>NC_140500.1:1815000-1942500 GCF_964271855.1 Acomys minous
TGTCTGCACCCCAGCTGCATCGCATGAACCCAGGTCATTAGATGTGATCTCTTGCCACACCAGCCGTGGTTCTGGATTAAAATTCCTCTATACCAGTACACAGATCCACTTCCTGATTCTGCTGGCGATTGGATCCCTTTTTGATGCCTCAGTTTCCCTAGGGCCACTTGCTTCCTAATTGTATGAATGTAGATAAAAATGTCGATGTGCTCGGAGCAGCTTCTGGCCTGCTGTGCGCTCTGCAAGCATTAGCTGCTGTTTACATGTCAGGCTATGCATCCTTTCCTTCCACGTAGTGCTCATGAGGCCTGGCCCTGTTCTGACACTTTTCCTGCCACTCGAATAGTATTAGGTGAGTAACTTGTCAGTTCTCCTGGTCATGAAGCTGTCGCAGGTGTCTCTCATCTCCCGAGTTGCTCAGGTGTGTCTGGTACTCTGAGCGTGAATCTCAGCATGTGGACCTGATACAATTGTATTCCAGAGGGATGTGCCCCAGCTTCAGGCAGCTTAGGAAGAGGGAGATAGTGTTGCTGACAGTGATTGGAGAGGCGGCAGAATGTGTGTAGCTAGGGCACAAGTCGGATTTGTATTCTGCCTCCCATCTCTTACTTCCTGTCAGACCTTAGGACAAAGTACTGGGCCATTAATGCCACAGTTTCTCCTCTTGTAAAAGGAAAATATTAGTAGTGTTTGTCTCATGGGAACATGCTTGGGTCATGTATATTAGCTTAGGTGCCCAGACAGTGTGAATGCCATGAACTCCTAACTTTCCTGGTAAGGAGAAGAGAGTGTTACAGTGTGGTTGGCTCTGGTTGCTAGGGTTTATCTGCAAAGGTGGTGTATGTTTGCAAGTTACTGTGGTCTCATTGCATAGATCCATTAATATAGCTGGTGTAGTACCAGTGAGGGTGGATGGAAACGAGGGGAAACAGAGTCCGGGGTGACAGGAGAGTGCATGGTCAGAGCAGAGGATGCATGGTGTCAGAGGAAGGCACTGCGCCGTATCACACAGCTCCATTCTCGTCTGAGGCTGTTCGTGTGGTTTGGGTCTGTCATCTGGAATGGTGGCCTCTGTTCTGGCGACCTCAGGGACCAAAGGCTAGAATGGACAGCAGCAAGCTCCTTGACACATAAGTTCTATACTACAATACATGTATAGAGCCTTTCTCAAAAGACTCTTAGTTTTTTTGTTTTTGTTTTTTGTTGTTTATTTTGTTTTTTTCAAGGCAAGGTCTCTCTGTGTAGCCTTGGCTGTCCTGGACTCACTTTGTAGACCAGGCTGACCTCGAACTCACAGCGATACACCTGTTCCTGCCTCCCAAGTGCTGGGATTAAAGGCGTGCGCCACCACTGCCCAGTAAGACTCTTAATTTTTAAGGTGTGTGGGTGTGTCTGTCTGTCTGTGTGTGTCTGCGTGGGGTATGTACATTTGTGTAAAGGTGGCTACAGAGGCCAGAAAAGGGCTTTGAGTTCCCAGGAGCTGGAGTTAGAAGTGGTTGTAAACTGTGGGTCCTCTTCAGGAGCAAAGCATGCTCTTAACTACTGAGCCGTCTCTCCACTCTCCAAAGACAGTTTTTGGAAATGTTAGTATTCTCATCAGTAAACAGCTATTACAATTTTCAAACTAATATTCAATTCATAAGAGATTGAAACTCATTAAGACATTTAACACCCAAGTCTTATCTCGCCTTTGTCTTACTGGTTCTTAGGGTAATGGACACACACAAATTATCTGTTTCTCAGTCCCGGGTTGCACAGTTTCTGAACTGACCCCACTCTGCTCTCATCCTCAGCATGGCCGGCAGCAATGTCCAGAGTGCTGAGGGTGGGATGTCAGAGATTGTCTCTCAGCCAAAGACCCTTCATAACTGTTTTCTGTTATAAAAAATAAACATAGGCCCTACATGATGGTGCTCACCTGTAATATTAACACTCAGGAGCCACTGGCAGGGGAATCAGGAGTTCAAGGCCAGCCTTGGCTATATCATGAGCTTGAGGCTAACCTAGGCTACTTGAGACCTTGTCTCATTTTCCCCAACCCCCACTCCTCCAACTCAAAACCCTTAACAACAACAACAATGGTTCCAGACTCCACCGAGGCTGCCTCAGCAACAACGGTTCCAGACTCCACCGCGGCTGCCTCAGCCTATCTTTGCAGCACTCTCCCTGCACCTCTAGCTATGGTTGACTTCCACTCTCTTCATCTGCTCTCCTCTGAGGTATCAGCTATATTTTCTATGGTTGTCAGCTGTTCACCTCTGTGAGGCTGGCTGGTTGGACATCTCATGGCTGAGAGACATTGTCAGCCCAGCCTCTGCTCCTGACTTGGATGTTCTGAGTCACCCCTTACACAGGGCAAGCATAAGCTTCAGCTGTAGCACCCGGCATGCGCTGACCTGTGAGGATGCTCATTAAAAGTTCCTTCAGCTGGACATGGTGGCGCACGCCTTTAATCCAGCACTCAGGAGGCAGAGGCAGGCAGATTGCTGTGAGTTCAAGGCCAGCCTGGTAACCTTACTATAGCTGTGAGAAGAAATTTATAGCCAAGAGTAGGGCTGGCCGTCGAGGTAGGGATTAGAAAACCCCTGTAAGAAAACACTGTGCATAAAGAATTCTGTCTAAAGGAAATACGGGATTGTGGCTAAACACTGTCGAGGGTAGTCACCTGTCACCTGTGGAGAATGAGTAACCTCCAGCATGTTACAAGGGTGAGTGAATAGCCTCAGGTGCTCTCGTTCAGTTTTCTGTTGCTGTGGTAGAAGCACAGGCCAAACCTACTTGTGGAGGAAAGGGCTTATTTGGCTTATAGCTTAGAGTCCATCATTAGGAAAACCAGGGCAGAAACCTGGAGGCAGGAGCTGGAGCAGAGACCATGGAGAAATGCCACTCGCTGGCTGCTTCTTCATGGCTTTCACAGCTACCTTTTGTGAAAGGAACTCTTTTGTTTGTTTTTTGATTTTATTTTTTTCTGAGACAGGGTTTCTCTGTGTAGGCTTGGCTGTCCTAGACTTGCTTTGTAGACCAGGCTGGCCTCGAACTCACAGCTGCCTGCCTCTGCCTCCCGAGTGCTGAGATTAGAGTGCTGGGATTAAAGGCATGTACCACCACGCTGGGCATAAAAGGAACTTTTATTCGCTTGTTTTAATTGACTTCTCAGAGGATTACTGCTTCTCTCTGCTAACCTAGCCCTAGCCCTGGAAGCTTCTAGCCTCTGTACAATCTAACCTAAGCCTAGAATGTTTCAGCCTCTGAGACTTACTGTTTAATAAGCTCACCCTTACTTGTTCTTTCTGAGCTCTGGCTGGCTGGTTCAGCTTAGCTGTTCTGGCTCAAACGCCTCTCCCAGCTGACTCATGCAATCGTGCTCTCTCAGTTTCTCCCTGAATTTCTCTGCTCTGCCTTCAAAGGTGACCGCTTCACATAATGGAAGACTTGCATGTGGGGGAGCATAAGTTAATCACTTTGGATGATCTTGATTTTGTATGGTGTGTGTGTGAAATCAAAGGTGGTTAAAATGCTTCATTTGACAGGAACAGTCTCCCATGCTGGTGCTAAATCTCTGTGTGCAGTTGAATTTCCAGTTATCTCTTCAGGTAGAGTGTCCACTGCGGCACTCTTCATGGATGCCAGGATGTCCTTTTTTCTTAAAACTTGGTTTCTCTGTGTTTTTTCCATCATTTATGATGCCATCATTGATTAAAAAACAAAAAACCATCCACACACTGCAATCTTTTAGGCCCTGAGACTACTTAGCTAGTTCTTTGATAAGGAGGAAAGCAGGCAGCCATGAGCACAGAAGGACAGAAGCTTCAGCCCACGGATACTAGTCAACTGCTTTCTTGGAGGCCTGGAATCTGTTGTTGGTACTTTCTGTAGCTTTGTAAGGAATGTGAAAATTCCATGCAGAATTTGGCTAAGATGAAAGTGTCTGTAACCGGGTTTGGTGAGGCTGGGGCAGGAGGATTGCCATGAGACCATCCTGAGTACCAGACCAGCCAAACAGACAACTTAGTGACTTTAAAATAAGTAAACACACAAATAAGTAAATACAATGTTGGCAGTGGTATGTCTTTCTTATGATTGAAATGAATCACTGAGAAATCAGGTGTAAAAGTTATTCTAATTTTCTGGTCTCGTGGAATTATTCTAAATGGTAAACAAGCTGACACATCTAAATCAGAATGCATGTCTGGCATGTGCTCCTCGTCGCTGTTACTACTGCCGCTGCTATCGCTGGTCGTTGTTGAGATCTCTTCCAGAGGCCATAAGAAGTGCACCAGTGGGGAAATCCCACTGTCTAGCCCTGGGCCGGGGTGGAGGGAGAAACGCAGAGAGTGGAGCTGTGGCACGCTCCCTGCCTGTCTAGTGCTTCTCCAGAAGTAGCACCGTGTCATGTGTCTCATTTTGTCATTTACTGTGGGTCTACAGCTTAAAATAGAAACCTTGACATCTTGTCTTTCCACCAAGAATCTCTGTACCATTTCAGGAGTCTGTGACTTTGGGATGTTATATTTTAAGAGTAAATTATCTGGTACCCTTAGCATGGAAATAGAATTCCACCAAGAATGTCTGAACCAGAGGACACATTTAAATATGTTACTAAAATAGCCATCATAACAGACCATCAGAAATGACACGTGACAACGCCATCTAAGTTTAACCTCAAGAAAACCCTAAACTGTGGCTTGCTCTATAGAAGGGAAAGACACTTCTAATTTTTCCAGTGCTAAACACGTTGCAGGGGCCTTGAGAAATGAAGCCTCCAAGAGCAATGCCCTGGAAAGCTCAGCCGCATTCCCACTCCTGCCCTCCTCGGCGGCTTGTCCTAGATCCTGTCTGCTTCCTTTCCCAGCGTCCAGAGGGTTACCCTGCGTCCTTAAAGAAACAGAAGTGCCAAGGACGGATCTTGGCTTAGTTTACCTGGAAATGGCAGTCACAAGGAGGAAGAGCCCAAAGGAGATGTGTAGCTTTGTGCTACTGCTGTGACCCAGCTGCTGAGACGCAGAAGCCATGGGCTGCCCCAAAGACATGCGTGCACGTGCATGTGTGCACACACACACACACACACACACACAGAGACACAGACACCCAGTGCAACATACACACACACACACACACACACACACACACACACACACACACACAGACACCCAGTGCAAGCACAGACATGTACACACAGGCACGCACACACATGCACAGACACCTGTATCCTTCCTGCCACTGCAGCCATGGTGTTCCTGGCCTCATGCAGACTCTGCTGCAGACTCTGAAAGGGGAAAAAGGACTCAGAAGCAGCTCCGGAAGACGGACTGTCCAGAACCTGTTAGCAGCAAACGGTTTGGTGGCTCCACCCTTCTCACCTTCTCCAGTCAGCAAGCACTTGCATAGCCAGGTCTGAGCCTGCATCACTTCCAGAGACTTTCATGAAGCAGACAGAGGACAAAGGGAGCATCTAGGAAGAGACCTGCCTTTGAGGAAAGATGTCACATCCCTGTAGTTACAAGACATTTGCTGCACAGCCCAGGCCACACATCTTCCTTAAGCTGTCTCAGATGGACTTGTCTCCTCACGATGTTAACCCACTCAGGTTTTACTGAAAGGCAGAGTCTGCACAAAGCCACTTCCCAGTGAAGAGCCCTTATTCAAATGCAGGTCCTCACAGAGAGATGCTTTGAGGGGGGAGACAGATTAGGGGTGGAAGAGCTGGATGAAAAGGGTGGGGAGTGAGGAGGAGGGGAGCGCCAGTGAGGTTGGCTGATTTGGGTCAACTTCCTTTCTCTGCTCTGACTAGAGTGTGCAAGCCTGGGCAGAGGGGAGTGTGCACCCTTTATGTTCTCACAGGGGGCGGCGGCTTGTTCACCTCAGCTTGCCTCTGGGTCACAGAAGCCAGCCGGCCCCATTCACAAAACGACAGCTCCTTTGAACGAGTGGCAACTATGGCAGGTGCAGGGTCCCCACTAACCCCTGCCCTTCCCGAAGCTGCCATCCTGGCAGTCTAATCTGTTTCCTAGCACAGGGGACGATAAGCAAGTGAGAACTTTCTTCAGCGTGTGTGAGAGGTCTCTGATCACCCAGAAGGACAGTGGGCTTCACCTTACGTAGCCTTGGCAGCCTTGCTCTTCAGCTGTGAGATACGTTGTGGGCTGAAGATGCACTGCTCAAATTCTATAAAAAGGTGAATATAAACTGATGTTCTCAGGGTCTGTAGGCTAATCAGGGACAGGTGGGATAGCAATATTTATTATAGCTAACAATGCTATATCTCACTTATTCCTTACGATGTGTCCACAGAGTAGATATAAGCAGAACAGATGTACAGAGAAATGAAGAAACCGGTTCCTGCTTCCCAAGTTGCAAGTGGCTCTCGGTTCCTCCCAGACGGAGAGGAGCGCGACTGTGGGCGGTTGCTCTGACGATGCTCATCTTTCCTTTCTTTCCTGTTTCAGGTGTCTGACAGGAAACAGCAACAGGAATGTCCTGCTCACCCTGAGACCGTTTTTAAAACGGGCCGTTTTGGTCATCAGTTATGTAAGTATATAGTATATAGTTGAAGTGTAGCTGTAAGGGGACAACTCAGAGGCGCGCTCCAGGTTATTTAATACATTTACTACTGATAAGGTCTGCAGGAGGGAGATGTTGCTCTTGAGCAAAGGTGTGTGTGAAAGCATGCATGGGACCTGGTGG
The DNA here is from genome assembly GCF_964271855.1 of Acomys minous. Taxonomy (NCBI): domain Eukaryota; kingdom Metazoa; phylum Chordata; class Mammalia; order Rodentia; family Muridae; genus Acomys; species Acomys minous. The sequence goes on from NC_140500.1 coordinate 1,821,685, forward strand.
CATGGTGGGGACAACACAGAGCCTTAAAGTCCCTTTCAGAGAGTTTCCAAGTGACCTGGTTGTGTCAGTACCTGCTGCTGCACACAGTGTCCAGTCTGGTATCTGGAGGCAGAGCTGCGGCAGCTGCTGCACATAGTGTCCAGCAGTCTGAGCTTGGAAGCTCAGGGGGATGTTTTCCCTGATTGTGATTCTCAGGGCTGTAGAGGCAGCTTGTCCCTCAGCTGTGAGGGAGGGCACAGTTGACTCCACTTCCTGATAGAGGCTCAGAATGGGAGAGCCGTGGGTGGACATTTCATCCGATCTCCTCATTCCTCCTAGGTGACAGTCATTTTGTACTTCCGTCTGTGGATAATGGGAGGAACCATGCCCCTCTTCTCAGAGCAGGACAACCCAGCTTCGTTCTCACCTTACGTCCTTACCAGGTCAGTGACTCACATTCCCTGAAAGTTACTTGTTTCTTAGTGGGTTTTGTTGGGCATTTTTATTGCCATAAGTCATTTGTACAAAATAACAGGTCTTATTGTGAATGAGTTCATATGCACTGAACCCTGCTCGGTAACGTTAAACCACAGGCCAGCTTTGCATCTGGAGGAAATAATGACCATAAACTGGGCAGGATGAGGATAGAAAGGGACGTGCTATTCATGTATTTGGAATTCATTTCAACATATGTTGTTTTTTAATGAATGAAAATCTCAACCATTTGATTTTACCAATGAAGACTCAGGAGCCAGATACTGTAGTGAAAACCTGCTAGCTCAGAGGCAGAGAGAAAGCTCCCAGCTGACCTTCCTACCCAGCTCATGTACCAGAAGGAAAAAGCCAAAAGCCCTATATGATGGGCCCTGTGCCTTAGTCAGGGTCACTATCGCTGTCCTGGTGGGCCCTGTGTCTTGGTCAGGGTCACTATTGGTGGGCCCTGTGTCTTAGTCAGGGTCACTATTTCTGTCTTGGTGGGCCCTGTGCCTTAGTCAGGGTCACTATTGCTGTCTTGGTGGGCCATGTGTCTTGGTCAGGGTCACTATTGCTGTGTTGGTGGGCCCTATGTCTTAGTCAGGGTCACTGTTGCTGTCCTAGTGGGCCCCGTGTCTTAGTCAGGGTCACTATTGCTGTCTTGGTGGGCCATGTGTCTTGGTCAGGGTCACTATTGCTGTCTTGGTGGGCCCTATGTCTTAGTCAGGGTCACTGTTGCTGTCCTAGTGGGCCCCGTGTCTTAGTCAGGGTCACTATTCCTGTCTTAGTGGGCCCTGTGTCTTAGTCAGGGTCACTATTGCTGTCATGGTGGGCCCTGTGTCTTAGTCAGGGTCACTATTGCTGTCATGGTGGGCCCTGTGTCTTAGTCAGGGTCACTGTTGCTGTCCTAGTGGGCCCCGTGTCTTAGTCAGGGTCACTATTGCTGTCTTAGTGGGCCCTGTGTCTTAGTCAGGGTCACTATTGCTGTCATGGTGGGCCCTGTGTCTTAGTCAGGATCACTATTGCTGTCTCGGTGGGCCCTGTGTCTTAGTCAGGGTCACTATTGCTGTCTTGGTGGGTCTGTGCCTTAGTCAGGGTCACTATTGCCGTCTCGGTGGGCGCTGTGCCTTAGTCAGGGTCACTTTATCTGTGAAGAGACACTAAGATCCACTGCAACTTTTTTTACCTTAAATAATTTATTCAGATTACATCTAGATTGTTATCTGCTCACTTGTATCTTCCTGTTCCCCACTCCTTCCCTCTTTCATCCCATTCCCCTCCCCTAGACCTGTGACAGAAGGGGACCTCCTCCCCAACCATATGATCACAGGGTATCAGGTCTCATCCAGGTAGCCTGCTTCCCCTTCCTGTAAGTGCCACGAGGCCTCCCACCAAGGGGAAGTGGTCAAATATGTCTGGATGTGGTACTCAGTCTCCGATCATGGCTGCCTTAGCTATACCATCCGAGCCACCAAAAGGGTGAGGTTGCATATTTCCTCTGGTTGGTGCCTAACAGTAACAATCCCTGGTGGAGTCCCTGGCAAAATCAGGACTTCAGCCAAATATTTCCAGGTCTGTCGGTTACTCCTGAGATACAAGTAGCTTTCAGTGAGGTCTGAAGTATGTCCCCAGCAGCCTTTTCTAACTCAGGCTACTCAGTGTGCGACAGAGTGTTAGGACGGAGTATCTCAACAACTTACCTTTACCTCTTCTTCCCTCTTTTAGAGTTTTAAAATAGTGTCTCCCTCAGTAGCCCAGGCTAGACTCAAACCTGTAGCATTCCTCCTGCCTTGGTTTCCCTTTACTGGGATTACAAGCATGTCCACCATGCCTCGCCATGCTCTTCTTCTTTTATGTCCTTGAGTTGCAGACGACAAGGTTTCCCATATATGTTACCTTTCTTGACACTGAGACCAAGAGCCTGACAGGAGCAGCTGAAAGGAGGAAGGTTCGGGGACAGGAGAGAGCAGAGTCTGTGTTTCTCTAAGGTGGCTGCATTAGAAGAACTTGCCCATGCCTCCCGCACACCGCACACCGCCTGGGAGCACACTCTCCTCCCGCACACCGCCTGGGAGCACACTCTCCTCCCGCACACTGCCTGGGAGCACCCTCCCCAACCCCCCACCCCCATCCCCACCCCCGGGCACGCTGACGCGTCTCTAGCACGCGCTCCCATGTGGATACCTGAGGGTGCCTGAAGGTGTCTTTCTTCAGGTGCTATCTACCTTGTTTTCTTGAGGCAGGCCTTCTCAGACTTGAAGTGGACAAGTAGGATGCTCTAAGCTGACTGGCGAGCAAGCCCAGGGACTGTCAGTCTGCCTCTCCAGCACTGGGATTACAGAGTGTAGAGTGCCACCACACCCAGCCTTCTTAGCTGGGTTCTGGTGTCTGACACAGGTCTTCCTGTTTGCGTGGCCGGCTCTTTGCTGGCTCACTCTCTCCCCAGCCCTGATGTCTTTTTAAGGAACCAGTCCTGATGTGTTGGAGTCTATCCTGTATTAGTTATTTCTCTTGATATTGTGACCCAAACACCTAACAGAAACAGCTTATGGGAGGAAAGGCTTATTTTGGCTCCTGCTTTCTGAGGAAAGCTTGCTGTGGTAACTTAATCCATGTCTCAGGCTGCTATGTGGAACAGAGGAAAAGGCCAGAACCAGGCAAAGCCCTGAGTCGAAAAGGCTCACTTCTAGCAACCCAGTCCTAATGGCTCTGCGACTTCCCAGAACAGCAGTAGTGGCTGGGAACCCACACATTCAAACCACAGCACAGCCCTGTGACCTCACTTGACCTCATCTTCCCAGTGGCTTACCTCCAGTAGTTGCACCAGAGAGCAGGGCTTCCTAGATGAGGTCCTCCTGCTTTGATTCCATCCAAAGCCACTTCCTGTACTAGATTGTTTTCTCTCCTAAAGCATACAGAGGTTACTTCCTTGTCAGATGAGACTCTCAGACTCTTTCCACTTAGGAGGCTGTAGTTATTGCATGTTGACTTTGAAGTCCTTGCTCTACAGACAATGTTTTCCATGTTTCTGTCTGTTTCCTGATTAGCTGAACTAAGACAAAAAGCTTCCATGGTATGATCATGAGAAAACTATAAGAAAATGTTCTAAGCTTTAAGAACATGACAGAAGCATATTTTCTAATCCTGCAGTGCCCTCTCCTCCATGTCTCTAGTCTGCAGTGCCCTCTCCCCCGTGTCTCTAGTCTGCAGTGTCCTCTCCTCCATGTCTCTAGTCTGCAGTGTCCTTTCCTCCATGTCTCTAGTCTGCAGTGTCCTCTCCTCCGTGTCTCTAGTCTGCAGTGTGCTCTCCTCCGTGTCTCTAGTCTGCAGTGCCCTCTCCTCCTCCATGACTCTAGTCTGCAGTGCCCTCCCCTCCGTGTCTCTAGTCTGCAGTGCCCTCTCCCCCATGTCTCTAGTCTGCAGTGCCCTCTCCCCCATGTCTCTAGTCTGCAGTGCCCTCTCCTCCATGTCTCTAGTCTGCAGTGCCCTCTCCTCCATGTCTCTAGTCTGCAGTGCCCTCTCCCCCATGTCTCTAGTCTGCACTGCCCTCTCCTCCTCCATGTCTCTAGTCTGCAGTGCCCTCTCCTCCATGTCTCTAGTCTGCAGTGCCCTCTCCTCCTCCATGTCTCTAGTCTGCAGTGCCCTCTCCTCCATGTCTCTAGTCTGCAGTGCCCTCCCCTCCGTGTCTCTAGTCTGCAGTGCCCTCTCCTCCTCCATGTCTCTAGTCTGCAGTGCCCTCTCCTCCTCCATGTCTCTAGTCTGCAGTGCCCTCTCCTCCATGTCTCTAGTCTGCAGTGCCCTCTCCTCCGTGTCTCTAGTCTGCAGTGCCCTCTCCTCCATGTCTCTAGTCTGCAGTGCCCTCTCCCCCATGTCTCTAGTCTGCAGTGTCCTCTCTTCCGTGTCTCTAGTCTGCAGTGCCCTCCCCTCCGTGTCTCTAGTCTGCAGTGTCCTCTCCTCTGTGTCTCTAGTCTGCAGTGCCCTCTCCTCCGTGTCTCTAGTCTGCAGTGCCCTCTCCTCCCTGTCTCTAGTCTGCAGTGCCCTCTCCTCCGTGTCTCTAGTCTGCAGTGCCCTCTCCCCCATGTCTCTAGTCTGCAGTGCCCTCTCCTCCGTGTCTCTAGTCTGCAGTGCCCTCTCCTCTGTGTCTCTAGTCTGCAGTGCCCTCTCCTCCATGTCTCTAGTCTGCAGTGCCCTCTCCCCCGTGTCTCTAGTCTGCAGTGCCCTCTCCTCCTCCATGTCTCTAGTCTGCAGTGCCCTCTCCTCCATGTCTCTAGTCTGCAGTGCCCTCTCCCCCATGTCTCTAGTCTGCAGTGCCCTCTCCTCCTCCATGTCTTTAGTCTGCAGTGCCCTCTCCTCCTCCATGTCTCTAGTCTGCAGTGCCCTCTCCTCCATGTCTCTAGTCTGCAGTGCCCTCTCCCCCATGTCTCTAGTCTGCAGTGCCCTCTCCTCCTCCATGTCTCTAGTCTGCAGTGCCCTCTCCTCCTCCATGTCTCTAGTCTGCAGTGCCCTCTCCTCCATGTCTCTAGTCTGCAGTGTCCTCTCCTCCGTGTCTCTAGTCTGCAGTGCCCTCTCCCCCATGTCTCTAGTCTGCAGTGCCCTCTCCTCCGTGTCTCTAGTCTTCAGTGCCCTCTCCTCCATGTCTCTAGTCTGCAGTGCCCTCTCCCCCATGTCTCCAGTCTGCAGTGCCCTCTCCTCCATGTCTCTAGTCTGCAGTGCCCTCTCCCCCATGTCTCTAGTCTGCAGTGTCCTCTCCCCCGTGTCTCTAGTCTGCAGTGCCCTCCCCTCCGTGTCTCTAGTCTGCAGTGCCCTCTCCTCTGTGTCTCTAGTCTGCAGTGCCCTCTCCTCCGTGTCTCTAGTCTGCAGTGCCCTCTCCTCCGTGTCTCTGGTCTGCAGTGCCCTCTCCTCCGTGTCTCTAGTCTGCAGTGCCCTCTCCTCCGTGTCTCTAGTCTGCAGTGCCCTCTCCTCCGTGTCTCTAGTCTGCAGTGCCCTCTCCTCCGTGTCTCTAGTCTGCAGTGCCCTCTCCTCCGTGTCTCTAGTCTGCAGTGCCCTCTCCTCCGTGTCTCTAGTCTGCAGTGCTCTCTCCTCCGTGTCTTTAGTCTGCAGTGCCCTCTCCTCCGTGTCTCTAGTCTGCAGTGCCCTCTCCTCTGTGTCTCTAGTCTGCAGTGCCCTCTCCTCCGTGTCTCTAGTCTGCAGTGCCCTCTCCTTTGTGTCTCTAGTCTGCAGTGCCCTCTCCTCTGTGTCTCTAGTCTGCAGTGCCCTCTCCCCCATGTCTCTAGTCTGCAGTGCCCTCTCCTCCATGTCTCTAGTCTGCAGTGTCCTCGCCTCCGTGTTTTGTCCTCTGCTTCTTCTGTAAGACCTTGCTTGAAGCTTCTTAATCCTGAAGGATTAAAGCGTATGCTTTCAGATACACTTTATTGTAGACCGCTGCTTTCCTTTTATTCTATAGTCAGGAATTTTTGTTTGTTTGTTTTGTTTATTTTGTTGTTTCTGTAGACAGGATTTCACCATGTAGCCCTGGCTGGCCTGGTATTGCCCTATAGACCAGTCTGGCCTCGGACCCATAGGGATCCAGCTGCCTCTACCTGTACCTTCAAGTACTGTGACTGAAGCCTTTGGACCATCATGTCAGTTCTTAAGGGCTGAGCCTCTGTCTTTAAGTCTTTGGAATGACTCAAATGAGAACATAAAGAAAGTCCCTCAGAAACTGCAGTACCATCTGATGTTTTCCTCTTTGAGACTTCAGTGAAATTTGCAGATGTTTGTCCTGGAGCTAGTCCCAAGATGTACAGACAATCTAATCATCTCTGGTTCCTTCTGCATTTCACCAAGGTGAGACTAGGCTGTGCTGAGGCGAGAGCAGACCTGAAATCCCAAGAGTGGTGTGAGTTTGTTCGCCACTGCGAGGTGCTGTGGTCCCTGCTGCCTTTGTAGCTCTGGACAGTGAGTGGCTTGCACTTTATAGTTGTGTCAACTGGAACAGCTAAATCAGTGTGGCAGAGGGAGGACAGGTGGTGGGGCTCACACCTCTCCCTAAAATGAGAAGCTCCGTTGTAATAGGGTTTTCCTGTCTCAGCATTCGCCAAGGGGGTTCAGTCTTGTGTTGTTGGTACTCACCCACATCCAGTCTCTCCTTGTCCCTGATCTAATGCTGCACTGTTTTGAAATCTGTTGTGGATAGAATACCAATGCAGTCATCATTATTTCTATCTTAAAAGAAGGAATCCCTACGACGTTGTTCATGATACCTGCCGCCCCGATAGTTGGTGATGCTATAACAACGTCCAGTGTTGAGTCTGCCATCTGCTTCTGTTGCAGCTTTCACAGACAGTCACCTCTGCCCACACCAGAAGCTGTTATTTGCCCCACCCAACTGCCAGAGGGCTGGAAGTGTGCTGTTTCCAGGGTGCCTTGGAGAAATGCCTGTCAGAGATGAGATTGATAACACCGTTAAATGGATTGTTTATTCAGTTCAGGGTCTATTTTAGAAACAGCTGTTAGTAAATATTCTCAGTTGCGTGAACCACAGAGAGCAGAGCCCTTCACCCTGCCTGGATCCTCACAGCCCCCCACCCATTCTGTTGACCCATAGACCAGCTATTGAGTCTAGGTCTCAGCTGCGCCCTGCCTCAGACACATGCCTGCTCCGATTTACATGTGGTATTGAAATACTGCCATTCAACCACATAATCCGTGCCTGTCTTCTTACCACCAGTGCAGTGTGAACACCCTGTGGACAGCCAGGCCAGCGCTGATCACGTTCAGCACCTAAGGCATGCACAAAGAATGAGTTAATATTTACTGAGTTCAAGTGAAGGCTTCCTGTCGATTTGGAAAGGCAGTGTAGAAAGTGGTGTCCTTAGGCTGGTCCTGGAAAAGGTCCTGGAGATGACACTGAGTGGATTGTGTCTGCATAGCCTCATTGTTCCTGGGGCACAGGAGCCTGGGGGAAGTCTCCTCAGCTGCAAGATCCATAGCAAACAGCTGCTGCAGAGGGACAGAAAAGATCACCAAAGCCCACAGCCCTAATGCCCCCACCTGGTGGGTCCAGGCAGCGTGCACGTGGCCCAATACCTAATGGTTAGGTAATATAGCATCCACTTTCCACAGAGGTCACAGCAGTAGTATCCTTGACAGTCAAGACAAAGACAGTGCAGATGTCCACTAGCTGGGAATTGAATCCATCAGTTGGAGGGATGTTGTTTGGTAGGGAGAATGGATAAAGTTCTGTAGGTGATCAGGAGGCTGTTTCTAGCAGCAAATTTTTTTATGTAAAACAAAGAAGAGCTGCTGTGTGTGGCATGGTTTTGTTCCTATGTCCTGACTCAGGTATCTGTCTAGGCCAGGAAGTACAGTGGATTCATCCTTTCTTAGCAGAAAGGACACTCAAAGCCAAAGACACAATCCATGTGTGTCTGTGCCTTTAAACCAAGCACACAGTTCCAGGAGGGGCTGTTTGGAGGTGCACTTCTCCAAGATGCTGTCCTTTGTGTGTGCTTCTGTCACGGCGCCTTTCTGTCATGCTGTGGCTTTGAGACAAGACCTCACACTCTGACCCTGGCGGGCTGAGTCCTCTTGTGTCAATCAGTGTCGAGACAGTCCCCCATCTCACACTCAGACCAACCTGGTGCAGGCAGCTCCTCAGTGGAGGTTCCTCCTTTTCAGATGACTCAAGACTATCAACTTAGCAATTAGGCTAACCATGACAGTAGCCTGGGCAGTGAGCCTCCTGCCTGCCTCACCAGACAGTAGCCTGGGCAGTGAACCTCCTGCCTTAGCCTCCCAGAGCTGCCACTTCTGGCTATGAAACTCTCCTTTGGTCATTCCTGGTTTCTCAATAAAAATGAATCACTACATTGTTTACATTGAATTTCCAGTTCTCTCTGTTTTGTTAGCAAGACATTTCAGTGGTTTCTCTCTTGTTAACAGGATTAATAGCAGAAAATTGGTAAATAATTTATTTTGGTTTTGCTCTTGCTTTAGACAGAGAGAGAGAGAGAGAGAGAGAGAGAGAGAGAGAGAGAGAGAGAGAGAGAGAGAGAGAGAGCGCACCCAGAAGGGCAGAAATATTGCACAGGGTATTTCATTTCTGAATTCTTAGGAGTTTGAATGCAATTCATAGAGAAGGAGTTAAAAAGAAACCCTGTAGTTGTTGATCACAGTTGACTGAAGTAGCCCTCCCTAAAAGATAATTAGCTTCTGGAGCGATTCCAAGTGGCTTCTTTGTTGCTTACGTTTGCAGAGCGTCTTCCCCACTGCTGTCTGCATCTTAGAAAGGACTTAGACTGTTGCCAGCTCCACAGTCAGAATCCATCCATACAGACTAGAAAGCAGTCGCTACTTCTGCTCTGTGATCTATTCTGTTCTCAATAAGATTATAACTTTAAAAAAAGAATCTTAATTGCCTTTTAGTTGTAGGGACAACATGGCAATTCTAGAAAACAAGCAGGGGAAGGAAAGCTGCAGGGCAAAGTGGACATCAGAGACCGTACGTGGAGTCAGCAGATATCCTAGGGGCCAGATGTAGCTAGGAATAAGATATTAAAGCAGCCACCTCCCTTTTACTTAAGGTTTATCATGTAAGATATCAGATACACACAGAAGTAGAGAAGTGGCATGTGAGCCCCACTCCGTCATTCAGTTTTGGCACTCACAACCCTCAGCCGTCAGTCACCCACATCCTCCTCTCGCCCCTCTGCCTGGCCAGTTATTTTGAAGCAAATCCTAAGTCACGATTTTGACAAACTCAGTAAGTTCATTTCACATGGTACTTTTACATCCTGTCTTTAAAACTTGATGGGCCTCTGTATCCAGCTTTGTTATCCATCAATATCACTGTTTTCCCAGTGATGTAATGCTTGTTTAGTGTAATAGTAGTTTTCTTGAATTAGCCTCTTAGTTACCTCTTCTAGTGCTGTGATAAAATTCCCCGACAAAAGCAACTTATGGGAGAGTTTCCTTTAGCTCAGAGACGCAGAGCACTTCCACTGTGGTGAGGAGGGGGTGGAGGCAGGAGCCTGGGGCAGCTGCTCACAGTAGGACCCGGAAGCCACAGGCAGAGCTGCTCCCAAGACTGAGGCTCAGAGAACGCTGGTACCCACTATTGGGCTGGGTCTTCCCGTTGCGGCTAAGCTCAGGGTTAGGGTTAGGTAATCTGTAAGGCAACACCTGTCAGATGGACAGTGAGCGCTAACCACCACAGTGTCGTCTGTGTAGAGCGCCCTGCAGTGTGTCTCTTGGGCCTCCATTACCATGTGCTTCTTCAAGAAACATTGGTGCAGTGATTTCTCTCACACCCTGGACATTGTGTCCCTATGTGTCGTATTCTGTTGGCTCTTGTATGTAATTCTGTAGTCACAGTTGTTTTAGAACTGGTCCATATTCAAGGTCTTGCCTCTGTTGTACTTTTTGACAAGATTATTTCACCATTTGTGTGTGTTTCTATCAGGGGCATATTACGCTTTCTGTCTTGCTTTGTGACATTAAAATGAATTTGTTTGTTTGTTGTTTGAGACAGGTCTCACTCAGCAGGTGCCCTAGGCTGGCCTCTGACTCTTGGCTGTCCCCCTGCCTCAGCCTCTCGAGTACTGGGCTTGTAGTCACCTACTCAATCTGTCCATCATATAGTGAGGTGCATTACCTGCCTCTAACCAATGTGTTAGTGCTTGCCCATGGCTGCCCTGCAGCTACCTACCTAATGTGTTAGCGCTCGCCAATGGCTGCCCTACAGCTACCTACCTAATGTGTTAGCGCTCGCCAATGGCTGCCCTGCAGCTACCTACCTAATGTGTTAGCGCTCGCCAATGGCTGCCCTACAGCTACCTACCTAATGTGTTAGCGCTTGCCAATGGCTGCCCTATAGCTACCTACCTAATGTGTTAGCGCTCACCCATGGCTGCCCTGCAGCTACCTACCTAATGTGTTAGCGCTCGCCCATGGCTGCCCTACAGCTACCTACCTAATGTGTTAGCGCTTGCCAATGGCTGCCCTATAGCTACCCATCCTTAACAGTGATAAAACAAGCTATACTCAGTAACTGTGGACAAGAGGAGAGGCTCTGAGTCCGTTTGATTTGTGTGGAGGTGTTGGCCTTATCTGCGGCTGGCAGTTCCTAAGTTAGGGGGCTGGAGACAGATGCCTTAGCCTTCCTCTTTGGTTGTAGTTGAAAGCACGGCTCTTAGGTCCTGGAGAATGATAATTCTGGGTTTGTTTATTTCACAGGCATGTGTGTGTGTGCATGTGTGCGTGTGCGTGTGCGTGTGCGTGTGCGTGTGCGTGTGCGTGTGTGTGTGTGTGTGTGTGTGTGTGTGTGTGTTTGGAGGCCAGAGGTCAATGTCCACCTTCATGAAGATGGACTCTCCCTGGCCTAGAACTCACTAAGTCTGTTTTGCTGGCTGCCATGGAGCTCTAGGGATGGCCCTGTTTCCTCCTCCTCAGCTGACATCACAGGAGCCTGTCTGCGAGCCTGGCTTCATTCTTGTGCATCAAAGGCTCCGCCTGCTAAGCCCTTTCCCCTGCTCTGGTTCTGCTTTAGGGTGTGACGGTTACAGTCCTAACCATCCCGGAGGGCTACCTCCAGGGCCTCTCAGGTGTTGACCAGAGACAGGACAGATTCTCTCCTTAGCCGTGCAGTTAGTGGTGGTTGGGTGGGCAGATCATCTTGGCCTGTGGCTTTGGGATCCTGGAAGCCTTGTGGCTGTTGCTCACCTCCTAGTGCAGAGGTTTGGATGGATCTGTTCTGCACTGAGACCCTCAAGTCCTCAAGGACCTGGAACTCTGGCTAATGACTGTGCAGGCTAAGTGAGTGTAGGCAAACTCACTATCTTCTAACCCCAGGGAGATGTCCTGGTAGAATGCCGTCTATTTCACCTCAGAGCCTGCCCGAGCAGGAAGTCTTCCTCCTCCTGTGTCCCCTACACTACCAACTGTGGATGAGAGGTTTGGTCTCTCTACCGCAAATATTTTACTTTCTGAAATAGTTCAGTCTGGATTAATCTGTTTTCAAATGTATTACAAGACTCTATATAATAGCAAGATGAGATGGCCTAAAAGCAGAGTCTGCTACAAAGCAAGAGCATGGTCGGGACTGCCTTACCCAGGACTGCCTTCCCCACCGCTGCCTTCCCCACTGCTGCTCCTCACCGCTGTTTTCCCCAGGACTGCCTTCCTCACCGCTGCCTTCCCCACCGCTGCTCCTCACCGCTGCTTTCCCCAGGACTGCCTTCCTCACCACTGTCTTCCTCACCGCTGCCTTCCTCACCGCTGTCTTCCTCACTGCTGCCTTTCTCATCGCTGCCCTCCCCACCACTGCCTTCCTCACCGCTGCCTTCCTCACCGCTGCCTTCCTCACCGCTGCCCTCCCCACCACTGCCTTCCTCACCGCTGCCTTCCTCACCGCTGCCTTCTTCACTGCTGCCTTCCCCACCGCTGCCCTCCCCACCACTGCTTTCCTCACCACTGCCTTCCCCACCACTGCCTTCCTCACCGCTGCCTTCCTCACCGCTGCCTTCCTCGCCGCTGCCTTCATCACCGCTGTCTTCCTCACCGCTGCCTTCATCACCACTGTCTTCCTCACCACTGCCTTCCCCACCGCTGCCTTCATCACTGCTGCCTTCATCACCGCTGTCTTCCTCACCGCTGCCTTCCTCACCACTGTCTTCCTCACCACTGCCTTCCCCACTGCTGCCTTCCCCACTGCTGCCTTCCTCACCGCTGCCTTCCTCACCACTGTCTTCCTCACCACTGCCTTCCCCACTGCTGCCTTCCCCACCACTGCCTTCCTCATTGCTGCCTTCATCACATTTACTTGTGTGATACGTTTAGATATGTGCCATAGGAACTATGTCTTGTTTGCTTTCTGTTGAAGTCAGCACCCACCACGGCGACTAGAAGCTGTGAGACAGGTTCCCAGTGCTCAGTCTAATGTATGGTTTGACATCTGTCCCACTTGTCCTCTACCAGAAACACCAACGACCCAGACATGCCATTCCTACAGCTGTGGTAAGCAGGTGTTTGTAAAATGATGTGGGAAGTCATATTTCACAACTGTTCTCTTCGTAGGTTCCTTACTTACTCCTACCTCCTGGCCTTCAATGTATGGCTCCTGCTGGCACCTATCACCCTGTGCTACGACTGGCAAGTGGGCAGCATCCCTCTGGTGGAGAGCATATGGGATGTGAGGAACCTTGCTACCATCCTTCTGGCAGTGGTGATGGCCCTGCTGAGCCTGCACTGCGTGGCAGCCTTCAAGGTAACCTCTAAGAGCAAATGGATTCTCAGAACTGAAGACAAGACTGTCTCTCATTACTGCTGCTCTTCTTAGGGGGGGGGTGTCTAGGTCAAAACCACATGCTACTGACAAAACTTTGCAAACTAAGTTTTCCTAATAGGTGGTGTGTGTGTGTGCGTGTGCATGTGCGTGTGCGTGTGCGTGTGCGTGTGCGTGTGTGTGTGTGTGTGTGTGTGTGTGTGTTTAGCAGGGATAATAGACCATGCCCACCTTAATTTTATGAGGCTTTTGGCTGCCCCAAAGCCTCTCTATGCTCCATAGCAACTTCTAGGCCATTAGATGTGCTGCAAACCCTGTGGATGTGAGACTTGTCTGGGGCGAGTCTGATGGCTTCTTCCCACGCACACAGGATCAGCAGTGGAGGGCAGGCATCACTAGTGTCAGTTATCAGTATAATTTTTGTTCAAAGTGTTGGCTGCCACAAAACCAGCCAGGCACAGCTGAGATACCTAGAGTTCCACACAGAAATCAAAACCAAAACAAAGAAGCAATTAACAATTTAAAAATTCTGACCAAAAATCTCAGTACTGTCAAAAAATACAGGGCCGGCGATCCCTCAGCTGTGACAACACCTTCCACGAAAGTGTGAAGACGGAGTGTGGATCCCGGCCCTGCTGTTTCTATGCAATGTCATGTGGTTTTTATTACTGTTGTTTTGTAATAGAGCTTGAGGTCAGCAATGGAGATACCTCCAGAAGTTATTTTATTTACAGGACCATTTTTACTATCCCGGGCTTTTTTTTCCAAATGAAGTTGAGAATTGTTCTTTCAAGGTCTGTGAAGAATTGTGTAGGCATTTTGATGGGAATGGCATTGAATCTGTAGATTGCTTTTGGTAAGATGGCCATTTTTACTATGTTAATCCTACTGATCCATGAACATGGGAGATCTTTCCACCCTCTGATATCTTCTTCAGTTTCTTTCTTCAGAGACTTGAAGTTCTTGTCATACAGGTCTTTAACGTGCTTTGTTAGAGTTACATCAAGACATTTTATATTATTTGTGGCTATTGTGAAAAGTGTAGAGTCCCTAATTTTTTTCTCAGCCACTTATCACTTGTATAAAGGGGAGCTACTGATATTTTTGAGTTAATTTTGTGTCCAGTTACTTTGCTGAAGGTGTTTATCAGCTGTAGAGTTCTCTGGTAGAATTTTTTGGAGTCACTCACGTATACTATCGTATTATTTGCAAATAGTGATACTTTATTATTCCCTTTCCAACGTGCACCCCTTGGCCTCCTTCAGTTGTGCTGTTGCACTAGCTAGAGCTTCAAGCACTATGTTGACTAGTTATGGAGAGAGTGGCAGCCTGGCCTTGTCCCTGACTTTAGTGGAATTACTTTAACTTTCTTATCATTTAATTTGATGGTGGCTCCTGGCTCGCTGTATATTGCCTTTACTCATAATAGCTTGTCTTTCTGTGACCTGCTCCCTAATATGGCCTCACTGTGTGAGGGGAAATGCTGCCCGATGGTTTTCAGGGGTAACTCATTCGATATTGGGTCCTTATGGCATTCTCACAGGCCTTGAAAATAGCATTCCTATGAAGGAAAAACTGGGGAAAAGGAAATGGAGGAAGAAGAAGAGAAAGAGGGAGAACAGTGGCACCGGCTTTGCTGATGGCCTCACAGTGACAAGGATCTGTCAGTAGAAGTCCTACTTTTGGGGCCCTGCTCTGAGCATGGGCCACTGAAGGTTTTAAGTTTTCTTGTTTGGCCAGAGGCCATAGGTTTGTGCCTTTCTATGTGTCTATCTCAGTCTCCTGATGGTCTCCTCTAAGTGTCTATCTCAGTCTCCTGATGGTCTCCTCTAAGTGTCTATCTCAGTCTCCTGATGGTCTCCTCTAGATCAGAGCAAATCAGGGGCTGAAGTTCTGAGATCTGGAAAACAAACCGAGTCCCCAGGTCCATAGGGAGGTGACACTGTGACCTGCAGCACTGCAGCAGTGGGGTGACTACAGTGTGGGCTTTCTGGAGGCCTACCATGGGAAGGAAGCCACTGACCTCCTCACCTGAAGAGGTGGCTTCAGTCTTTCCTGGGCTTCCTTTCGTGTTGGCCCCTAACCTTGCTTTGCTTCCTGCCCACATCACGGTCCTCATCTCTCTGCTCCTCAGAGAGACACCTGGCGCACAGAGCTTCCCACAAAGCACCTCTGAGTAAGACCCACCCCACAGACAGGCAGACCGAAGAAGGAACACCTTGCTATTGCTTTTTCCTGTTTCAAGGAACAAGATATTTGAGGTTTTGCTGCCTCTGCGATCTGTCACAGTTTTATCTTTGAGACATGAATCAGCCAACCCTGTGGTACGCAATTGCTCTACCAGAGGCCCACGCAGTTGAACTAGACTCCATTTCAGATTGCTAGAAATTATTTTGCATTTCGCTCACTCAAATAATAGGCTTTCATTCTTGTGGCACATGGACCACTGGGTTCCAGAGAGTCCCTTACGAAACCCGGGGGAAGAAGCATCATGTTTTAATACGGCAGATAGGAAAATAGAAAGGAGCGTGGAGGCTGCAGATGGCGTCTAACAGAGGGCGGTCCGTGTCCTTCCCCCTCCTGACTCTTCCCCTTTCAGTTCCCAGACTTTGCACACAGAACCTTCCCGTTCACATCTCCTCAAGTCATGCGGACTCTCCTCGTGGGACAACAGGGACCCAACCTTTCTAGTCCGTGACTACCCTTCTGGGTGATGGGTTTTGGGCCCCTCAGGAGTTGAGGCTCCAGACTGTGCTGCCACGGTCCCATGTATGAGGTCAGCTCCACAGTGGGCTCAGCCAGGGCAGCTTTCCAGCCTCCTGTCTGTGCCGGCTCCCACTGTCTTCCGTGCTTGCCCTTGACCAGCACTGCAGAACCAGGCTTTCATTTCTAACTTTATTCTGAGGTGAGTTTGAAAGCAAACTTCCCCTTTGCCCTGGTGCAGTGCAGCTTCCTCACAGGCCCTTGGCTGCTCTCCTTCCTGTGTTTCATGTCGCTGTGCTGTTATATGTGAGCAAGAGGGGGCTTCTCTTCGGTGGTTCTAGTTGTGTTTTATTTTATTCATGACAGGGTTTCTCTGTGTAGCCTTGGCTGTCCTAGACTCACTTTGTAAATCAGGGTGGCCTTGAACTCACAGAGATCAGCCTGCCTCTGCCTCCTGGAGTGCTGGCATTGCAGGTGGGCACCACTGTGCCTGGCTGTGACTCTAATTTTATAAGATAATCTCACTTTAAGCTCATGGGCACACAGCTGAAGTGGAAGCCTGGCTCCTCTGTGCTGGGGTGTCAGAAGAGGGCTCCCCACGTCCTGGGAGGAGGGAGGCTAGGGCTGTGATGAGCTCTGCTGCTGGTCACCTGTGTGTGTTCCTTATGAACGTCAACCCTCACCCTTACGCTCCCAGCTGCCTTCGTCCCCAGTGACAGGAAACAGCTTTGAATTCCTGAAGGATCCAGTGTTTGCAGCTGCTTTCTGGTTTTGAGGAAAAGTTTCTTTGGATCCGTAGTCTGGATATACAGTCCGTTCTGGCCCAGCTGTGGTGGCAAGAGGGTAAGGCTACCTGTTCATATCTGGACAGGTCAGGAAGCAGAAATGGGGCAGGAACATTAGCCAAGGCCTCCACTCAGCAAACCACTTCCTTCCCTGGGTCTCTGCCTCCTAACAGCCTCAGCCTCCCAGAATAATGCTGCCTCCTGGGTACAAACACTTGAACATGCTTGTGACACTCCCCATTAAAATGAGGTAACAAACACACCACAGTGCTGTGCAGAGTCTGTGTGCTCAGATGCCATGGAAGGGCAGCGGTCTGTGAGAGGGGCCTCCTGTGCACAGCTCTTCATCCCTGGTCTTCATTTTCCTTTGTTGCTGCTGAGTCGCTTCTCTTCCTCTGTGGTGAGCAGTGGAGCAGAAAACATTAAACAGGCACCTTTTTCCCAGTGGCTATCTGAAAACCAGATGGCAGTAGCCAAGCCTTCCCATGGCTCTCCTGCTTGTGTGTGATGGCTGTGCCTCTCTCTCCTTCTCTCAGTCGGAACCCACACATCATGTGTCCAGGTGTCCCGGGTGATGTGCTCTGTTTGTTCTGGAGCTCTCTGATCTGCTTCTGATCTGGGCCCACGGGAGCTTTTCCACATCATTAAATACTTTTCTTCAGTCTTTGCCCTCACAGAGCATTCACATTGGCACAACTCACACTACTTAGTAAGCAAACAACCTACTACCACTCTGATGTTTATGCCTCGGTTGGAAGACTCACTGAGTGTCTTAATAGCATAATTGGAGTGTGTGTTACTGACAGCAGTTTTCATGTGTCACTGACAGCTTTATTTCTTTTTCTTGATTGGCATGCTGTGTGATTGTCAGTGACTTTAGTGTCCACAGTGGATGCTTTGATTTTGAAAGACACTCTTCACTTGTGTGTGTGCGTGTATGTACATATGTGCACGTGTGTGCACACACAGAAGACAGGTTGATGCTGAGTATCGTCCTCAGTCACCCTTACATCATCATCGTCGTCGTCATCGTCATCCTCATCATCATCATCGTCGTCGTCATCGTCATATCACTGAGGTGGATCTGTCCCTGAGCCGGGAACGCACTGGCTAGGTCACCTGACTAGCCTGTGAGCCCCAAACCCCTTCTGTCGCTACCCCCCCAGCCTTGGGTAACAAGCAGTCGGTGCTGTGCCAGCTTTAGATGTGGGAGCTGGAGATCACACTCAGCCCCTCGTGCATACGCAGAGAGCGCTCTGGGCTACACAGCCTCCCTAGCTCCATCATCTTTTCCACAGTTGTTATTTCTCTTATTTAATCAATCACCATTCTGTGGAGCTAACCTGTTACCATGTAGCTGGATGATACTTCTGATAATTTTAAACTTAAAAGGCCAAAGATATATCTTTTTAAAAAAAGATTTATTGATTTATTATTATGTATACCAGTGTTCTACCTGCATGTACAACTGTAGGCCAGAAGAGGGCATCAGATGACATTACAGATGGTTGTGAGCTGCCATATGGTTGCTGGGATCTGAACTCAGGACCTTTGGAAGAGCAGGTGGCTCTCTTAACCATTGAGCCATCTCAACCGCCCAAAAGGTCAAAGATATTTTTATACCTCCTCAAGCCACTCAGTCCTTTCTGCTTCTATCAGGACGTGATGTTTTATTTAGCAGAGCATACTTTTCATCTTGTTCTCAGCCATGAAATATGTAATTGTGCATTTCAGAGATGAATGTAGCAGAAACAAGGCGCTGAGAATAAAATGCCGAGTTGCTTATCAAGTTGGGAAATAGGAGGCTCCTTAGAATGTGGCTCATTGAGACAGCTCCCCCTAGTTAAACAGAGAACATGCAGATCTCTGTGTACGTTGGCTAAAGGGCAGAGGGCATGGCAAAGCCAGTTTGTAATAGGAACCTCAGTGTTGCTGTCTCTGTTCTTACACAGGGTAAGCTCCGTAGAACTTTCCTCTCACTTCAGTGTGCAAAGGATAAATGAAATCAGGTTCCAGGGTCTCTCCAACAGAAGCTAGTGGGAGAAAGTGCTGACTGTGCCAAGCCCAGTGTCCCTGATTAACGGCACAACGGACTGGCTCAACAGCCTTGCCATAGCATCCTACTATAGCCTAAGCCAAGATTCTAGACTTTTCCCTGCTGTGTCTCTTCTCTACCTCATCTTCCCCCAACTGCAGCAAATCTACTTAACTCATGAGCATGTTTCCCGTCCTCTGTGTCATTACCTGTTCCGAGGCATGACCCTTTGTCACCAGGTGATTGTCCTGGCCTCATTTCTGCCTTGTGTTCCAGCCTGTTCCCAATTCAGAGTTTGGTTTTTCATTTCCTAGAGACTGTCATGCCCCGCCCCCTGAGTGTGTGTGTGTGTGTTGGTCATAGTGGACCTGTGATTGTGGAGTCAGGATGTGCCCAGGCTGCTACTATCAGCCCAAGGAGACAGTGTCACCTGTAGTATCAGCTCCACCCTTTGTGAACGGCTGTTTCCAAAGTGACACCACACCTAGAGCAAGTAAAACTTCCCCCTGCTTCACTGCTGTTCTAGGAGCGGAGGTCTGACAGGGTCTCAGTGCCCTGCCCTTCGCTCACAACAGAGGGCACCTTTCCTGGAGCGTTCTTTTCTTATTTTAGAGACATGGTTTCATGTAGCCAGGCTATACTGGAGCTAGGGTCATTCTGATTTTGGCCCCACACACTCTAGCATTACACGGGACTCACCAGGCCTTGACCATGGAAGATTCTTGTAGGAGAGCTGGAGGGCAGAGGACGGAGTCCCTGGGGCTTCGTGTGGCCAGCATGGTACCTGCGCAGAATCTTGGCAAAGGTGCTTTTGTGTCTGCATCCCATGTGGCTCTGAGGGCCAGAGGCCACTAGTGTCTACAAGAGTACCCAGCAAATTCAAATGGACAAACTGACTACGGGCTTGTAACCTTGACTGGCATTTGGTACTGAAATTAATTAATTGGGACAAGCACATGTTGCCTTCCTTGAGACTGCCCTGAAAAGTGCTTCAGGCACCACAGCTTAATTGGGTTTGAGTGGCTGGAGAGTGAGCTTGGGTTTGCATAGATTTGGACTTTCATCATGCCAGCGTCTTCACTTGAACATCACTTGCTAAGGAAACACGTTACCCTTTATTTTTCTATCTAGAATGTTTCTGTTAGTACTTTATAAGCATTACCCAAGAAAACAGAACTCCCATGTCGGGACCATGGTGACAGTTTTGTTCTCTGACATCAGACCCTGCCTCTCACGCTGCCTCACACTATATGTCTGCATTAGAGATTCAGACTGTTCTGTTTGGCAGAAACGGGCCCTTTGATGGCTGCTTCTTCCTTGCTTTCAGACTAGAAAGTTGGTATGTGCATGTCTGAACTTGGAAAATCACAGGTTTTAAATTATATTTGAAATCATAAAGCCTTGTTTTCCATCCCTTACCCATGTCATTAGTCCAGCAAATTTGAGCTGTGGTAGGTAAGGTGTCTGAACCCACAGTGAAAGGTGAGGAAAGAATGCCAGGCCAGTAATTGTGAAAAGAGCCCATTAACTGCCACTGTGAAAACAAAATTATCCACCAGGCTTTTATCATCACAAACCTCGGAAGCCAGAAAATAGGATGTGTTCCCCTGAATTGGAACACATTTTGTTTGCTTTGTTATTTTTTAAGATGAGGTTTCTATGTGTAGCCCTGGCTGGCCTGGATAAAGCGAGCCTTGTAGACCAGGCTGGCCTCAAACTCACAGAGATCCTCCTGACTGCCTCCCTGAGTGCTGGGGTTTCAGGCATGCACCACCACATCTGGATGCAACACATTTTTGTAGAGAAGACATTTTGATTCTCTGTAAAGACACTACCTAGGAACAGAAACCAAACTACCTTAAAAGAACCCTCTAGAACTAGAGCCCCATGCCTGAATCGCAGTGTCCTTTTCTCTAGTGCTCAGGAAAGAGGATTCCCAGTCTTGTCACCCATGCACAGAGGGGCCTGAGGTAAGCCAGACCCAGCTCCACAGTTTCTTTGCTAAAGCAGATGAGCTGTTGTTAAGAGATGCTCCAGATGCTCCAATCAGCTAGCTAGGTCTTCACTAGAGCAGAGCCCAGTGCTCCTCAGGTCTCTTCTCCTTATTAACCCAGCGTGCAGAACAGTGACCATCTTCTGAGACATCTCCATGTGGGACAAGGGAGCTTCTTGTCTCTTTCCTACATTGGAGGGCAAGGGCGGGGCGGGGCGGGGCCTGGTCCCTGCATGTGCTTGGTCAGCAGGGAAACATCGTGCCAGCCTCCCGCGTCTATAGGACAAGGGACTGAGAAAAACATGTCATGCTCTGCCTGCTTCCTCAGGCCCCGCAGAGCAGAGCAAAGCAGTCACCACTCTGCTGAGTTTTAATCCACCCTTGATCCTCACTGAGAGGAAAGATGGATTAACTGTGCCCCTTCCCTCCCTTCCTGAGGTGCTCTTGTGCAGTTAAGTGTGTTGGCCTTGGATTCTGTGGTTACTGGAGTTTGCATATGGAATGTGTTAAAGGCGTGGTCCCAGCTGAAGTGCACATGGGTAGTATAGGTCGCTGGAGTGTGCCTGCCAGACTTGGGCTTAGTCCTTGCCGTGATGGCTGCCTTCCCTAGAATCAAACAGCAACCTAGTGGACTGCGGGTAACAAACCTTTTATCTTCTCAGTGGATTTTCTCGGGCATTTTGTCACAGCAGCAGATGTCTAACTAACACAGTAGCATTCCTGTGTCATGGCTATAACTAGTCTGATGGCTTCTGAGCCACAGCCTCTCTCTTTCTGTCCCTGTCACAGACAAGACAAGGTTGATCTGTGCACGCTTGCTCTCTAGGTTCTTACAGGCACCTGTGAGTGTGCCTGAAGCCGCTGCCCCGCCCCTCCTCACTCCCTTCTGCCTGAGTCAACCCTAAGTATGAATCACAGTAGCCATGCGCAGCACTTTGTAATTTGATGAATATTGAAGAGATAAGTTGAGAGAGAGAGAGAGAGAGAGAGAGAGAGAGAGAGAGAGTATGTGTGTGTTTTTCTCTCTCTCTACCGTGTGGATCCCAGCTCTCAAACTCAGGTGGTGGGGCTCAGGCACCTCACTGGCCCCGGCATGTTTGTCTTAAGCAGCTGCTTGTGTGACTTGTGTTCCTTCTCAGTGGCTGGGCTTCAGGAGAGGGATGGACCACCTCAAACTAGCAGATCATGTGACAGGGAACACGTGCTGTGTAGATTGTAGGGTTGTGTTTATCTGTGCGATGCCCTAAAGGGTGAGATTTTTCTAGACCATGCAGCACCTCACCTGGCTTCCTCCACTCAGGCCTCTAGCCTGCTGGTGGTGTCCCTGCCCTGACACCTCTTTCCACACTTGATGTTGGCTGTAGCAGGCAGACAGGCTTTATAGTTAGTCAGACCTCAGCTGTTTTGTTCTGTGTTGAGGCTGGATGGGTAAAAGCACTTACTTCATAGAGGATTCTGACTAGTCCCAGAAGCCACATAAAAGGCTAGCATGGTGGCCTGTGCTGGTAGCCCCAGTGCTGGGAGGCAGAGCCAGGTGGAGCCTGTGGGCTCACTGGCCAGCGAGGGCAACCCAAGCATTGAACTTTGAGTTTCCTGAAAGACAATCTCAAAAATAAGGTGAACTGTAGAGAAAGACAGCCATTGTGGACCTCTGCCCTCTGCATGGGCCCTCAGTGGTCAGCACATGCCACAGGGAGAAGGAGGGAGAGAGGCTAGGGGTGGATTTTACTGTGTAGCCCAGGTTGGGCTTGAGTTCTCAACCCTACTGTTGAAACTTCCTAAGTCCTGGGATGCCAAGTGTGCACCACCATGTCTGGCTTTTAGCCCCTAATTTGAAACCTTCATTTCCTACTGATTGAATTGACAGGTAAGGGCCAAAGGCCACAGCCTGAAATTAAATGGCAACCTTTGTCTGTCCTCTGCTACTGCAGCCTAGCAGGTGGCTGCTGATCGCCCGAGGCAAGATTTGGTCTGCACCTCACAGAGTGACTTATAATCTGAGTAGACACAGAAGAAAGCTCATCTTGCCACTTCCTTCTGTCTCTAGTCTACCCTTTTTTAAAACAAAATATATAGCTTTCTATAGCTTGTTTTCATGTTTATTCAAAACCAAAGCTGGCAATAGAGACAAGTCATCTCAGACCTTCCCCTACATCTCCCTAAATTACTGAAATATTTTCATTCTAATTAGATGAAGGTTTATTTAGCAGTGTTTTCTACTTTTCTGACTTCTCTTAACTCCTCCTGAGTGTTTACTTAGCTTAAAGTAAATGTATGTTTTTGTACTTATTATCCTGTAACTCACCTTTGAAGATATCTGTCTTAATTTAAAAAATATATGTAACAAAGCATTTAAGCAAAAGCCTGACTTTACATTTCCTAGTAAAGTTATAAATTAGACTATGTTCACAGTGAGACAGTGTGAGTACTGTGGCATTCCAACTCATTTAACCCTGCAGTGTAATTGTATAATTGTGCTCTTGGATGAGATAAGAAATAGAAATCTTGGGAACCAGTGTTGGCAAGAAAGTTCAGACTGTTAATTAAATAAAAATCAAACACAAAGCTTTGTTAGGGGGAAAAAAAAAACAAGGTTCAAAATCAAAGACCAGAAATCCAAAATGTGGGTTTTGAATGCTGTGATTCAACCTGCCTCCGGCTCTATTCATTAGAGAGTCTGGCGGTGCCTTTTGGCCAAGAGTCTGGGCTGGGAAAGCTGTGTTTAAATTGCCTGAGAGAAGGCATGGAGTTGTGCATTCTCCTTCTGTCTCGAAGGGGGTCTAGTCTCTGCACTCACTTCCCCCTTTAAATTCTTACTCTGTGAGCATTTACAAAGAAACATCAACACTCAGCAAAGGTTGGGAAAGTACACCCCCAGCCTGCCAGGCACACTGCAGGGCAGCCGCACCAACATCTGGCTGGGAGAAGAGACGGTGGTCCAAGCTGCAGCCTGGAGCATGCACGTCTCCTAGCAGGCTGTGCTGTGTGGTGAACCCCAGGGGTCTACCCACTTCCATATCCCCTGCATTGAGATTTCAGGACAGGCTGCCACGTCTGGCTTTTTATGTGGGTATTAGGGATCCAATTCAGACATTTACACTTTACCAACTAAGGTTGCTGGTTTTATACAACACTGTACATTTTATATTTTCATTGTTCTTAACAGTAAGAGATTTACCAAAGGGCTGAAGCCTGTCAGGACAGCAGTGATCAACCCTAGATGGAGACAGGCACAGTGTGGGTGTGCTGGACCAGCCCCCCCCCCCTCGCTGCTGCCAGACTTCTGATCTTCTGTCCCGTCGTCTCCCTCTGCTGCCCTGAGCCTAACGCGGAGATTCCAGGCAGGAACTATGCCGCAGATAGGTGAGCCAGACAATGCCAGAGAGAGGCAGCGTCTTGAAAGGCTGAGAGCTGAGAATGCAGACAGCCACCCAGTGCGTGACAGACAGTGTCATCACAGGGCCTGGACTCAAGGTCCTCAGTGCAGAGCAGAAGGCGTCTCTGCCTCACACAGCTGTGTCTGCTCACCTCAGCTCCCTCTGCAGCATCTGCTGTAGTCTGGGATGCGCTTTGCTGAGGGTGAGGTCGGTCTCAGCCGTCATCAGTAGCATTGCTAACCACGGTAGCTTTTGTGGTATTTTAAATGAACCACAGAGCTAGATCAAGTGAAGAATCAGATGGATTTCTTATGGATGTTAGCTTTGAAGAGCTGTGAGTGAAAATCATCTCTACAATCCAAAAGTGAACAAAAAGATTATTTCAAGATAGTATAGATTCAGGGCTAATGAGAAAAGACACTCACTCTGGGGTTTCTCTCAGTGTTTGCTAGTGGGAGACTGCAGCACAGGATTCTGGAAAGGTGTTTGTCATTTGTTATGTACTGCAGGGTCTTGAACTGCAATGCCCTGAGTGACCTCGGACTGAGGCCTGAGCTGTAAGGACAGCATCCTGCTCAACTGTCAGCTCCACACAATTGTCTTGGAAGAGAAGCCGAGTTAAGGGATGTTGTAGGTCAGATTGGCCTGTGGGCACGTCTGTGGGGGGTTGTATTGATTATTAGTTGATAGGGAGACCAAGCTCACTGCAGGTGGCCCCATTCCCTCGGCAGGCATGAGAAAGCTAACAGAGCGTAAGCCTGCCTTCCAACCAGAGGCCACCCCAGGGCTCTGTCTCACTTCCTTGCCTGTGACCTGAGTTCCTTGGTTAGAAGCAGTGTGTAGGGCAGCAGGCGGGCCTGCCCTCAAATTCTTGTCGCCTTCCCAAGTGTAAACACAGCAAACCCTTTCTTCCTCTAAGTTGCTTTTGGACAGTGCTTTATCACAGCAGCAGAAAGGAGCCTGGGACAGACAGCTTGTGCTCACAGCGCAGTTGGCTGGCTTCTCATTTTTTTCTTCTCTTTTTCATTTTTATTTGTCAGTTTTTGAGAGCCTAGAAATCTATACGTATGTATGGATGTGTATATAATATATACATGCGTAACACTCCTGCGCATCCACCTGATTTGAAAGCTACAAAAATGACCTTTATCCCATTTCTTCTATGGAGTTTGATTCCTTCAGGTCATTACTCAGGGTTACTAACAGTAAGGAATATTTGAGGGAAACTATTCAAATTATGTAGACTCTCTCCAGGAGGTTTTGTTGCTCTGGGTGTAGCAGTGAAGAAGAGAAAGATTTTTCTTATAAAGTCCTGATGACAACTCTTTTATTTTACATTCTTAGCATGTTGTGGTTTCTGGTAGGGAATGTTATTTATGCTTGTGATATTGTCTTGCTCTTTTCTAGTTATTAAAAGCAATATACTACTTTAAATGTTTATGGGAATCATTAAAGGTGCAGCACAGATACAGAAAGGTCTGTGTGGTTTCCTTTGTTTTTGTTGGCATGTGTTAATTATACATAACAATGGGTTCCTCACAGCAGCTCATACATTATCCTGTGTTTTTAACCATTCCTCCTCTCCCCCATTATCCTTTCCCCGCTCCCCTCTGTCTCTGCTCCTCTTCCCACCTTGCACTCTTCTTTTTTCATGCATTAAAAAAAATTATTTCCTTAAGGTTTCTTACAGGACTCTGGGTGAGGGGTGGTCACAGGAGCTCGGGCTGGTAGACTTAGTTTCCTTTAAGCTTTTTCTTTGATTTTCTTTTTGAGGTTTCATTGTTTTTTGTTGTTTTTGGATTTTTGAGACAGGGTTTCTCTGTGTAGCCTCAACTGTCCTGGACTCCTCACTTTATAGACGAGGCTGGCCTTGAACTCACAGCGACCCGTCTGCCTCTGCCTCCCGAGTGCTGGGATTAAAGGCAAACACCACCATGGCCAGAAGCTTTTTGTTGGTTTTTGAACCGGAGTCTCACTCTGTGGCCCAGGCTAGCCCAGGGCTGGCAGCCTCCTCCTACCTGTGCCTTCTGAGGACTGGAATTACAGGTACACCACTAAGTGCAGGAACGTCCAATATCCTCAGCTATATTTTAACTGAAATCCTTCAGGCACATCTGTTGGATGTAACACATGGAAATAAAGTTCCATCTGCAGTCCTTTTTTCTTATTTTTTAAAATTATTTTTAAATTTAAGTCTATATTTTGATCATATTCCCCCCTCTCCAAAAACATAATACAGCAACAAAACTTCCAAGACCTAGAAAACAAAATACAACATCATGCAAAAAGAAACCAAACCAAACCACCAAACTGTAACCAAATAAGAGCACACACAAAAAAAATCAGGCTGTCCGATATTTGCTGGATAATTCTCCTGAGCTTGAGCTCTGCCCTCGAGCGGTTGATGTACTCTGTCATTCCACTGCAGAAAATTGCAGGTACAGCTCCGTTGTTAACCATTTACCCTAGTAGCTAGGCTTACACTCACTCATTTCTAAAAATACAACAAAATATAGTCATATTAAAGTCAGACAAGACAGACCAACAGCAGGAAAAGAGCCTAAGAGAAGGCACAGAATCAGAGACCCACGTGTCCACACATATAAAGACACAGTGGACCTGGCACAGACACCTGCAGGGCCTGGGCGTGCTGCCTGCATCTCTGAGTTCATAGGAGCTTTGCTCATGCTGACTTAGAAGGCCTTGTCTTCCTGGTGTCCCTCATGCACCCTGGCCCTTCCATTGTTTCTGCTTCCCCTTCTATGGGGATCCCTGAGCTCTGAGGAGGGTTGGTTTTGTTTGGTTGTTTTTTTTTTTTTAAGTTAATAGAACCATTAAAAGTTAACTTACAAATTTAAATTACATAAAGATTAAGAAACATCTTTACAAATATTATGAAAAGGTCCTTTACCAATTTAGTGAGTGTTCATACTTTTTTTTTTTAATTTGCATTTACTCATGGTAACCCGCAGCTATGATCCCAGTGCTAGGGAAAGCTAAGAGAGGCCTGTTGTCTGTCAAAGCCAGCCAGGGCTACACATACACAGAGAGGGGTGGGGGGTAGGGGACAGGAGCGGAGAGGAGAGATCTTGTCTCAAAAAAAACCCCAAACCAGTTCAAATAAAAATCTGCTGTAGCTTAATTTGTGAGGTACCAAGAATCTTACAGTTCAGCCACCTCTGCCTCCCTAGCAACCGTCAGTGTAACCATCAGACAACATTTCCTGTGTGCAAGGCTTGGCTCCTGCTAGTGACCCTTTGGGTCTCTTCTTTAAGAGAGGGTACCACTGAATCTCAGTGCCCAGCTCTGCCCAGCTACTCTGCCCTCTGTACAGTCTTGAGGCCGTGGGAGACGGGTGGGGACAGGCTGAGCAGTGAGGTTCAGAGCTGTGGGCAGTGATCACTACCAACCGTGCCCATGCCAGTGTCTCTGCCAACAGGTGTGTGTTGGGCACAGGTGGGCGTGTGGCCTCTAGCCAGGTCTTCCTGTCATCGGTTCAGTTCTCTGATGCGTCCACTCACTCAGCGATGAGACTTGAGGGTCAGAGGTGACATGCTGCTTGAGACAGGTGAGCAGAGACCCATGTGTCCCCTCCCTGCCGTGTATTTCAGAAGCTGGAGCATAAGGAAGTGTTGGCCGGCTTGCTGTTCCTCGTGTTCCCGTTCATTCCAGCCAGCAACCTCTTCTTCAGGGTGGGCTTCGTGGTGGCCGAGAGAGTCCTGTACATGCCGAGGTAATCACCCTGACTCAGGGAACAAGCCCCAAGGTCTCTAGAGAGACCTCCTGTGTAAGCCATGGGAGCCTTCATTTCCTCAGCAGGAGAAGGGCAGGTGGGAGCAGGTCAGCCACGCACTGTGGCTCTGAGAGGCTCACCCATGGGGAAGGGCAGGTGGGAGCAGGTCAGCCACGCACTGTGGCCCTGAGAGGCTCACCCGTGGGGAAGGGCAGGTGGGAGCAGGTCAGCCACGCACTGTGGCCCTGAGAGGCTCACCTGTGGGGAAGGGCAGGTGGGAGCAGGTCAGCCACGCACTGTGGCCCTGAGAGGCTCACCTGTGGGGAAGGGCAGGTGGGAGCAGGTCAGCCATGCACTGTGGCCCTGAGAGGCTCACCTGTGGGGAAGGGCAGGTGGGAGCAGGTCAGCCACGCACTGTGGCTCTGAGAGGCTCACCCGTGGAGAAGGGCAGGTGGGGGCAGGTCAGCCATGCACTGTGGCCCTGAGAGGCTCACCTGGGGGGAAGGGCAGGCAGGGGCAGGTCAGCCATGCACTGTGGCCCTGAGAGGCTCACCCGGGGGGAAGGGCAGGCGGGGGCAGGTCAGCCACCCACTGTGGCCCTGAGAGGCTCACCTGTGGAGAAGGGCAGGCGGGGGCAGGTCTGCTCATGTATTCCATCTCACAGGCTAAGAGGCGCAAGCTTCACAATGGAACAGGAATTGCAACTTCCTATATTCAGGATATAAGCAGCAGTTGTTTACCATACTGTCATGGTCCAAATGTGTTTATAATTATAATTGGGATATTTTAAATACTTGTTGAATTGCCCAAAATTACTATGTTCTGAACCTTCTTTATTCCCCTTTTTTAATTTACAAAGTAAGAATTAATCTTTAAAAGCATGTTTGGGTAAATGATTTGGAAATAACCAAGGATGCTCAGCTGTGGCGTACAGGCTGCGTAGCTGTGCACACCTGCCGTTTGCTTTAGCTTGTATTTCATCACACTTGGTGTCACTGTCCCAGGGCATGCTCTATGTGCCTGCAGTGTATTTCATCACACTCGGTGTCACTGTCCCAGGGCATGCTCTATGTGCCTGCAGTGTTGCTGAGTCGGGAGACAGGCTCCATCTGACCTTTGCTAGCTATGTGACCTCGGGCAAGGTGTGGAGCTCTTTTATATCACATTTTCTCATTATTAAAAGGGAGGAATCTGTGGTACACACTACAGTTCCCAGCCCTTGGGAAGTGGGGCAGGAGAGTCAGGGGTTCAAGGACATCCCTGACTAGTCCTTCCCTGGGCAGCTGGGCTCTGCCCATGGCTGCTGCGCCTAAGCAGAGCTTCTGAATGCCCCCTCTGCCTGAGGTGTCATGGGACTGAGGTGAAAATAAAGCTGCATTTTAAAGAAACTGTCAGTATTTCCCAGAGTAAATGCCTGCCTCTGAGAGCCCGGCTGGATTTACTCATATCAAACTCAGTGAAGAGACTAAACTGTTTCAGGAAACTAGCTTTCATCCAAAAGCTGCCTGTCCTTTTCTTCTCGGAGGCCCTGCCTTGGTACCTGGCAGCTGCATTGCCGAGGGGTGTTCCTTCCTGCTGGTGACTGTTGGACCCCTGTCCATGTCCCTGCTGTGCCCAGCATGGCTGCTGCCCCTGCAGAGGGATTGTCTCAGCAGAGGCCAAAGCCTTTTGATCAGAGGTTGGGTGAGTTCTACCCTTGAGCTATGGTCAGGGCCTGATAGAAGCTCGGGACTGGCTGGAGGTAGAGCCCGGCAGTTCACTGCAGGCCTCGGAGCAGCAGTCCCTTTCATGTCCCTTGACAGAGGCAAGGGATGCCAGAAGCGAGCTCTGGCTTCTCCCCGTGTTCTTCACTAAATGAGCACAGGAGACTCGAGGTTACAGACGCCTGAGTGTCTTCTGGAGAGCAGCGTTGGATTGCCATGGCGGAGCTGGGTTGTACATATTTCACAGTTCCAACCCATCTCCTGAATGACCTTGGGGTCTCAGCACACTCCCTCTCCCCGAGGATGCTGGGGGCGGGGGGGGGGGCGGTTATTGAGGCCCAGGAAGGGAAAGCTCCTAGCTCCTGGTGCCCTTGAAGGGGATGTGATGTTCTGATCAGCTCCAAAGATTGTATCATCTCCTTCCTCCCTTGGAGCTCATGCAGCTTCAGACACAAAAAAAGGGGAAAGTTACTGTGCCTGGGCCTCACCAAGAGCTCACCACTCAGGAAGGCTGTGAAAGCTAAAGCCTGCTAAGGAAACAGAAGGGATACTTAACTTCAGTGAGATAATACATGTATCCTACCCCCAAAACACTAGCCCTATGCTCACCCAGAGCGACTGCTGTGTAGCTCTGCTAAATTTGCCTGGTCTTCTCTGTCACTCAGAGAGGTATAACTTCACTTTCCTTGATAGTTTGGGACTTCTCACTCTTTATCTGAAGTGCCCCACCCCCACCCTGTACCTCATAACTGCTTTCAATCAATCTCTCTCTCTCTCTCTCTCTCTCTCTCTCTCTCTCTCTCTCTCTCTCTCACACACACACACACACACACACACACACACACACACACACACTCTTTCTGTCTCTCTCACATACACACACTCTCTCTGTCTCTCTGTCTCTGTCTGTCTCTCTCTCTCCCACCTCCTTGCTTCTGGCCACTGCTGAGACTTAAGCTTGTCTACCTATTGTTTTTCTCCAAACTCCAATACAATTGTTCTCAAGCCTCCTTCCAAGTCCTAGGGACTAGGGACCCACAAAAAGAAACCCTGATCCACTGATAATTTAAAGAAGGGAGGGAAGGAGAGAGGGGAGAAAAAAGAAGGGGGAGGGGATGGGAGGAAGGGACACTGAGCTGGGTGTCCCTGGAGGACACTGAGCTTCTACCCTTGGAGTCCTGCACCCGCTGGCCTTGGGTGCTCCTACCGGACCACAGAGGAGCCCAGTCCAGCCTCCAAGACACTCGCCTGGGTCCATAGCCTGCAGGGACTCATCTGGCTATCTACTAGAAAGGCCAGGTGGAGCCTGGCTCGCAGTGCCCTTTTATCTTCCTGCTTTGTGACTAACAGTTCCCAAGCTGCTCAGACTCTCTGGCTTCTGTTCTCTTCCAGCCTAACCTAGAAAAGGCTCTTTTCTTATTGGCTGCCAGGAGTCTCTGGATAAAAGAGACAGAGAACTTGGCTATTTGCTTGGCTTCTGGGGTCAGCGTTTTGCCATCAAATACACTGAAATAACATTTTTTGCTCTGATAAATGCCACTTTTGTGCATATCATATATGAGCAACCTGGGGAGTTTAGGGCCAAAATAATTCTTTCTCAGAAATTTTGCTCTTTTATTCTGACTCCAAGAGAAGCATATAATTTTATGGCTATCTTTTTGTATTTTATATAAAAAAGACACAGTGGAAGGCAGGGGGAGATGGGGGGGTGGGAGAAAGGAAGGGGAGGGAAAAGAAATCCTGAAATTCCATAGAACTGATGAAGCAGGCATAGCTGTGAACTCTCTCAGGCAGTTTGTGGAAACGGTTGAGTATTCGCCCTCATGGCAGCTGGAGGTCCTTCCACTCCAGGGGCACAGAGCACATCCCAGCAGCCACCGGGATGGCAGAGCAGGGACAGGGGCAGCCAGCCTGTGAAAAATGGGGGAAGGCGGAAGCTCAGCAGTGTGAGGCTCGGAAGAAAAGCCATCTGCACTCTTAGAAAGTATTCAGATGGGAGCTTGTGGGTGGGAGGGAAGCTGTGCTGAGGTGTGTGGATGGCAGTGTAAGTGCGTGATCACAGTGGCAGTGTGAGTCCATGATCACAGTGTCAGTGTTAGTCCATGATCACGATGGCAGTGTAAGTGCGTGATCACAGTGTCAGTGTAAGTCCATGATCACAGTGGCAGTGTAAGTCCATGATCACGATGACAGTGTAAGTCCATGATCACAGTGGCAGTGTAAGTGCATGATCACGATGACAGTGTAAGTCCATGATCACAGTGGCAGTGTTAGTCCATGATCACGATGGCAGTGTAAGTGCATGATCACAGTGGCAGTGTAAGTGCATGATCAGAGTGGCAGTGTAAGTCCATGATCACAGTGGCAGTGTAAGCGCATGATCACGATGACAGTGTAAGTCCGTGATCACAGTGGCAGTATAAGTCCATGATCACGATGACAGTGTAAGTCCATGATCACAGTGTCAGTGTAAGTCCATGATCACAGTGGCAGTGTAAGTCCATGATCACGATGGCAGTGTAAGTCCATGATCACAGTGGCAGTGTAAGTGCATGATCACGATGACAGTGTAAGTCCATGATCACAGTGTCAGTGTAAGTCCATGATCACGATGTCAGTGTAAGTCCATGAACACAGTGGCAGTGTAAGTCCATGATCACAGTGGCAGTGTAAGTCCATGATCACAGTGTCAGTGTAAGTGCATGATCACGATGACAGTGTAAATCCATGATCACAGTGTCAGTGTAAGTCCATGATCACGTGTTCTTTCCATACTGCCCGCCTGTCTTACATCGTATGAGATTTATACCATAAACAGAGCAGATGAATCCAATACTTGAAGCAAATACTCCTGCACAAGTGAGTGTGTAGTTTCAAGGGTATTTTTAAAGATACTTAAAAATGCTTGGAATTGTCCTGTAAATCAGATGCTTTGTTTAAGCAGGACTTTGATAAATTAAGTGTATTTATAGCTCTTACCACATGCTATATCCATGTGCGGAAAGTGGTACAGCAAGAGCACTCAGGAGTATGAAAGCAGTCAGCATGGGGCACGGCTTCTCTGTTTACCCAGTTTGTGGAACATGGATTAGTCCATGCAACCCTTTGAAGAGGTGTCCAGGCAGGGTTAATCCTGTGCTACACACAGTTAAGCTTCAGGAGGTGAAGTGACTCATCTCTCGCCCGTGTTTCTGATTCTTTGATCTCTCAGGAGGTTCCTTCATCTGAAGCTTCAGACAGTGTGTACCCAGGAGACTGTGCTCCCTCTACATACAACCCAGGGGCCTGTGCTCCCTCTACATACAATCCAGGGGCCTCTGCGCTCCCTCTACATACAACCCAGGGGCCTGCGCTCCCTCTACATACAACCCAGAAGACTGTGCTCCCTCTATATACAACCCAGGGGCCTGTGCTCCCTCTACATACAACCCAGGGGCCTGTGCTCCCTCTACATACAACCCAGGAGCCTGCGCTCCCTCTACATACAACCCAGGAGACTGCGCTCCCTCTACATACAACCCAGGAGCCTGCGCTCCCTCTACATACAACCCAGGGGCCTGCGCTCCCTCTACATACAACCCAGGGGCCTGCGCTCCCTCTACATACAACCCAGGAGACTGCGCTCCCTCTATATACAACCCAGGGGCCTGCGCTCCCTCTATATACAACCCAGGGGCCTGCGCTCCCTCTACATACAACCCAGGGGCCTGCGCTCCCTCTACATACAACCCAGGAGCCTGCGCTCCCTCTATATACAACCCAGGGGCCTGCGCTCCCTCTACATACAACCCAGGAGACTGTGCTCCCTCTATATACAACCCAGGGGCCTGTGCTCCCTCTATATACAACCCAGGGGCCTGCGCTCCCTCTACATACAACCCAGGGGCCTGCGCTCCCTCTACATACAACCCAGGAGACTGCGCTCCCTCTACATACAACCCAGGGGCCTGCGCTCCCTCTATATACAACCCAGGGGCCTGCGCTCCCTCTACATACAACCCAGGGGCCTGCGCTCCCTCTACATACAACCCAGGAGACTGTGCTCCCTCTATATACAACCCAGGGGCCTGCGCTCCCTCTACATACAACCCAGGAGACTGCGCTCCCTCTACATACAACCCAGGGGCCTGCGCTCCCTCTACATACAACCCAGGAGACTGTGCTCCCTCTACATACAACCCAGGGGCCTGTGCTCCCTCTACATACAACCCAGGAGACTGTGCTCCCTCTACATACAACCCAGGGGCCTGTGCTCCCTCTACATACAACCCAGGAGACTGTGCTCCCTCTACATACAACCCAGGGGCCTGCGCTCCCTCTACATACAACCCAGGGGCCTGCGCTCCCTCTACATACAAGTTGCCTGAGAGCTTAACGCCAACTATTTACAGGAGAGAGGCTGGTGCAGAGACAACTGTCGTCTTACAGATTTCCTGCCTCCTGTTTTATTTAGCAGAAACTAGCTACCTCCTCCTAATGTAACTACAGCACAAGAATCCTAATGCTATCATTTATTATTTAATGTACAGTGGGCATAATACAGCATCAAATCATGCCCTTTTACAAGGGAAGGAAATTAAGAGCCAGTAAATTTAAGTAATTTCCCCAAGATCAACAAACGTCAGGGTTGAGATGTAGACCAAGGATTTTGTCCAACGTCAGAGGCTTGCCTTATTCACCAGGAAAGGCCTCCTACATCTTAGTGCTGCTGGGTTAACTGTGAGGGGAAGTGAAGCATTGTATTGTCAAAGGACCCAGAGGAGAATTGTGCTGGTTATCAGATGGGAACCCATGGCGGTTGCCCTGGTTGTCCCGAGGACACACTGGAAACAACACAGCAATCTTTCCTGGAGACTCACACATGAAGAAGTCTTCCCTCCCGACTCAGGAGTACAGCACCTCGTGCAGGCCAGGGAGCTGCTCAGGAATGCTGCTGGGACGCTAGGCCAAGACTGAGGAACCACTCACCTCCAAATACATTTACCCCTCTGGAGAATTTTCCATGAAATATTCGAGGTGGAGAAAAAGTAGGGCAGAAGTGGGTTGCTCTTGGCTAACAGCAGCCTGCCACCTCTGAACAGCCACCATTGGCTTGGGCACAGGTACCTCCAGCTCTCAGCGGTCCTGGGCTTCACGTCTGACCCATGTGGGGATAACATTCATGAGACGGGAATTAAGACTTCCTGTGAGAAGAGCTATCAACAGGGCAGGGTCAAGTCAAAGGGCGCGATGCTTGGACCCTTTGGGGCGTGTTTAAAGTAAAAGCAGAGGGTTATGTCCGTCCTGCAATATTAGTTTTATCTGTAGAATATGTCAGTGGCTTGCTTGATCTTGTTCACAAGTTAAAAGGTAGGCTTTCAGCTGTGCTTGGTGGTACAGGCCTGTGACCCTGGGTACCTCCCAAGTCCTTCCCAGTGTGACCACATTGATTAAATCTCTTTCTTCTGATCTTACCAATAATGCAGAAGATGGGTGGCCAAACCTGCCTGTGACCCTAAGTTCCATGACACCCAAGATTGATGACCTGATATTTTGGCTCCTGGAAATCACATGGTAGAAGGAGAGAATATACCCCACAAGTCGTTCTCTGAGCCCCGGGAGAGAGAATCCTAGTAACAAGCAGAGCCATTTGCTTATGGCTTTGTAGGTTTGCGAAACTCTTCCAATTTTGAGCTAATGCTTCTGGCTCTGCAGATTTCCAACTTTGTCCAGTGCTGGGTTGGTGCGGGGCCTGTGCGCTTTGTGCAGAGTCTCTGGTCAGCATCCCAGCACTTCCTCAGTCAGAGTAACCAGACCAAGGCAGCCTCAGGTGCCATCTCCCTGGAGACAGAAGCACGTGGTTTCTCATAGGCTTCATTTTCCTCTTTCTCTGTGAGGCCTCATCCTGCCCCTGGCGGTGGAAAGAGCACACTTCTTTGCCTGCTACTGGGAACTGCACTAAAGCGGATGTTGAAAGATGGAGTTTCCAGATGGAGGAGCCTGTCAGTCACTGTGGTGTTTGTATCTGAAAGAATGTAACCGGTCTCAAGAAATTGCAAACCTAGCAGAGATTTTTTTTAATGTCTTAACATTTCTGAAGCCATGTGTTGACTCAGGGGCTCTGGGAAAAATGATCATGTTACTTGATATTAAAATCTATGCCAAATGGTAAGGTGGAGTTCTTCCCTCTCACAGAGCAGGGGCCAGAAAACTGCGTGGCCCATGAGTCAGCCCTGGCCCTCTGCTGTATTTACAAATAAACTTTGCTGGAGCACAGATATCCCCACACTTTTACGTGGTGTGTGCTTGCTCTCACACAGACAACATGAAGGAGAGATGACAGAGATGGAGGGAAATTAGCCCTCTGCTCTCCAAAGGTCACATACTTGTGTCCTATAAAAGGAGTTGACAATAAATAGACTGACAGGAGAAAAGGCAAACAGATGTATCACTGTGCACAGACAGCACAGTGAGTCTGAACCTCAGAGCAGGCCACAGCTTCTGTCCTCTCTTTTTAGGGAAGAGGCCAGTGGAGGCACATAGGTAGTTCTAGAAGGAGATGACGGGCCAGAGAACAGACAGTTGTGGTGATTGGTTTCAGTCTCTTCTATGATAGCTTAATCTTTCCTCAGGTAATGCCATTTCCCTAAGGAGCTCTCAGGCGATTGCATTTTCTTTGGTGGATCCGAACTTTAGGTAGATGGCGGAGCTTGAGAAGAAGCCCTTTCCTGTGTTTCTGAGAAAACAGGCCTGAGGGACAGGAGGGAGGGAGGCTGGAGTGGGGAGATCATGCAGACGGGAGTATGCTGCTTCAGTCCAGCAGGTAAATCCAGGGTGCTTGGGCGCTCTGAGCCCCCATCTGTAAACATCTGCACTACTTCCTGCCCACCCTTGTAGAGAAGGAGTTTCCAGGCCTCTCAGTTTCTGCACTCTGCCAACGTCTGCGTATCTGGCGTGTTGAGTGCTAGCTTTGGGGCTGTAGGCGAGTCATTTAACTTAGGACACGATGACGTAGAGGCTTTGAAGCTCACATTAGGTAACACGTGAAAAGTACTGTCCTTGCCCTGAAGTGCTGTGGAGAGCCTGGCACAGAGGAAGTCCCGTGAGCACCCAGACATACGGATGTGATGGTGCCAGTCACGGTCTTGCGGCCCTTGTCTGCCCACACTTGAGTGCACTGCTGTGCAGCTCTTGGATTCCAGCTCCTCCTTCCTGCTGTTCTGTCACAGGGCAGATCTGGTCCCCGCAACTAGTGAGCGCTCATGAACACAGAGCTAACGTGGAAGTTGGTGCGATTGGGTGTAGCTAGGATAGGGGACTCCCTTTGGCAAATCTTATGTTCTTCTGCGTCTGTTCTGCCAACAAGAAGCACCTCTGTGGGGACATGAGTACAGGAAGAGACCGTGTGTTTTCAGAAGTGTGCTGCTACCAAACCCTGGGCAAGCTCGCGCAGAGCCAATGGGAAACCCCGCAGCCTAGCTCAGGAGGCAGCTTTGCTCAGTTGCCATTTACGTAGCACATCGCTGGTCCTCAGGGACTGCTGTCCCTCCCAGATGTCCACTGGGGTAGGACCAGCGGTGGCTCAGGCTCTGGACTCAAACACAGCTCATCACCTGGTGAGGGAAGCATGAGGAGGCTCGGCCAGGGAGTCCCCTCAGGGCCCAGGCAGGGCGTCCACTCCAGGCTCTGAGTCGGTGACTTCACACCAGGTCTGGAGAGCTAGTGAGCCGCCCTGTGAGTTGGTGCCTTTGAGAACCCACACATGTCTGTGACAGGGACTTCATATGTGTTCCCCTAGCAAGGGCAGCCTGATTGTCCTAATATCGTGTTTGGGAACTATCCGCCCATAATGAGCCCCAACCCACAGTGACTGTCTTAGTCACTGTTCTGTTGCTGTGAAGAGACACCATGACCCAGGCAACGCGTATAAAAGAAAACATTTGGTTGGGGGCTTGCTTACAGTGTCAGAGGCTCAGTCCGCACGCTGGGGAGAGTGGTGGCGTACAAGCAGGCGCTAGAGCAGCAGCCGAGAGCCACAACCTCCAAGTGACAAAGCCAGACCTTCTAACACTTCCAATAGTGCCACACCCTGGTGACAGTATGTAAATATATGAGCCTATGGGGGGCACTCAATTTAAACCACCACAGTGACCTTCTGACCTACAGCAGCCCCCCACATAGTGACCCCCACCCACAGTGACTTTTTACCCACACTGACCCTCTGACCTACAGCAGCCCCCCACAGTGACCCCCACCCACGGTGACCTTTCACCCACACTGACCTGCTCCTCTGCTGTGTTCCAGCATGGGCTACTGCATTCTCCTCGTGCATGGACTGAGCAAGCTCTGCGCTGGGCTGAGTCGCTGTGGGGCCACCTCCCTGGTGACGGCCACTGTGTTGCTGCTGCTGCTCTTTTCCTGGAAAACGGTGAAGCAGAACGAGATCTGGCTGTCCAGAGAGTCCTTATTCAGGTACGACTACACAGGGCACGCGCGTGTGGCCGCGCCCTTTCACTGGTAGCAGCCGCGCTTCCAGACGAAGTAACATGGGCCTGTGGTGCGTGCTCATCTAGAAAGCCACTTTTAATACATTTGAAACGAAAGATATAATTTTATTTGGGGGCTTAATTTTGGATTTTTCTAAGGTGATAATAAAATTTAACACGAATTCATTCTAAGTGGATTTATGAGAGCAAGAAGATTCCAGGTCTGGGAAGTTGGGTGGAAACACCTACTGATGAGCTGGGCTGTGAAGTCAGTCACCGAAGTGAAATCTACACGCCTCATCTCGGCACTCAGCCAGTTCAAGGGCGTAAGACAGGCAGTGCCTCTCTCCGGAATATTCCAGAGCATTAAATCATGATCTCTGATCTCATTGTTTATTTTAAACATAAATTTAGGTGAGGAAATAAGACTTTCTTTTTCTGTTTTTTTTTTTCCCTCTGTGATGGAATTTTTTCCTGAACGCAAGCATGTGTTGCTGGGTTAATATTGGCTGCTCAGGAGTAGAGAGCACTTGCCGAGCACACTGGGTTGGACCCCCAGCATCATTCTTATGTGAGTGTGTGCATTAGTGTGCCTGTGTATATATGGTATGTGCACATATACACATATGAGTGTGTGCATACATATTTATAAGTATGTAAACACATTTTATACATACATAAACATATAAATATGTGTTTATATATGTATATGTACATGTGTATCCATTTATGTGTATATATGTTAACCTATAGCTTTCAGCCGATCCCAAAATATTAATATTAATATTAGTTGTGAAAGAGTGAATGAATGCATAAACAAATGGATGAGTGGATGTTCACTAGGCTCTGCTACCTGCTGGAAGTAATGTCTGAGGCCAGCCTTGGGGGAGCACGCCTGTAATCCCAGGACTTGGGAGGCAGAGGCAGGCAGATCTCTTCGAGTTTGAGGCCAGCCTGGTCTACATAGAGTTTCAGGGCAGTCAAGGCTACACAGTGAGAACTGAGGTGGGTGGA
Organism: Acomys minous; assembly: GCF_964271855.1. Classification (NCBI taxonomy): domain Eukaryota; kingdom Metazoa; phylum Chordata; class Mammalia; order Rodentia; family Muridae; genus Acomys; species Acomys minous. The sequence goes on from NC_140500.1 coordinate 1,860,208, forward strand.
GAGTATGTCTGATCTTCCTACCCCAAAACAGAGGCATTTTTAACTTAGAGTGCCTATCTGGGCGTCACTTACCAACACAGCGCTGCTGCCACCTGGTTCTATAGAGGGCCTGCTGTAGGGTAAAGCATTTTTTAAATATATTTTTTATTGAAAAACAAAATAATTCATATTACATCTCATTTGCTATCCCATCCCATGCATCCTCCCATTCCTCCCTCCCTCCTGCTTTCACCCCATTTCCCTTCCCTATGACTGTGACTGAGGGGGACCTCCTCCTCCTGTATATGCTCATAGGGTATCAAGTCTCTCCTTGGTAGTCTGCTAGCCTTCCTCCGAGTGCCACCGGGCCTCCCCATCAAGGGGACATGGCCAAATATGGGGTACCAGAGTCCATGTGAAAGTCAGTTCCTAGTCTCCACTTAACTGTGGAGAATGTTCTGTCCCTTGGCTAGATCTGGGTAGGTGTTAGGGCTTATTTTTTTAATCACGCACAATAACGGCTTCATGTGGACGCTCTTGGCGTGACTATAAGGCATGTGGTCACTTCATTCCCTCCCCTCTGTCTTCTGTCTTCTGTCTCTTCCCGCTGACCCCCTTCTTCCAAGCTACTACTGCTCTACTTTCAGCTCTTTCATAAAATAATATATTTATAGTTTTATTTTATGAACATTGGTGTTCGCCCACATGTATGACTGTGTGAAGTGTCTGTGGGAGAGCGTCAGATCCTCTGGAACTGGAGCTACAGACAGTTGCGAGCTGCCATGTGGGTGCTGGAAATTGAATCCGGATCCTCTGAAAAGGCTGCCCGTGCTCTTAGCCACTGAGCCATCTCTCTAGCCCCCTCATTTTTTTAAAACAAGTTTATTTTATTTTATTTTATTTTATGTGCATGAGTATTTTGTCTGCATGCATGTCTGCATACCTTTTACATGCCTGGTGCCTACAGAGGCCAGAGGACGGTATCTGATCCCAGGAACTGGAGTCACAAATGGCTTTGAGCCATCATGTGGGTGCTGGGAGTCCAGCACAGGTGCTCTGACCGCTGAGCCATCTCTCCAGCCCCCTTCCCTTTGTGGTAAGCCAGTGCGGTTCATTAGAGCTGATGGGCAGGTGAGGGTTTGTTTATAGGATCGTAAACACTTTACCCATGGCTACACCACAAAGACACAGTCTCTTCCTACCTCCTCACCTGGTTTGTTTTGATGCATTCTTCCCTTGTCTAGAGTCATTTTAGAAACACTGGGCATTGAAGCTCAGACACAGAAATTCCTCTTGGTTTCTTGGTTTAATCTTCTTTCTCTCACTTTTAATAGGTGATGTTTTTATGAAACACTCTCCAGCCATTCTGCTGTGGTGGTTGACTGTGTTCCCTGGGCAAAGCTGCACAGTGGGATGGCACCTGCTAATGATGGTTGCTACCTAATCAAAACAACATAGGTGGTTGGGGTGGAAGGCATCGTTTGCTCCAAGGATAATAAGCTAGAGCTCAAACTGATGACAGCAGTTAAAAAAATAAACAACAACAACAACAAAGCCAGGCAGCACACTGGCTTCGCACCAGGACCCTCCCGTCCCTTTAGGTGAAAGTATGTGGGGAGTGGCTGACCAGGAAAGCAACCATTCCGCAGTTGTGCTGGGAGGCCTTGGAAGATCGGGTCAATTTTCGTGTCATGTGCAGTCAGCGTAACTGATACTTTAAATAAGACTTTGGCTCTAAGTCCTGGGAAAAGCTGGAGGCCTGTGGGATCTTTTTTTCTTTAAGGCCAGCTGTGTATGTGGCTTCATCTGTGGGAACTAGTGTTGATCACACTTGGACACTTCACTGCTGGCTTCTGAGGTAGCGCTGGGTGAGTGACAGACGGTAACAGCTGGAGTTAGACTTTCTGCCCCATGCTGAGTCCACCTGTTTAACTGCTTACTCTTGGGAAAATCACGGAGAACAACACTGTTTATTATCCAAGGTGTAGTGTAAGAATAAAACAGTGTGTGGGAAATGCCTCCAACAATGTCTGCCGTGACGTAAACACTGTGTAAAGTTCTCAGACTATAACTGTGCTCTGTGTTCTGCAGTAAGAGGAGAGCAGGAGGCAGGGTGACAGACGGGGAGGAGAGGAGGGCTGACTCGCCAGGGGCCTGGAAGCCAGCGTAGTGCAGATGCCACTGGAGTCCTGCGGCTCAGCATCAGACACCAAACGGCTTCTGGCCTTGGCCACGGTTGACCAGGAAGACTCTGGCCTCTTCACCTAGGTTACAGCATAGAATAATTAGCATCTTCCGTGGAATGAAATGAGAAGACGGCCCGTGGTAGGTGGCCCTTGCCCAGTGCCACCATCTGTCTGTGGCAGTATGACACCTTGGGCCAAAGCCGATTTAGAACTGAGGAGAAGCATAGCTCTTCTTACTTTGCTCTGACTTTCTGGCTCCCACTAGCAGGGTCTGAATGTTTAGTCTCTACCTAGGAACTTGAGGTGGTTCTCCCAACCTGTTACCCAGTAATGTGAACAAAATGAGTCCATTTTCTAAATCCCGGGAGAGACACCTGAAGAAGGTGGCTGGGTCACCCCCCCCCCATTTCTTCTATTTCTCAAGTCATCTACAAATAAGAGGTGTGGGGCAGACATGTGAAATGCATGTGTTAAAATGCTGAGCAGTGAGGGCTGGAGAGATGGCTCAGCCACTGAGAGCACTGGCTGCTCTTCCAGAGGACTTGGCTTGGGTTCCCAGCACCCACATGGCAGCTCACCACCACCTGTAGCTCCACTTCCAGGGATGAGGTGCTCTCTTCTGGCCTCTGTGGGCACTGCACAGACACACATGCAGGCAACACACGCATGCGCATACACATAAACAGAATGCTGAGTGTGGGCACATCCGTGTGACCCCAGCACTTAGGAGTTGCATACTCTGTCACCTCAGCACTTGGAGTGTGCACACCCACACTACTTTATTTGTGATGAACTTTATGATCTCTCAAGTCTCTTATTTGACATGATAAAAACAAACAAGATTATAATATTTTCATGAAGGGTGCCCACAGTAAGCGCTAGGGTCACTGCACCTGACTAGGTTTGCTTCTTTCCATTAAACTCTGTTCCTGTGTCTTTCCCCCTCTCTGCTTTCTGTTACCACCACCCTGCTCTCTGCTTCTGTGGTTTAAACTCCTGTGCGCACAGCATTTTTCCTGCATGTGGTTTTTATAATGTTTCCAGGCCCACTCAGGTGTCACACATGGCACGATCGCCTTTTATAAAGCTGAATAATATTCTATTGTCCATAAAAGTCACAATTTCCTTATTGTTCATCTATTCATGGGCCTTGCATTACCATACCTTGATTATGGTGAATAGGGGGAAATCTATTTGGTACGGACCCTGGCAGTGATTTCTCAAGTGCCAAATGAAGGGCAAACACAGGCCAACAAAAGCAGAAATGAAGATGTGGGGCTGCAAGGCTTCTATATGTGGGTGCAGTGCTCTTGGGATTACAAAGCAGAGCTGTGACTGGAGACCAGCCTGGGCTCCATGCAGTGGTTGCTCCCAGCAAGCCAGGAGTCCGTGCAGCTATGGCTTACTTACCTAGACTCCTGCAGACTCTAGCGGCAGTGGAAATGAGTCAAGCCATTGTTGGAAACAGTATAGAGATTTTGCTAAGGGTTGAAAGCAGAGTCACCACGTGGTCCAGCAGTGTGTCCCTGGCTAGGCATCCACAGGAAGTGAGGCTGCCACTCAGAGGCTATGCTCCTTCAGCAGGTGTAAATGTGGCTTCAACTGTGTCCAGCTGACCTGTCCCCATGGTCTTGTGTCCAGCTTCTCAAGGCCCATGAGGCCTCTCTGCAGCTCCGTGAGCCCCAGACAGAGGGCTGTAAGTGAGACTAAATATAAAGACACTTTATTTTAACAAAATGTGTTTTAATGTATGTCTCCAGTAGGCTTTATACAATGCATGGAATGTCCCTACCAATATTACCTTCATATTTTAAAATTATATGAAAATTTCATCTAAGAGAGTTGGAGGTGTGGTGCAGTTCAGTTGCCTACAAAGCAGGGTCTTACCTTGTCAGCTGTCCCCTTTCTCCTTTAGTCAGAATAAGTATAGGAGCTGTCTTTCCAAATAGTCCTCTGCCCTGTCCACTTGTTTTCAAGAGTGTCTTGCCACCACTTCCCTTCAGGCAAAGGAGCAGACTCCAGGCCCAGACCCCTTGTGCCTGAACCCTCTCCCTGCCACGCACCTGCTGTCTGCCCTGCCATGCACCTGCTGTCTGCCCTGCCACGCACCTGCTGTCTGCCCTGCCACACACCTGCTGTCTGTCCTGCCACTCACCTGCTGTCTGCCCTGCCACGCACCTGCTGTCTGCCCTGCCATGCACCTACTATCTGCCCTGCCACACACCTGCTATCTGCCCTGCCATGTACATGCTGTCTGACCTTCAGGCCAAGTTGATACACCAGATGCAAGTGACAGAGCTGACTCTCTCCTGTTCTCACCCTTCTCGCAACATCTTCAGAGCTCGGGGTGACCCTGTAGGGACCCCCTGGGCCTACAATCTCAGCTGTAGACAAGCATCTGGTGGGAAACACGGGATTTGGGGCTCCACCGTGTGGGACTTGGACACACCACTCACTGCTGATTGATACCCACTGTGTACCTGTAGTTGAGAGCAATGGCTGTGTGACCCACCCCCTGCACTAAGTCCCCCAAACCTCAGGGGTGCCACCTCCGCTCTCAACCCACTTCCTCTAGCTAGCCTCTACCTCCCGAAGACTCCGCAGCTGCCCAAAACAGCCCCCACTAAGTGCTGTGAGTGGCGTGGCACGTTGAGGCCACGCCTGCTCCACATTGTGCTGCCTCTCCCTCCAGCTGCTGGCCAGCGCTTCTCCATCCCCCTCAGAGGCTCAGCTTTGCTGTCTGCTTTCAGGAAGTTCGCTCTTTCTGTTCTGGGCTGAGCTCACTGTGACCTGTTGATACACTGCCCACTTATGAATGGCTGTTTCATAACTGGCCACAGGCCTCACCCTGTAAGGTCCTACCAACAGGCTCCCTGGCCATTGGTGCTGAGGGGGCTCCACATAGACCTGAATGACTGTTACATTTACTTTTGTAAACTGTTCTTACTAAGCCACCAGGCTTTCTGGGATGCTGCATGTACTGCAGACCGTACATTCTAGACCTGGTATGTGGTCATATTCTTGAGGCCCAACTTGACTGTCCCCACTCACTGTGCTGGAGGAAGGCAGATGTGGAAAGAAGGCTCAGAGCAAGGACACCACATGTCAGATCTCACCGTGCCTTAAAGGAGCAGTTTCGGCTATGGGCTGCACACTCTCACTTTACGAGAATCTTGCCTTCTCATGTCTTTGTGTTGCACACAGACTCACTCAGGCTTGTTCACTTCTATGCATAGATAAAAGCCCTTCACTAGAAGTAGGCCTGAGAGAGGGAAGGGCCTGCCTGAGGCTGCATTCCTCAACACGGGACAGTGTCTTTATCATCTTCTTTGGGGTCTAACTTTCCTGCATTGTCCCTTACATCAGATCCTCCGCCCACTGCACCCTAAGTCGGAAGGACAGACTGGCCTAGACAGTTGGAGGCTTTGCATCCTGCTTGCGTTCTGCTCCCTCATGTCTGCAGCTGGGCTCTGCTGTGCCCCCTTTCCCCTCCCCCCATGGCCCACCCCCACCCCCACCACCGAAAGCCTTAGCAAAGATGACCACCCCTTACCAAGCGGCAGGGGTATCTCCAGCAGAGGGAAGGATCCTGCGCTTGCCTGCAGAGAACATTTTGTTCACCCTCGGTTAGGGTGTTGGTTCTTAGTTGTGCACAAGGGCCATGGCCCTTCCCTGTGCACACACGCGTATAACTGACGGAGGTCAGATGCCTGAGATGAAACCGTGGAGGTTCAGAGGCAGCCTCGTGAAGTCGGGAGTGAAGCAAGAGTCTGATGTTAGCATCACTTGTTTCCTTTGTTTTTAATGTCCATTGTAGGTCGGGAGTTCAGACTCTGCCCCACAACGCCAAGGTTCATTACAACTACGCAAATTTCCTCAAAGACCAAGGTCGGAACAAGGAGGCTATCTACCACTACAGAACCGCCCTCAGGTAAGCTCTGTGCTGTGGCCAGGCCGCCCCCCTCCCCCCCCCTCACTCTCCTGATAGAGAACTCACCCTGGAGCTGGGCGGGCTCTTGAATCTGAGTCTTTGGCCGCAGCATTCATGTCTGCCGCGGGTGCACTTTATTTCCCCATCTTCCATGTTTAACATACTGTAAAAAATAATTGTCACTGCTATACATACCTCGGTGGGGTGGAGCTCAGCTGGATGCACATATATAAAGCAGGAGTTTCCTGTTAAAAATACACTGGTAAGTTAGAGGATGGATATGTGTTTCAGTAACGTTTAACAGCATGCATATAGAAAGCTCTAGGCCTCTCATATCTTTTCTGCATGTGTATGTTGGTGGGTTGTACATATGTGCACATTTATGGAGGCCTGAGGTCCACCTCACGTGTCATTTCTTAGGCACCATTCACTTTGCTTTGAAATGGTCTCAGTGGCCTAGGAAATGTCAATTAGGCAAGACTGGCTAACCACTGAGATCAGTGAGACAAGACGGACAGCCGTGGAGATCAGGTCTCTCAAAAGCCAAAACAGAACAAAAGGAAGACAGTGCACAGAAAGTAATCTCTGACCTTAGTTGTGAATGTTTCATATTCTCTCTCTCTCTCTCTCTCTCTCTCTCTCTCTCTCTCTCTCTCTCTCTCTCTCTTTCTCTCTCTCCCCCCCCCAAGACAGGGTTATTATCTATGTAGCCCTGGCTGTCCTGAACTGCCATATAGACCAGGCTGGCCTCAAACTCATAAAGAAAGACCCACCTGCCTCTGTCTCCCAGGTGCTGGGATTAAAGGTGTACACCACCAAGCCCAGCTCCTTGTTTGTTCTTGAAGGAAGGAAACGGGCAGTCAGCCTGTCCAACAGTGTTGGTGGGGGAAGGCTTATCAACATATTTGCAAACTCTGTCAGCTTCAAATAGAAAAGTAAACGTGACTCTAATCCACAGCTGGGCCAAACGCATATAGTAAGTGGGATTTTCTGGCAGTTGGTACTACAAAATTATAGTAGCTGGTTTGGTATATCTGCTCCTTTCCTGTGAAACAATAAAAATAAATGTTTGCTTCCAGGAGAAATATGTACCCCGAAGAGTGGGGGAAGGTAGTCAGAGCTGTGAACCCAGTGCTGACATTAGTGAATTACCTCATGTTCTCAGCCTGGATCCCAAATGTTCCTGATTTAAAATCATTTAAAACCATGGGCCTCGAGCAGATATGAATGCTTTACTTTCTATTTTAAAGTAAGTTGTCACTCTTTGTGTTAGTCAAAAAGGAAACCGCATCCATTCATCATTGTGATGCTTGCTTATCCTTGGTCATTGGAGGGGGACCAATATTTCAGGAGTGCTGTTTCTTGGTGGGAATTGCGGAGAGGGACGTACTTCCTATCCGAAGGCCCTGCTTCTCTTTCAACACCAGTTTCTCTCATTCTTGCTTGTTTACCACAGCAAGGAAGAAAGTGACTGGGAAGCAGCAAATTGAAGGCAGCGGGGTCTGGAATCAGCTTACCGGTGCCCCCTAACTACTGAAGTGACCATGTAGACCCTGCAGGCCGTGGAGTCTCTGTTGTGTTGTCAGGGAGCAGAGGGCAGAGGGCGTGCAGCCAGTGAGCCTCCTTCTTCAGGAGGTTCTGTAGCTTTCTCAAACAGCACCTCCTGCTGAGGACCAAGGGTCTGTGGAGCCCTTCCTGTCATATGCACACCACCTCAGACACCTTCCCTGATGTCTTCTACAAAGGCTAAGCATGTAAGTGTTAGCTTTGTGTTGCTGTGAGGGTCAGCTCTCTACTTCACATTTAATTTTGACACTAAAGCCCAGGACTCCCATGTGAGAGAATCAGAAAACATGGGTTTATCCACTGTCTACCTCCAGAGCTTCCTAACTTTGAACTGTGTAGGAACAGGTCCCCCCATTTCATGGTGATAGGAGGAGAAAGTTCAGAGACCTCCAAGCAATCCAGCAGTTCCCTAGCAGTGCCTTACCCAGTAAGTCCAGAGGAGGGGGCGGCCCCACCTGGTCAGCCGCAGGGGGCGCTGATGCACTCTTGGCTGTTCATTGATTGTTAACTAGTTGTGAAAGTCAGTGAAAGCAGACAATGTAAACCAGTCCTCCTCTTCCTCCCGCTCCCTCCTCCTGTTCTTTTTTCTTCCCCATTCCTCTTCCCAGACCCCTTTACAGTCTGCTTTCTAACAGTGTCTCAATGGCCTAGGTTGGTCTTGAAATTGCAATCCTACCTCAGCTTCCTGAGTGATTATAGGCCCACAGCACAGGCCCAGCCTCACGAACACTGCTCAGTGTTTTATTTGCCTTGAAATCTCAGCTGTGCATCCATTCACCAGGTTTCTAGTAACAAACAAAGTCCTTAAGAACTTGCTGGTTAGAGTTGGCAACGTTACAATTTTGTTAGAGGCAGATAAAATAAATGCAGTCGTTTGAGCAGATTAGCTAAGATGTTTTCTTCTTTTCCTCCAGTCTTTTACAGTTTCTTCATAAATCATTGGCAAAAGTTTTAACAAACCATGCATTTTTTAGTGTTTCTAATTTTTACTGGCTTTCCTTAGAAATACAACATTTTCTTCCCACACTTATATTTTACCTGTCTGTAAAATATTTCAAGGCAGTGAATACAGTGAAAAAAGGCCTCATTAGACACATCTGGGTCTTAGCAGTCATTTAGTTTGAGTCTCTGGAGGACATTTACTTGCGTTACGGCTGCCTGGAGATCTGGCGACATGACTACAGGCTTTCTGACTCACAGCCTCACTGCAGGTTACAGCTTTGGTGTCTTCTCACTAACTGTTGAAATCTCCTGCGTGGTTAGTGTCAGGCTGATAATCATGTCAGTCAAGAACCAGCACCAGGGACAGACTCCAAGGTTTGCCTTTGTCCAGGTGGATCAGAGAGACTTCCTGTGAGCAAGAAAACGATGCACACTTGCAATCCCAGAATGGGAGAGCTGAAGTTTGGACGTGGCCTGTACAGTGAATTGTAGGTCTGCTGGGGCTGTACGCTGAGGAATTGCCTTAACTCTCACTCCTTCCCCAAAGAAAGAAAGAGAATGGTGTGAGGGCAGGAGAGAGAGACAGAGAGGGAGGGCTGGAGGGAGGGAGGGAGGGAGACAGACAGACAGACAGACAGACAGATGTACGTCTCTCCTGTCAAGGGAGGTTCTGTGGAACTCTCATTCATGTGGACTTGTAGCCCCTGAGACATTCTCTGTGAAGGATTCTGTCCTGATAGAGGGACTGTGACCTTTCTCACGCAGGGAACTCTTTTTACAAAAATGGCTTTGTCTTAAACTCACAGTTAAAATTTAGCCACCACCATCCCAATAATGTATTCAGGTGATATGCTGTCCACCTAAACCCTCTCAGGTGGACATTTTTATCTGTGAAGGACAAAAGAGCTTTCCAATATCACAAGTAGGTATTTGTAATTATTTTTGTTCCTTCTTTTGATGAACCAAGAAGAAATTACATTTTTAAATGACACAGTACATGCTACATACACATAAATATCACATACACACATGTGTATACACAAACATAGATACACATATGTATGTATTGTTTATTAGGTTTTGTATTCATAAATTTTAAGGAATTAACATTATTTAGAAAAATACTGAATTTTAGTGAGATTGCGGCCCATTTATCAGCTGAGTTTCAAAATGAAAGTCATTATTCATCCTCAGGAGAGCTCTGCCCTGCTGGCTTTTCCTCCCACATCTTGCTTTCACTTAACCAGCTTAGACTTCCCAGGACCTAGACTTGGGGCCAGAGGTTTGCACATGGGCCATCTGTCCAGAGCACTCTCACAGACACAGGAAGGATGGCAAGGGCGTGGCGCACAGTGACTTGACACCAGTCTAAACAGCCCTTGTCAGCCAGGCACTACCCCAGGTCCCGGTGGAGACAAGAAGAGTCCTGCTGGCGTCCACATCCCTCCAGCTGGCAGTGATGGAGATGAGATGACAGCCTCCACCTGCAGGAAAGAAACCAGAGCTTCTCATGACGCCTGGAGACAGTGAAGAGGGTGGGGCGGGGGTATGTGTGGTATGTGTGTGTGGTATGGGGGGGTGAGGTGTGTGTGTCTGTGAGTGTGTGAGTGTATGTGTGGTATGGTGTGGGTTGTGTGTGTATGTGTAGTATGGGTGTATGTGTGTGTGGTGTGTGTGTGGAAGGGTGGTGTGTGTGTGGTGTGGTGTGTGTATGGTATGTGTGTGTGTGGTGTGGTGTGTGTGGTGTGTGTGTAGTGTGGTGTGTGTGTGGTGTGGTGTGTGTATGGTGTGTGTGGGTATGTGGTATGGTGGGGGGTGTGGATGTGGTGTGTGGGTACGTGGTGTGATGTGGGTGTGTGGTGTGTGGGTGTGTGGTATGTGGGTATGTGGTATGTGGGTGTGTGGGTGTGTGGTGTGGTGTGTGGGTGTGTGGTGTGTGCCTGGGTGCACTCACTTTTACAGGTAAGTGTGGAGGACAGAGGTTAGTCTTTCTCCGTTGCCCTTCACCTTGTTTTCTGGGACATCTCACTGAGCCTAGAGCTCACTGACTGTGTCAACAAGCGGCAGGAAGCCCTAGGAGCCCACTTGCGTCTGCTCCCGAACACCTGGTGTACAGACACGCACAACATGCCCAGCCTTCACAGGAGCACTGGGACGCCCAACACAGACCGCCGTCCTTGCTTGACAGAGAGTTTACCAACTAGCTCCCCTGTCCGCATGTGATTTGAGGGATGGAGAGCCAGCCTGGCGTGTGGTCACGGGGCCTGTGTAAGAGGCAGCTAACTCATACACATCCCTGGCACATGCAGCTGGCGTCTGCCCCCTAGTGCAGTGCTCTCCCCGTGGATCAGCTTCCGTCCACTCCGGTCGGGGTAGCCATTCCCAGGGAGCCGAGCAGAGGTGTTTACATTTCCCAGCTCCTACCAGAAAGTTCTCTGCAGTCAGGCCAGTGCTGCCACTTACAAGTGACTCACTTCCTGAGGGCCTGGAGAAAATGTTTTCACTCTGCAGAGCCTCGGCCAATCCCCTGGGAGCAGTTCCTGCACAGCAACAGGGAGGTGACTGAGAGAAAGGTCATATGTCACCCCTAAGGCTGTCTCCTAGGGACCAGGAAGCCAGGGCCAAAAAGGACGCAGCAGAGCAGGTTACTAAGCAAACCCAGAAGCCCATCTGTCTCCCCCGGGGCTAGTGACAGGATAATTGTGCACAAAGGAACCAAGCTCTTTAAATATGCAAAATTAAGTCTATCGCTGTCTAGAGAGAAGCTTATTTTGTGTATACTTCAGTCCAGTGAAATCAAACTTCAATTGTAAAGGGATATTTTTTCCTAGCCAGGCTTTCCTTTGTAATGTTTTTTTTTTTCTCAACAGGAAATAGAAAATAAACATCCCACCTTAGAGTCTTTAACTTCAAATAAATAAATTTGTGGCATGAAAACCAGACACGTAGTGAGGTGTGCATGCTCTGGAAGGGAGTTGCAAACTACAGCACATGAATTGATGTTACTTGAACAGTAAAATTGCTAATAACATACCAAAAGGGTAAAAACTCACAACATCCTTAGCTGTTAAGTTTTATAATTTATTTATTTTTATTTTCCGTCCATTGATATTTTGCCTGCGTGAATGTCAATGTGAGGGTGTCAGATCTTGGAGTTACAGACAGTTGTGAGCTGCCATGTGGGTGCTGGGAATTGAACTCAGGTCCTCTGGAAGAGGAGACAGTGCTCTTAATCACTGAGCCATCTCTCCAGCCCCAACTTTTAACTTTTAAGATACATTAGTGAAACAAAATACAAGCTCAAACTTTAATCCCATATGAGCCTTTGCAGATAGGGGCTGGAGGGATGGCACCGTGGGTAAGAGCTCTTAATGAGCAAGCGTGAAGTCCTAAGTTCAGGCCCACCCATGTACAGATCCAGGTGTGGCTGCTTATGCCTGTAGCCACCCCCACCCCCAAACACACACCATGCAGGGGGGGCTGCACAGTGGGGTTTGTGCTGCCAGCCTAGCTCCTGGTTGTGTGAGAGGCCCTGTCTCAGAGAAACAGGGATGAGAGTGATGGAGCAGGACACTCAGCGTCCTCCCTGCAGACATACGTGCACATGAGCGCGCGCACGCGCGCACACACACACACACACACACACACACACACTCACACACATGTGTGTACGTGTGCTCCGACACTAACAGTAGCCCTTAAGGCAGCAGTTTACCTCTTACAGGCTGAGTGTTGTTGGGCTGAGAATGATGGAGCAGGACACTCAGCGTCCTCCCTGCAGACATACACGCACACACACACTCACACACACACACACACACACACACGTGTGTACATGTGCTCCCACACTAACAGTAGTCCTGAAGGCAGCAGTCCACCTCTTACAGGCTGAGTGTTGCTGACTCCAGCTAGTTCCCATACAGTGTGTGCTTCTAACCCTAGCTGAGGACATGGCTGCCACGGTGTAACTGAGCGAAAGGCTCTCATTGTAGATGTGAGGGAGAGAAAGTAGTAGACAGAAGGTGGCCTGCAGAAGGGACTTGGGCGTGAGGGGACAGAGAGGAAGGCGGAGAGACTGAGGGCAGAGGAGACCAGGGAAGAGGAGCCAAGACAGCAGGTAGCTGAGAGCAGGCTATGAGGGAATGAGAGGCTGGGGGAGGGAAGCCCATGGGTTAGAGAAGTTCAGGATAGGGATGGGGGGAGGGGCAGAGGAGCCAGGATGCCAGCACGGCTCGGGTACTGACAGGGCCTGTGGCCAGGGGGCGCTCTGGTACGCTAAAAGCACCACAGCTCCCTATTTGTATGGAGTTTCTTCTGGACCTGACAGTAATGATGGTTTTAAGATGGTAGGCAATGTTTTTGGAGTGAATAGATTATCTCTGTAGCCAACGTTTTTACATATTGCATTGATTTAATTTTTCCCTCTGAGAACTGGCTCCTATTAGATCATAAACTAAGTGAATGCTTAGAGGAAATATTAAAATATTCTAAATAGAAGCTCCAACTCATAGCAATTCATTTATTTGCTGAGGGTTGAATGATTCATATATTTGGGGAACAAATGGATCAACAGAAATTACCTTTTTAACAACTACGAGGACAAGTGTTTCTGGGGTGTGTGAGAGAGAGTGGCTGGGGAGAGACAGGGAGAGAGAGATGGGGGAGAGAGGGGAGAGAGAGAAAGGAGAGAGGGGAGGGAGAGAAAGGGGAGAGACAGGGAGAGAGACAGATGGGGGAGAGCGGGGGGGGGGGGGAGAAAGAGGGGAGAGAGGGACCTGCTGCTTTAGTTCATTTTTTCCTGGCCTCTCTTTCCTCAGTGGTAAAATACTACATTAGGAATTTTAAATGAGGTGATGTATGAAAAAAATGCCTCAAAAGGCAAAATGCCATTTGCATCAGCACATGCTGGGGCACTGTCTTGGATTTTTGCATTAAAGGGCAGCTCTGTGGGTGTGGCAGGCCTTCTAGCCTGTCCGGTTGTGTGTCCACTCCATGTGGGTCAGAAGGGTTGACTGTGTGGCCCGATCCCTCCTTCCCTTAACCAGTGATCTCTCAGGCTGATTCGTACTCAGCCCTGATTTTAATTTCTATGGAGTGTTAGGGAGGCTGCCTTTACTTCACTGCATGCTACTTTTGTGTCTGAACTGTTCTCAGGACTCTGAGAACCCTGTCAGGCTAAGTGGAAAGAAAGTGAGGAAGAATAAGGGAAAAGGTCAAGATCAAGTTCTTTTTCCTATGGGGAGATGTTACCTGACTTCCATCCTTTCTCAGCTGACGAAGTCTTACTTAGCTTCAGATCCACAGATACTTGAAAAGATCCCTCCTTCAGGGGACCTGGTGGGCTGTGCCACCTCAAAAAAAGTTCCCATCCAGGCCGAGGAAGATCTGAGGGACTAAATAAAATGTGTTTACTCTTGTAGGTTTTCTTACTATTTACTTGTGCAGTGTTGGGCTTATTTCCTTATACCTCTAAGTTTAAAGGTTTCGCCCTCCGCTGTATTTATTTAGATGCCTCAGCTGCAAAAGGCATTCCTTGGCCCTTAAAGTATGATGCAGGCGCTCCATTACACGGAAGAGTTGGGGTTCATTTGGGCTGCGGCAGGCTTGGAGTGCCAGTTTAGAAGTCCAAGTTTAACACTTCGATTTTCCAGGCTGTACCCGCGCCATGCAAGTGCGCTGAACAACCTCGGGACCCTGACGAAGGACACTGCAGAAGCAAAGACGTACTACCAGAGGGCGCTGCAGCTCCACCCGCAGCACAACCGCGCACTCTTCAACCTGGGCAATCTCCTCAAGTAAGTCACGTGGCTTCCTTGCTGCAGGGTTACCTAGGGAGTTCAAATATCTTGGTTCATTGTGCTGCTGCTGCTGCTGCTTTGTACCAGCGATGAGGAGTTTTCACACTCGAGACAGGAGACAGGGTCTCCCTGTGTAGCCTTGGCTGTCCTGGACTCACTTTGTAGACCAGGCTGTTCTCGAACTCACAGAGATCCTCCTGCCTCTGCCTCCCAAGTTCTGGGATTAAAGGCGTGCACCACCATGCCTGGCTCCTAATTCTATTTCTTGTTAGCTAAAAGCTGTATTTGTCAGTGTGTCTTTCTGGGATCAGTCGTAGATGGTCTATCAAGAAAAGTTAGTATGTGCTGTGTTACGCGGAGAGCCTCCTGGGCTTCCAGTCCTGTGGATCTTACGAAGGGCTCTGTGGCGCACCCCGTCCAGGACTAGCTTTCCGTTATAGGCTTCAAAGAAAGCAGTGCTCTCTGAGGGAAATGAAGGGCCTGACCAGGACTCATGCTCAGCTTGGGTTAAGGTAAAAACAAACAAACAAACAAAAGCAGATTCAGGCTCGTTTGGAGTTAGACTGGCTCTCAAGCGGGGCTGCGAAGTGGCTCAAAAGTTCAGAGCAAGTATTGCTCCTGCAGAGGACCAGAGTTCATGTCCCAGCACCTACTCTGGGCAGCTCATAGCTGCCTGTAACTCCAGCTCAGAGCATCTAATGCCCTTTTCTGGATTCCATGGGCACTTGCTTACATGTGCACATGCCTATATACACGTACACGTAGATGAAAATAATCTTAAAGCATAGAATAATGAGAGACCAGAAGGCCTGAGCAGGGTGAGTTCTACCGAGACAACTGGCTGCAGGCAGCACCTTCAGTTCACGTCAGAGCCTCTGTGAGATCCTTGTGAAGCTGTAAGGATGCGGGCTTGGACGACACTACGGCGGCCGTGTGTGCTTCATTACTGAGTGGGTAGAAAACCCCGCAGCCGTCTCCTCAGGCAGCTGGCTTCTACACACTGCTTTCAGAGTCCTTCTCAAGAGCATTTTTTCTAAGCCAAGCTGAATGGCTGGCTGCAGAGCGAGCGAGAGTCCTTGTCGTGAGTGTTGTCCAGAGTTCCTTGCGCATTCTGTGCAGCATGGCTCTGTGGCAGGGGCCCTGACCTCTCCTCTGGCTACGTCTGGCTTGCACTGTAGGAAAGGATGCTTTAGAACTCGGTGATGGCTACTTGGCAGTGAGAGAAGCTACCGACCCCCCAGCAGAAGGCTTTCCCTCTCTCGGCAAAATCACTTACTCCCCAAGCCAACAGTACAACTTTACGTCCATACAAGTCTGGGGTGGCGCCGGGGCCTTCATTGCCAGCAGGGGAGGGAATGGGGCTCCTAGGAAGGGGGGAGCAGCCATTTCTCAGAGCGCAGTGGATGAAACCAGGTTAACAGCTGACATTTGTGTGATATGTCCTACCTGACAAGTAAGTTATATGTGCGACACACCTGTAATATATATGTGCGCGTGCCTGGCTGCACTACATAATTTCCTCACCGGCTCCTCCAGAGAGCTCTGGGGACCTTAGGCTTGTAATTGACCCCGGATTGAACTCTGCCCTTTGGCTCTTTGTCTTTTTTCTTCACATTCCTATGTTTCCTAAGTAGCTCCCAGCTCCCAGATTACACAGTATTAAGCTGTGCAGGAGCCTGCCTTGGCCATGTGTAGACTTCCTGATAGTCTGCCCACAGGAAACAGCTGAGTTTGTTTTCATTACCCAGAGGTTGCATTGCTAAGTGACTGGGGAAGGTGACACAGAAGGCTGCACGGCTAATCTGCATTTAGATGGCTCTGAGCTTGCCTTCGCCTCCCCTAATGGGCCTGTGGGCCAGTAGCAGTAAGTGGAAACCAGGAAAAGGGTACAAATGTTGCCAAGGGGCGAAATGAGGGTCTGCTGTTTCTTCAGCATCCTTACTCTGGACGTTCTCTTGAGGCATCGTTTGAGTTGTTGCCGTTTGCTTTATGAGACCAGGCCTCTTCCTGTGGTGACAACTTTAGTGCTCACTCCGCATGTGACCAGCACAGATCTGACCAGTCCTGTTTAGAAAGGACGCCAAAGTTCAGGTTAAAGGAACCTCTGGCCTTTTAACTCAACAGACTGACCGCTGCCTCCTAGTGGCCCAAGTGGAAAGTGCCAGCCCGCTGTGCCGTGGTCACCAGCTACCTGCTAGAAACAGCGTGAAAACTCTGTATGCAATGCCAGGAAGTCATATTTTACAGTATATAAAAATGAACTTTAATCATATCTTTAATTAAACCCTAATATGTCTAAATTATTATTTTAGTGTGTGATTAATATTTTACAATGATTTAAATTTTTAGCATAAGACACTGAAGATATGAATTAGATAGCATGCGTTCTAACACTAAATCTGTGAAATCTCATACATATTTGATATTCACAGCCCATTTCAGATTAGCTGTATTTCAAGTGTACAATAACCACATGTGGGAATGGCTTCTCCCTGGACTTGACTCTGAAGGAAACTCGGGTCTTTGTCCAGGCCTAAGTTTCTCTATCAGAGAATGCCAGGCAGTTCACTGCAAGTCACTGGAATTATATGACAGACACACACACACACACGCACACACACACACACACACACACATGCTCTCTCTCTCTCTCTCTCTCTCTCTCTCTCTCTCTCTCTCTCTCTCTCTCTGTCTCCCTGCTTCCTCAGTGCACAGGAGTTACCTGCCTGTATGTGGTCTCGTTCAAGCTGTTTCTTGAGACATTGGCACTTCTCTGTTCGAGCCTGTTCAGCACATTATGGTGGAAGACCAAGAAGAAGCAGCCCTCAATTCACATTGATTAATAATGGTTTTTCTTGAGACTTAAAACATCGAAGAAGAAAACAAAACAAAAAAAAAAAAAAAAGAAAGAAAGAAAGAAAAGAAAAAAAAAGAAGAAACAAGAAAAGCTTGTGATTTTTATGGGCAAAGATTGCAGGAGTCCCCAGTGTGTCAAGAGGACACAACAGTGTTTAACAGTGTCAGGGTATAGGGACGTTCATACGAAAGCATAATTAAAGTAGATGCTGCCGTTTGTGACTAAAGTGAAAAATGAAGAATGTGAGGATTCGTGTCCTACCTGCCCACTGCCACAGCCCCTGCCACCCACGCTAGAGGACGAGGTGTCCAGAGTGTGTCCATGAGTCTGACGGTGGGAACAGTGATAGGAGGTCCTGGAATGCCCAGCCGTGGAGCTGTGTGTTCAGCTGAAGTACAGTGTGCGGGGTGTGCTCTCTTCTTTAGTCAGTCCCTTCAGGAAGAAGACTGAAAAGGACATACAGACATAACCATTATTTCATAGTAAATTTAAATGTTTGGCCAGACTTCCTCACAGCACCTCCATTAGCCCACATGTGTTTAACTTTATGAGAGATGTCTATATACGGACAAGATGGTAGATCTCTACCTCTCCGCTTTATTTTCTTCTGAGACAGAGTTTCACTCTGTAGCTTGGGCTGGCCAGAAACTCATGGCACGCCCCCTTCCCCAGCCTCCTGAGTGCTGGGGTGACAGTCACAGACTGGACATAAGCACAGAAGGCCAGTTCAGTGGCTCCCGGTGCGTTTCCCCTGACCTTGCCACCGTGTGAGCTCATCAGCTGCGAGTAGACATGTCCTCAGCCTGAAGTCTCCCCTCCCCCTCACAGTGGCCTCTGGAGTGACAACTGCCTTTCCTGTCTCTAGCCCCAGTCCAGTCTGTTTCTCCTACTTCACCTCAGCCTGACTCTTGCTACCTTTCTGTAGGTGTCTCCAGCTTCCAAAGCCAGCTCGGCATCTCACGTGCCATCTGTATCTCCATCTCTGCATCTCACATCTCACGTGCCATCTGTATCTCCATCTCTGCATCTCATGTGCCATCTGTATCTCCATCTCTGCATCTCACATCTCACGTGTCATCTGTGTCTGCATCTCTGCATCTCATAGTGTTCTCTGCACTCTTCCAGCGTCACCAGCGACTCCACTTTTCACTGCTCCACAACCTCGGCTGTCATCAGAAGTGACCTTCAGTATTGATGTCAGCCCCCCCCCCCCCCCCCGTGTCTGCTCACCCTTCCCTCCAAGGGTGCTCAGCTCCCTTACACTTGGGTGCTTTCCAACATGGCTGTGACGCTAAGTTTCTAAGTATGAATACTTTTTCTTCTACAGTGCCTGGATTCTGACCTTTGACCTTTGGTCTCTTACCCCTGCTCACCTTTCCTTTCTTCCCTTCTCTTCATTCCTACTGACCTTTGAAGGGCTTGTGATTGTGAATTGTCACTTTGTAGCCCTACGTGTCTCCTCTCTGTGGTTTTCTTTCTGCCATCAGACCTCCTGTGATGAAGTGAGCACAGATCTCCCCACAGCACCTCACGGCCTGCTCACGGCCTCCTCACGGCCTCGTTAGAGTCCTCTGTTCAATACATCACATGACATTGCTTTGCTCCTTTATCTGACCCCCAGTCTTCATCCTCTCTGTGGACTTAGGAGCACTTGTGGTCCTTGCGTTGTCACAGAGTCCAAATGTCTCAGTATTTAGGATTTTTTTTCTTTTGCTCCTCACCACTCATTACTACTCTTCTGTCCTCTGTGAACCCAAACCCAGCCAGTACCGACCAGTTGTTAGTGTGTGAAAGACACCTGCCAGATCCTGCCAGGCTGCACCGCCTGAGGTCCTTAGCAACCCTTAAAGTTGAAACAATTCTACTTCATTGAAAATACCCCGTTTCCACTGTTTTCTTCTCCCAGTCAGTGGCTGTGTGACAGATTTATCTGGGAAATGAGAAAGTATGCTGTGACCTCGGGACTGAGAGCACAGCAGACCGTTACAGCACTTCTGTGAGCACTACCCCCATAGCTATGTTCACGTCATGAATTCCTGAGGCTCTGGCAGTGATAAACAGAGCCCAGGCCAGAGCAGAGTCCCACAGGAAGCAGTCTTAAAGAAGCCGGGGATTTGTTTACATTATCTGGAAGGATTGCAGTCCACTCTCCCTGCACAGATATTTCTAGCAGAAGAAAGCAGCCAGCGAGGCTGCCTTGAGTCTCCAGCCCTCACTCTCCTCTGTGCCTTTGCAGTTGAGCTGCTGTTGGCCCTGTAGGGCAGCCCCAGAGTGAGGGCTCAAGGAAAGAAGAGTCCGGTTAAAGTCTAGTGGAGCGTGGTGGCCACTGGGAACTTCTTTTGCAGACACAGTCATGTTTTAGGACACCAACACTTCAGCCTTTATCCTGAGTCAACCCAGCAGGCTTTGGCTTTGGCACAAAAGCTCAATTTGGTATTCCAGTTGTTGGGGGGATGGGGGGTTGGTCAAAAGCTTTCAAGTTTAAAAATGCTCTTTGTACACCACTAAGAGAAGCAAGAAGGGCAGAAAGAGGTGTGTGTGTGTGTGTGTGTGTGTGTGTGTGTGTGTGCGCGCGCGCGCGTGCCTGCAGGCTGCATTCCCGAAGCACTTGGGAAGGCAAGGCTTGACTTAAGGACAACTCCTCTTCTAAGGGACGCACTGTCAGTTCTGCCAGCTTCCCACCCCGTCTGCCTCCCACAGAGTCCAGTGTCCCCAGCCTGTCCGCTGGGCAGCACACGGGCTTTCTGCCACCGCCCTTCCATTTACCTTCCTCCAAGTGACAGGAAAGGTTACCCTTATGACTCTGTCCTCCAGGAGCAGTAGGGTCCCACCCCCATGACTCTCTTGTCCAGACAGAATGACTAGAGCAAGATCACATGACAAGAAGCTTCAGAGAGGGCCTTGGCATCCAGTGCTTCCTGTGACAGCAGACCATGCCCTCGCCTGGAACATGCACTGATCTCTGGTTATCATGGTTAGCTTACAGTGGCTCTGACTGCTCGTGTATAAAATAGAAACAATTCTAGAAACTTCTCTTTTCTCATACCAAATGTAAAGCATATAAACACTGTGTATAAGGACCCAGCATCCAAAACAATGAAGTAGTATTAGCTGTTACTGTGTCACCTAGAAACAGTACCTTGTGTCCAATCTGAAGCTCAGCTTCTACAAGGCGTGAGTGGTCGGCAGCCATACCCTAGTACCCAGTTAAACAGCTTAAGATGAGAGTCTGCTGCTATGACTCCGACCTCTTCACTCACACAGAAGATGGGCCAGCTGCTCCCAGAAAGCTCAACCGGAGTCTGCGCTTACCTACAATGGGGCAACTAGTCTCCTAGTTCAAGTATAGACAGAAAGCTTGACAGCCCCTTTCTCTTCAGCCAGAGAGCCAGCTGCTGCAGCATTCTACCTTTGCTGAGACCCTGCCCAGTCAGGGGCTGGACATCACATCTGACAGAGACAGCACTCAACCCAGGGACTAACAGAATCCCAGCACAAGGGCCCACTTCCTCAGCCTCCAGCTGTGGGTAACAACTCCTGTCCCGGCGGTAGAACTGCTGGTGCCCTCTTGAAGTTCCTAGAGGCCTTAAGACGCGATATGCTTGACGTCAGGTTACGTGGGACTGGTTCTGACCGTGATGTGATAACTGGTTTGGTGTTGGAGCCTCACCTGTAGCCCAGACTGCTTATGTACTCAGCGGGGCCTCGGGAGACAGGCGTTCTTTACCCAGGAGCAGGGCAGTAACCGTCCAGTTGCAGGGCACTGACCGCCCAGGTGCAGGGCAGTGACCGCCCAGATGCAGGGCACTGACTGCCCAGGTGCAGGGCAGTCCCCTCCCAGGTGCAGGGCACTGACCGCCCAGGTGCAGGGCACTGACCGCCCAGGTGCAGGGCAGTCCCCTCCCAGGTGCAGGGCACTGACCGCCCAGGTGCAGGGCACTGACCGCCCAGGTGCAGGGTAGTGCCCTCCCAGTTGCAGGGCACTGACCGCCCAGGTGCAGGGCACTGACCGCCCAGGTGCAGGGCACTGACCGCCCAGGTGCAGGGCACTGACCGCCCAGGTGCAGGGCAGTGACCGCCCAGGTGCAGGGCAGTGACGGCCCAGGTGCAGGGCACTGACTGCCCAGGCTGATACGCACATGGAGATGTGCTCCACACCTGTGAAGATCAGGACTGAAGCTGTGAAGCTGCCGTCTGTGCCGCCTCTTCGAGCCCACCACCATGCTCGCTGCCTTGTGATGCGCGTGTCTGAACTTCGCATCGTCAGTGCCTCACTTTCCGTCTGGTGGGGTGGGGACTGTGGGGTGCGATGTTATCTGTTCTGTGTCATGTGTCTGGTCTGTATCCGGTGCATGAGTTGTGTGTGGGCACACACTGTGCATAGGTGTGAAGGGCTGGAGTCATGTGTTGCCTGCTTTGTTTTCTGAGACAGAGCCTCTCATTGCCCTGGTACTTGCCAAGTAGACTAGGCTAGCTGGGCAGTGAGCCCCCAAGATCCACCTAACTCCTAAGTGCTGGGCTACAAGCTTGATACCACACTTACCTGCTAGAGGTCAGAGCCAGGCCCTTGTGTTTGTACAGGAGGGTCTTTACCAATGGAGTCCTCTCCCAGCGATGGGAAGTGATCAGAGCTTTCCAGGCTGCACTGTTGTGTAGCAGGAATATGTCTTCTGGCTATTGTGTATAAGTTTTTAATTTATTGATTTCTTATGTATACAGTGTTCTACCTGCATGTACACCTGCAGGCCAGAAGAGGGCATCAGATGACATTACACATGGTTGTAAGCCGCCATGTGGTTGCTGGGATCTGAACTCAGGACCATTGGAAGAGCAGGTGGTGCTCTTAACCACTGGCCCATCTCTCCAGCCCTGTTGTGTATAAGTTTTATAAAATTCAAGCAGAAAAATATGTGTGAACTGCAGCCAGCCAGATGCTTCTGTCCAGAGCATTGACCATGGTCCCCTCAGGAGTCCTGTGTCGAAGCTACACAGAGCGACCAGGAGGCCTTCCCACCCTGTGTGGTGAAGCAGAGCCCAGACAGCCATGCTCACCAAGGCCGTCTGCTGTGGGACCTGGGCTTCAGAGGAGCTGCTAGTGTCTCCTGCCAAAAGTCAAAGTCTTCTTCACTGTGGAAGCATTGTTACAGCCCAGGGGCAGCACAGCAGTGCAGTGAGGGACTCAGTAATGCAGAGGCCCCTCCCCACCCTACTCCATGCTAAAGCACAGCAGTGTAGTGAGGGACTCAGTGATGCAGAGGCCCCTGCCCACCCCACTCCATGCTAAAGCACAGCAGTGCAGTGAGGGACTCAGTGATGCAGAGGCCCCTGCCTACCCCACTCCATGATCAGGTGGGGTTCCTGTTCATTTTTCCTGATCAAGGTATTTGGTTTTTTCTCATTCTTTCTCTGCCTCCCTCCCAGACCCATCCAGTCAGAGTGTATTAGCCAACTATGGAAGAGGCTGCCCTGGAGTGTGGTCCTTCAGCCAGTGCCAGCTGAAGAAAACTGTCTGTCTCCCGGCAGCATCCCTGTGCTGCTTGTTCCTCCCCTAAGGGTGAGCCTCTGCCCGCTTCCCCACCTCTGTGCTGGGCCTTGTCTGGCTTGAGCGTGCCCAGGTCTTGTGCCTGCTGACACAATCGTTGTTGAGTTCACACATGCATCTATCTCACTGTGTTTGGAAAGTGCTCTTTTCTTGATGTCACCCACCACCTCTGGCTCCCAGACCCTTTCACCTTTCTTCAGCACAGAGCCCTGAGCAGTGAGGGAGGAGTGTAACACTGAATCCACTGACGGCTGAGCACTCTGACGTCTCTGACCCACTACACAGGGACCACTGGTGGGTCTCTGTGTTAATGACCATCTGCTCTGAGGAGCTTACAAGTCAGCGGCCCTTTATCTGCTACTCACACTTCCCCAGTCTGTCTCTTGGTCAACTCTTCCTCGAAGCCCGCAGCTGCTTCTGTTGAGATGGATGTGGAACTACAGACAGGAATCCAGAAACATTTGTAAGTGAACAAGCTTAGCACGTCTCCAACACCTGTCATTGAGCCGGAGCCAGGAAGTGACTGCTTTAAGCTGGCGCAGAGGGAAGCAGAGGCCGTGCAGTTCCCTGTGAAACCACAGATGGCTGAGCGGCACTGTCATTCCTTCTACTCCGGCCATCCCTGGGGGTGGCTTTGAGGACCTTTAGTGTGTGCAGGTGATTGGACTGGAATTAAGAACAAACAAAAAGATTAGTAAGCTTGTCTTAGACGGTGTTCCATTGCTGTGAAGGGACACTATGACCAAGGTAACACTTTTGCTTGTTGGTTGGTTGGTTTTGAGACAGAGTTTTCTGTATATTGCTGCCTGTCCTGGAACTCCCTCTGTAGACCAGGCTGGCCTAGAACTCACAGCGATCCCCCTGCCTCCGCCTCCCAAGTGCTGGGATTAAAGGCGTGCGTCACCACTACCACCCAGCTTCTCAAGCAGCTCTTATAAGGAAAGCATTTAGTTGGGGCTGGCTCACAGTTTCAGGGATTTAGTCCATTATCATCATGGCGGGAAACATGGTGGCGCACAGACACGTGTGGTGCTGGAGAGGTAGCTGAAAATCCTACATCTGCATCAGCAGGCAGCAGGAGAAGAGAGACACTGGGCCTGGCTTAAGCAAAGCCACCCCTATGTACTCACTTCCTCCAACAAGGCCACCTCCCAATAGTGCCACTCCCTGATGACCAAGCACTCGAATCTATAAGCCTGGGGGCCACTCACTCAAACCGCCACAGAGGTCCAGCGTCCACTCACAGTGGAGCTTAAAATTTAGTAAAGGTCACAGAGCACGCTCTGGGTGTTAGGATCCTAGATGTTAGTGTATCACTAAATCTCCTGAGGAAGAACACTCAACAGAATCCTCTCTCCCAGAATTCTCTGGGATAAGCTCTGGTGTCTCTATTTCCACTGTGTCACTCAGATGGACATTAATGGGTCCTCAAGGACTCGTGCTCACAGGCTGTGTTAAGTGGTAGTTAATCGTATAAAAGGTCTACGCTTCCATTCTAGGTGACATGAGTTATTACAAGGGAAAGCCACTGGCCCATTATTATAAATTATTGTTTTTTCCCTTCTCTGCTGATTTTGAAGAATTTTCATTCAAACAATGTCCTGTAGGGACTGACTTTCTGCCTTAATTTTATAAGTCTATATCCTCCCTTGGATTCAAGTAGCTTTTCTAAATTAAACTTAGTGGAGACGCTTTGACGTTCTAACCATAAAATCAGTGGTCAAGTATTAGGGTTAAAAATTGCTTTTTTTTCTTTGCTTTAAAAAATGTACAAATGGAAGAGCAACTTGCAGCACGTTTGTGAGAAAATGTAAGTGTGTGAAACCTCGCAGGCTCTGTAGAACTCCTGTTGACCAAATGAACCAACAATAAAGTGCTGAGAGCTATGGTGTGGATGTACATAACCAGCAGCTGTCAGGCCACAGTGCAAGGAGGAGGACATGTGTGCAGAGCAGCCAGTCAGGCACTAACTGGATCCCAGCAAGGTGAGGAGGCAGACAGACGCTGCCTTTGCTGGTTAGTTTAATTAACTTGATAAAAAAAAATTAGAGTCTTCTCTGTTCAGTTCTGAGCCCCATTTCTCAATTGGGTTATTTGGTTTGGTGGTGTTTAATTGGTTTGGTGAGTTCTTTATATATTTTGGATATTAGACCTTTGTCAGATGTAGGGTTAGTAAAGATCTTTTCACAGTCTGTAGGCTGTCGCTTTGTTTTATTGACAGTGTCTCCTGCCTTACAGAAGCTTCTCAGCCTCTTTAGGTCCCATTTATTAATTGTTGACCTTAAGACCTGGGCTGTTGGAGTTCTGTTCAGGAAGTTGTCTTCTGTGCTAATGTGTACCAGGCACTTCCCCATTTTTTCTTCTAACTGATTTAGTGTCTCTGGTTTTATATCAAATGGCAGAGAAACACTTAAAGAAATGCTCAACTTCCTTAGTCATCAGGGAAATGCAAATCAAAACAACTCTGAGATTCCATCTTACACCCATCAGAATGGCTAAGATCAAAAATTCAAATGACACCACATGCTGGCGAGGATGTGGAGAAAGAGGAACACTCCTTCATTGCTGGTGGGAATGCAAACTAGTACAGCCACTTTGGAAATCTATCTGGCGCTATATCAGAAAACTGGGAATAGGGCTTCCTCAAGACCCAGCTATTCCACTCCTTGGAATATACCCAGAAGATGCTCCAGCACACAACAAGAACATTTGCTCAACCATGTTCATAGCACCCTTATTCATAATAGCCAGAACATGGAAACAGCCTAAGTGTCCCTCAGTAGAAGAATGGATAAAGAAACTGTGGTACATTTACACTATGAAATACTACTCAGCTATTAAAAACAAGGAATTCCCGAAGTTTGTGGACAAATGTATTGAACTAGAAATGATCATATTGAGTGAGTTAACCCAAAAGCAGAAAGAGTCAAATGGTATATACTCACATATCTGGACACTAGCCCAAGGAGCATGTCCCATGAAAGTTCACTTACCAGGAAAGTGGGACAGAGGGGAGGACATCCTATTGGGACTCTAGGTGAGAGAAGCATGGGATAATGGGGAAATAGAAGGAGCCAGAGGGTCCTAGAAACCTATAAGAAGAACATTATGATGGGCGGATCTGGGCCCAGGGGTCCTGCTCCAACTATGGCACCAGCCAAGGACAATACGTGCAGTAAACTTTGAACCCTTACCCAGATCTAGCCAATGGACAGGGCATTCTTCACAGTTGAGTGGAGAGTGGGGTCTGACTTTCACACGAATTCTGGTGCCCCATATTTGACCACGTCCCCTGGATGGGGAGGTCTGGTGGCACTCAGAGGAAGGATAGCAGGTTACCAAGAAGAGACTTGATACCCTATGAGCATATACAGGGGAAGAGGTCCCCCTCAGTCACAGTCATAGGGGAGGGGAGTAAGGGGGAAATGGGAAGGAGAGAGGAATGGGAGGATACAAGGGATGGGATATTGAGATGTAATATGAATAAATTAATAAAATATATTAAAAAAGAATAAAAAAAATTAGAGTCACCTGGAGGGAGGGAGCTTCGGTTTAGGAAATACCATCATCAGATTGGGCTGTGGCCATGTTTGTTGGGCATTTCCTTGAGAGTTGAGTGGTGTAGAAGTGCCTCGCCCACCCTCCATGGGCAGCACCCATGAGCAGGCAGGTGGTCCTGGGAGGTGTGAGGATGGCAGCTGAGTCTGTAGCTTTCTCCCATGGCTTCTGCTTCTGCTGTTGCTGGAGTTCCTGGTGCGGCATCCCTCGATGATCAGCGGTGATCAGGGATGTAAGTGAAATAAACCCTTCCCTCCCCAGCTTGCTTTTGTGCTCTGGTGTGTACTGTAGCAATAGAAAGCAAACTAGGACACCTCTGCTGGGAAATAGCCAAACACCACCACCAACACACAGTGACATTGTCTTAGCTGGGAGGAGACACCAGGACTCGCTGGGGCTGGCTTACAGTTCAGAGATTTGGCCTGTTACCATCATGGCAGGAGGCGTGGCAGCGCACAGGCAGACATGGTGTCGCAGAAGGAGCCAAGGGTTCTGCGTCGGGACAGAGAGACTCTGGCCTGGCTCGAGCGTCTGAAGCCTCACAGCCCATTCCTCAGTAGCACACTTCCCGCAGCAAGACCACACATCAGATGATGGCACGCATAAGGTTAGGGAGCCTACGAGGGCCATTTTTATTCAAACCACCACATCTGCCTAATTGAACCCTTAACTCTAGGACTTTAGAAATTACAGCTTTTCACTCCCATGTCTGTGGTAGGAGTTTCCCTTCTGGGTGAAACTACGAGGTAACGAGCTGCTTCTGCAGTGAGCGGGACACAGTGGTATTAGGAAGGAGTGACCTGACCTCCCCTGCCCTTGAGAGTGCATGGCACACATAGCCGATCTCAGCTCCCTTACAGATCACCTGGGAAGTGTGGATGGGGCCCGAGGCTCTGTGTGGCAGCAGGCTGCCAGGTGACATTCTGTCCCGCATAAGTCACACTCTGAGCTGCAGGCCCTTGCAAGTGGGGTAGACTTCTGAGCAGTTCAAATATGCAGCTATGACTAAATCTCAGTGCTCAGCAGCCTGAAGTGGGAAGCTTAAGTGGGTACACAGTGACCCAGAAATAAAATATTAAAAGCATGCTTTCAAAAAACTTTAGCATTCACTGGATTTTTACTATGTTCAAGCAATTGGACTGGTCTCTGGGATCAAACCAAACCAAAACAAACCAAAACATGAATCATCAGCTCCAACATAAAGACCACAGAGAGCACACGCTCGAGTGCTAGGATGCTGGTGTCATATTCAAACTGTTCTCATGGGAGAGTGTTCCCTGAAGGGCTTTCAGTGCTGGCCTGGCACACAGAGTGAGTGTGTGCCCATCCCAAGGAGAGTGAAGCAGCTGTGCAGCCCTGGAGAAGCACAAGGAAGAGGCACACAGAGTGAGTGTGTGCCCATCCCAAGGAGAGTGAAGCAGCTGTGCCGCCCTGGAGAAGCACCAGGAAGAGGCACACAGAGTGAGTGTGTGCCCATCCCAGGGAGAGTGAAGCAGCTGTGCCGCCCTGGAGAAGCACAAGGAAGAGGCACACAGAGTGAGTGTGTGCCCATCCCAAGGAGAGTGAAGCAGCTGTGCCGCTCTGGAGAAGCACGAGGAAGAGGCACACAGAGTGAGTGTGTGCCCATCCCAAGGAGAGTGAAGCAGCTGTGCCGCCCTGGAGAAGCACCAGGAAGAGGCACACAGAGTGAGTGTGTGCCCATCCCAGGGAGAGTGAAGCAGCTGTGCCGCCCTGGAGAAGCACAAGGAAGAGGCACACAGAGTGAGTGTGTGCCCATCCCAAGGAGAGTGAAGCAGCTGTGCAGCCCTGGAGAAGCATGAGGAAGAGGCACATAGAGTGAGTGTGTGCACATCCCAAGGAGTGAAGCAGCTGTGCAGCCCTGGAGAAGCACCAGGAAGAGGCACACAGAGTGAGTGTGTGCCCATCCCAAGGAGAGTGAAGCAGCTGTGCAGCCCTGGAGAAGCATGAGGAAGAGGCACATAGAGTGAGTGTGTGCACATCCCAAGGAGTGAAGCAGCTGTGCAGCCCTGGAGAAGCGCGAGGAAGAGGGTGACGTGTAACCAGAGCCCTTTGACTCTCCTGTGTGTGGATTTTTACCTTAGAAAAACAAGCACACTGTCTGTCACGTGGGGCCACCCTCAGAACTGAGTCTATACCACTGTGAGGGTTTACGAGAACAGTCGTGGCCAAGCGAGGCTGATGGGAGACGTCCCCCATAAGGCCTGCGCCTCGACCCTCCAGGCCATGGGCTGTCTGGTCTCCAAGCTGCATTTTATATTTCACATTTACAATACCTGGCATTTAACATCAGTATTTGTGGAAGTTGTTTCAGCAGCAGTATTTTCTGCCTAAGAGTGAAGTTTTCAGCTTCAAAGACAGTGAGGTCTGGTGCCCTCTTCTGGTGTGCAGGCATACACCAGGGAACAAACCAACATCTCCCTGTGGCGCCAACAGCAGAGAGGTCTTTCACCCAAGGACAGGACTTGACTGCCAGGCTTCAAGTCGAGCCAGTGTGCAGTGAGAACACAACAGCGCATTGACTTCCCCTTCCCAGCCAGTGGTCGCAGTGCTTTCTAACTTCATACATTGTATGTGACACTTTCTTCTTCGCATCTAAACCATCGATGGACATTTTGGGCGGGCTTGTCCTGGGCCAGCAGCACCATTAAGAATTCAGATTGTGCAGCTCAGTGTTGAAGAATGCCAGTTGCTCTTGCAGAGGACCTGAGCTGGTAAGATCATCTATGTCGGATGGCTCATAGCGCCTGTAACTCAAGCTCCAGGGCATCCAGCGCCCTCTTCTGGACTCTACCTGTGCATGGGCTATACACACAGATACACTTTTAAAAAAAGATTTATTTACTTATTACATATACAGTGTTCTGCTTGCATGTATGCCTGCACACCAGAAGAGGGCACCAGACCTCATTATAGATGGTTATGAGTCACCATGTCATTGCTGGGAATTGAACTCAGGACCTCTGGAAGAGCCATTTCTCCAGCTCCCGAGATACACATTTATAAACATAAAAATATTCTTTAAAAAAAAAGGATTTTTGGCCTGTGGTGCTATTAGAAATGGGCACAAAGTAGGGTATGATGGCACATGCCTACAGTCCCAGCACTCTGGGAAACAGAGGCAGGTGGATTTCTGTGAGTTCGAGGTCTAAAAATGAGTCCAGGACAGCCAAGGCTACACAGAGAAACCCTGTCTTGAAAAACCAAAAGAAAGAAAGAAAGAAAAGAAGAAGAAGAAGAAGAAAGAAAAGAAAAAGAAAAAGAAAAAAGAAGAAGAAATGGGCACAAGCCATCTGCACATCACTGTACCCAGTTCCATGCCCCCAGGTGATGTCCCCAGAGGGCAGCCTTGGGGTGAGTGCTTCTTGTTGACGGGCTTGCGACCCTTCAGTGCATAGCAGGTGTGTCAGCTGCTTTTCTTGCCACTAAGACCAAATAGTTGACAACAAGAAATTTAAGAGAGGAAGGGCTTCTCTGGGTTCCCAGTTATAAATGGTACACAGCCCATCTTGGTGGGGAGGCCTGGCCTTAGGGGTCTGAAATGGCATTGGCTCCACAGTCAAGAAGCAGAAAGTGGACAGACCTGGTCTGTAAAACCTCAGGGCCTGTCCCCAGTAACTACGCCCCTGCCTCCACCCTCCAGTTAGACTCCAAGACCTAAGAATACTAGTTGCTCTTCCAGAGGACCTGCGCTGAAGAGAGCACCATGTCGGGTGGTTGTCCACAACTCCCATAACAGCACCTGCTCCAGCACCAGCTAGGAAACAAATGTTGTCCAGGCCCACGAGCCTGTGGGGCTCAGCACATTCAAGCCAGCCACGGGAGCAGGGGGCAGGAGGGTGGTAACTCGTCTCCTCACTGCCTTCCCGTGAGAATCCAGACAGGAGAAGACACTGTTAGGGCTAAAAGGAAAGGAAGGTTGAAGTTTAAGCGGAGGTCAAGGCAGGCGCTAACGAGCCGTGTCCTCCTCCCCCTCCTGCCGTCCAGGTCCCAGGGGAAAGCGGAGGAAGCCATCCTGCTGCTGAAGGACTCCATCAAGTACGGCCCGGACTTCGCCGACGCCTACTCAAGCCTGGCTTCCCTCCTGGCTGAGCAGGTAACTGTCCCACCTACCCTCACAGTGTGTCTTTAAATGCTCTGTCCAGTGCACCCGCCAGCATCATCACAGGCGCTTGTGGAGACGACATAACCAATCATTGGCAGCTCCTGTCCAACACTGAGTCTCACCTCGGCTTTGCTCTTCTCACTGTACAAGGATGTGGGCATCAGAGCGAGAAGGGTGCACTTGGCCCATGATGTGTTTGCTATCACTTGGGGACAGTGAGTGTCAAGAATAATACATGACATTTCCTAGTGCTTCTAAAATTACAAAAATACACGAATGCTCTGCCCTCTGTGAGCTCCACTCTGCCCTATTCTCCCATGGTTACCTGTGTCCGGGTTGCACTGGAGGGCTCCTCTTCCGTTCAAGGATTTCTGGGCTCCTCTTCCGTTCAGGGTTTCCTAGCCAGAGCTTGGGCGTTGCTTCCCGTGTGGTCCCACAGCCCTGTTTCTGTTGCTATTTACTTGTGACGTGACTATTCTCTATCTTAAGACCTACTAGGAAGAACAGATGCAGATGGCAAGCTGGGCTCCCGGGAGACCAGTGCGCCACGGGCAGCCACTCTGAATCTCGATCTTCCTTTCACTCTGAGTGTTATTTATTTGTGTGTGTGTATGTGTGTGTGCACACGTACATGTGAGTGAGTGTGAGTCTTTCTGTGTGTACATATTGTGAGTGTGTATGAGAGTGTGTTGTGAATGAGTGTGTTGTGTGAGTGTGTGTGTTCTGAGTGTGTGTATTCTATGTATGAGAGACTGTGTGCAACTACATTTGTGAGTGTATGTTGAGTATGTGTGTGCTGTGAATGTGTATGTTATGAGTATGGGTGTGTCTTATGAGTGTGTGTTGTATGTATGAGTGTGTGTGTGTATATGTATGTGAGTGAGTGTGTGTTGTGAATGTGTGTGAATATGTGGGTGTTATGAGTGAGTGAGAGTGAGTATGTATGGAACTGTGTGTCTGTGTGTGTGAGTGTGTGTGATTGTGCATGTGTGTGTGCCAGAAGAGAATGCCCAGTGCCTTCCTCTGCTACCCTCTGCCTGTCACTGAACCAAAGTTCACTGTTTTGGCTACATTGGTTGGTCAGTGAGCTCTGGGATCTAGCTGTCTTTACCCAAGTCGCAGGGTTATAAACACACATGGTCATGTGAAGTAGGGGTTAGACTCAGGTCTCAAGGCTTACACAGACTGAGGTAGAAGACTTACCCTGAGCCTCTCCTCAACCCCTTTCTTCCGTGTTTTGACCCGAGGTTTGCTGAACCTGCAGATAGAGGGGCAATGTGTTCCCTGAACGGTGCAGACAGGCGGTGGGCAGAAGGCCTATCTGGGGTAGGTGGGTTTCCTGCCTGTTGACATACAGTGCTTTGAAGTAAAGTGATCCTCATGGTGTAAGCTTTGCTCCTTG
This sequence comes from Acomys minous, assembly GCF_964271855.1. Lineage (NCBI taxonomy): Eukaryota > Metazoa > Chordata > Mammalia > Rodentia > Muridae > Acomys > Acomys minous. Next base: position 1,892,092 of record NC_140500.1, read on the forward strand.
ACTGCCTTGGTGTACGTTAATGAGGGTTTTCTAGAGAAAAAACCTGCCGCATCCCTCAGTATCACGTTTTCTCGCTTCACCCTGGTTCCCTCATCTTTCTGAGAGACACACCCTGCCTCTGGCCGTGATGCAGGCATGTCAAGCACCGTCACTGCTCAGGCATTTTCCTCAGCCGCCGCACTTCTCCTACACAGATCTGTCTTTCTTCCTGCCATGACAGTCTCTACCACACGATGTCGTGAGGTCTGTGGTGACCCTTTCCCCCTCTCTGCCATGTCTTCCTGCAGCTGATGTTTGCTGCTCTGTGGATCCTTTTTCTTCTACCTTCTCCATTGTTCCTCTTCCTTTCAACCTCTAACACTAGATGTGAGAGAAAAGGGATGGAGAAGAAAGGGCTGTGTGGTTGTTAGGTAATTCCTGCTGTCAAGCTCCTTGGTACAAGTTTGACCTCATCAGGAAATCTAATTTCTTCTTCTCCTCCTCCTCCTCATTTCTTTCTTGTTCATGACTACTTAACAAACCACAACCGATCAACAATCCACCTGCCTCTTGGGGCTCTAGCATTTATAAACCCTCTGAAAAGTTCCCAGAATTCCAAGCATCACACAATCACACAAATTATTGCTGATGGCAAAATCATGTCCCTTCTAGAGCATAAGGAAAATCATAGTCCGCTGCTATGAAGCAGCCCCATGTCCCTACACCTGGGATTAAAATGGAAACATATTCTCATACTATTTCTCTCTCTCTCTCTCTCTCTCTCTCTCTCTCTCTCTCTCTCTCTCTCTCTGTGTGTGTGTGTGTGTGTGTGTGTGTGTGTGTGTGCTCCATCTTCCATCACCTTTCCCTGCAGCTTTATACTATCTAAGGTAGCTTTGTGTGCTAATGGTCCTTCACCCATGCCAAAGTCCAGCTCTGACCGGTCCAGGGGAGAGCCTGGATGGGATGCAGAATTCATCATTCACTTCATCTCTTAAGTTACTGAGCTGATGGCTCAGGCAGTTGATCGTGACAGGGACTGAATGAACAAGGAAGCATGGAGGGAGGAAAGGGTTCCTTCTCTAGTGACTCAGGGCTGGCTGTGCTGCTGAGGAAAACTTAAACTGACCACCTTTTTTCTGCTGTCAGGGCTCTGAGCAGCAGCTTCTACCAGCCCTTTGAGGCCTTTTAATGTAGGGAATTAGCTCAGTCAGGAATAGGCTTCCTGCAGGGATCCGTTGGTTAAAAGTATCTGAGGGGCTGATGGTGGAGCCCTGAGTCTGTTCACTTATTTGTGAATCCACAGGGGATGAGAGAGGCAGACAGACAGGCAGACAGACAGACAGACAGACAGACAGACAGAGACAGAGACACATAGAGAGAGACACAGAGACAGACAGACACAGAAACAGACAGAGAGACAGACAGACACAAGACTGCTCACACACAAACACTCGTGAGAGACAATGGATGAGGAGAATGGCCTCAACACGCTTTACTGCCCTGGTTACACATCTTACACCCTGAGCAGAATCTCTCTCTCTCTCAGAGAAATCATCACCTCATAGTCAGCAGGATTTGCCGCAGAGACAGACAAACCATTACGTTGGAGAGCTTTCGGTGATTACATGTTACTGTGCTAAGCTAGACATTTCTCTATCTAGTCTCACATTCCAAGACACAAAGTAGACTAGGAAGGACAGTGTTTTATGCCGTAAGCTGACAAGGCATAAGGAGCTACAGCCAAACAGTTTGTGTTTTTTGACATCGAGATCTGTACGTAATTAGACATGTCTTGGTAGTCCCTTCATTTCCTGGGATCATGGAAGCACAGTCTGCCTCAGGCCCGTCTCCTAGTGAGGCTCCTGGAGGGCCACAAAAGTATTTACTGCATCTGTAAACTTTCTATTGACTACTTAACTTCTTAACTTCTTTTTTTTTTTTTTTTTTTTTTTTTTTTTTTTTTTTTCCAGAGCTGAGGACCGAACCCAGGGCCTTGCGCTTGCTAGGCAAGCGCTCTACCACTGAGCTAAATCCCCAACCCCTTTAACTTCTTAACTTCTAAAACTGTTTGAATCACATCAGGAATCCCATTATCAGGAATTAGCTCATCTGAACAGCAGGGAGTCTTCACAGAGATCCCACAGGAGGATGGTGCAATCAGAGTGGGTAAATACCCAGAGAGTGAGGGCTCACACCATGCCAGAGCACAGAGAAGAAGGGGTATCAGAGGCTGGAAGCAGTTCTGGGGTGGACCCCAGTAAATACCTTGCAAAGTACTCGGCTACCTGTTAGGATTCTGCCTTATTCTGCCTACGTGTGATGTCATTGCCTACCTGTGATATCATTGCCTACCTGTGATGTCACTGCCTACCTGTGATGTCATTGCCTCCCTGCGGCTGGGCATGGCCCTGCTCAGTATATAAAAGGACAGACCTACCTCGCCCCTCCCTCTTATCTCTCTCTCTTCCCACCTCTCCCTCTTCCTCTCTTCCTCTTTCTCTCTCTCACCTCGCTTTCCTGTCTCTCTCTCCCTCTTGCACTCTCTTCCTCTCTCTGTCTGTCTCTCCCTGCCCCCCCCCATTTCCTTCTCTCCCCATGCTCATATAACAAACTTCTCCGTATAGTATCTGTTGCCTGCCACCTTATTTTTCAATCACTAAAACTACCTTCCAGAAAGCCCACACGCCTACTGAACTTCCCCAGGTCAGTGGCTCCTGGCAGCTCCTGCCATACCCACATCCAGAATGTCTGACTCTGTCCGGGTAGTTGTTGTATCTATTGCAATATTGTCATGCCTACCAGGCTGCATGCAGTCAGTAGATTCTAGATTCGTGAGTAAACAAATAAATGTGGAGAATGTGCAGTCCCCACTCCAAAGCCTGTTGGATTGTACTGCTGCATTGCAGAGGGCAGGACTGGGGCCACACTGCGCTCATTGACTCACGCCTCTGTGTGATGATCCGCCCTGCCTTGAAGACTAGTGTGAGCAGCAACCATGGGACACTGTGGCCGCCATTCACTGAGTCTCCATGAAGTCCTGAGGGTGAGCGGTCCGTGCTTCTGTGTTGGAAACACTGACTGTTTCCAACTTTCTTTCCAATCTGGGGCATGAAGATCCGTATCTTCTGGGATGGTCAGTTCACCTCCACTGATGGCCATGTGGCCTGCATTAGCTGCTTGTCTCCTGTGCTGTCCTTGCTTTTATATTTGTGATTTTTCTTAATTCATACTCAGTTCATGGTCCTGCCTTCATTTCATTATGCAGCAATGAGGTGCGAGTGGAGCTCGTAATAATAGTGTCCAGCTTAGGTCTTTTCCTCCAGCTCCCGGCAGGCAGTGGACACTGAGTAAGCAAAGTCACACTTACGCCTCCCCGTGATAACCAAGTCTGCTGTCCTGGGGCCTCTCTATGGACTGACGCCTCTTTACACAGTCCACCTTTCTCAGGCTCATCCTCTTCTTGCTTCCAGAACAATTCGGTTTCCACTTCCTACCCAAACTTTCTCCACTTTCCATTTTGTGGTGTGTTATGTTTCCTGAGATCTCTGTGTTCAGCTTTTCCCGTTGCTGTGGACAGATACCCCAGAAATGCAGCGCACAGCTTGTAGGTACAGTCTGCTGTGGAGAAGTGACTCTGGGGGGGGGGATGCCTGGCTGCTGTGGGTGCAGCTGTTGGCCTCAAGACTTGCCTTCGGTGCCCCACCTCCTCCCCCACAGCCCACCTCTCAGAGATTCTGCTTTCAACCCAGCAGCACAGCTGGAACCAAAATGGCACGCAAGGCCCTCTAGCCATGACATCAGCATACAAATGCTATGGATCATGTTTGCATGGATCATGTTTGCATGGATCATGTATTTTCATTTCTGGGGTTAGTATCCTGAGATTAAAATTTAAACCACGTGTGGCAGGAAGATGGCTGAGTGATGAAAGTACTGTTGTGAAAGCGTGAACAGTTGGATTTCAGATCCTCAGGTGCCACATACAAAGGGAAATGGGCCATGATTTCTGTCTGTACTCCCAGCACCTCGGGGAGCAGAGGCGGCTCCTCAGGCTGGTGGGGGAGCAGAGGTGGCTCCTCAGGCTGGTGGGGAGCAGAGGCGGCTCCTCAGGCTGGGTGAGAAAACCTGCTTCAGTACATAAAGTGGATTGCTTCCACTATCGAGGAAGACACACAATGTTGTCAGCTTCAAGCCTCTACATGCATGTATTCACACAGATGTGCACACACACACACACACAGACAGACAGACACACACAGAGACACACACACACACATACACAGACACACACACACACAGCATCACATTTTTATTTTAAGTATTGATTTTCGGTGTTTCAGGCTTATCTTCCTCTGACCACAGGCTTCTTTAGGAAAAGCATGGTCTTCACTATGTCCCCCGCTGCTCTCTGGCCTCCACTCTAATTAGTGCTCTTGTTTATATACGAATAAAGCATTAACTAGTGTTAGAATTCTGGGCCTTACTAGATATCCCAGAGTTTTGTCTGTATTCCTTTTCTAAGTTGACGAACTTAAACAGACTGCTTTAAAGTCACCCAGATGTTCAGTGACCTTGGCTTTCATATCAGGATCCAGCATGCAGATCACTAACACAATAGGCAAACCCTTTGGCAAGTGGCAGTGTGTAGTTTGTTTAGCGAAATAAAGTCACTTTTCAGGAAAAACTTTAAAAGAATAACATATATACTTTTCCCTGAACTTCAAGAGTGTCAGCTGGGATGTTTAAAATAATCTCCTGATTATTTTCTGTGGAAATATGGCAAACTATTGGATTTCTTACAGTTGGAAACAAATTGTGCAGAAGGTCTCCATCTTTTCTGACAAACAAGAGGCGCATCCTTTGGCCATTTTCTTACTCTGGAGGGGAGGGTATATTGGGAGCCTAGAATCTCACTGAAAAAATCTGGAGTTTTTCTACCCTTAGGGCAACTGTTTTCCACAGGAAGAGACAGAACAGCTCTTAGTAAGGGCTCAAGGCCCCTCCCTTCTGTGAGTCTGCACATCTTACCTTAAGGTCTGGAATTCTTTTGGGATGAAACAAGGGTCCCGATACACAATGTGGCAAACAGGAGGTGGGGAAAATCCACGACCTGACATTCTCTGAAGCGACCCTTCCCGGTGGCAGCACTCTTAACAGCACCCCAGCCTTTCAAACACCAGAAAATATGGAAGCAATATTTTTAACCCTTGGCCAGCCTCCACACACATGCGGCCCCTTCCCCTCCCCCTCAGCAGCGCTACCATCTGCCACACACACAGCCCGTGGCCATGGTCACTGTGGGTGTGGACCAACGTCATGCTAGAAGAAGTAATGACTAAATAAAACCTTGCACATGCAGGCAAGTCTCCAGACTGTGAACGGATGCATCTGTATCTCATTTCAACTTTGCAGAGAGCATTGCTTATGGGCAGTGAGGCACTTGGCGATTAGAATGTCCACACAAGATAAGCCTTTCAGATATGCTTGGTTTATTCATGTAAACATTTCTGATACTGTTGTGCTAACATGAAAGTTAAATAGACATCTCACCAAGCCAGGAACAGTTGACCAGACAGAAAATGCTGCTGCAGGTTTCCACTGGGAATCTTCTCTGGTGAGGATACTTCAGAAGCTTGCAGGCTGTACCCTCCCCTGCAGCCGGGGAGGATGGCACAGCTGGGTCCAGGAAGTCCATGAGCATACACTGTCTGCTGGACTGACAGCTGGGTCTCTGTGAGCACAGCAGCAGTCTGGAACTCCACAGGTCACCACAGCCAAGGCCATGCAAAGTCTATTGTTGTTGTTTTGTTATTTTGCTTTTCAAGACAGGGTGTCTCTGTGTAGCCCTGACTGTCCTGGAACTCACTCTGTAGACCACCAGGCTGGCCTTGAACTTAAGGCACCATGCACAGTCCTTTTTTTTTTTTTTTTTTTTGCTTTTTGAGACAAGGTTTCTCTGTGTATCCCTGGCTGTCCTGGACTCGCTTTGTAGACTAGACTGGCCTCGAACTCAGAGTGATCCACCTGCCTCTGCCTCCCAAGTGCTGGGATTAAAGGCATGTGCTACCACGCCCGGCCTACCATGCACAGTCTTAAGGCCTCTTGTTGATGGGAATCAACACAGACACTTAAGAGAAGTCATCTCTCCAGAGCAAGGCAGTGCCATCCTAGAGACCAACCATTCCTAACTTTGCCGTTTGTGTGTGTGTGTGTGTGTGTGTGTGTGTGTGTGTGTGTGTGTGTGTGTAATTTCACTGGGCAGTGGCTGTGGCTCTCAGGGCTCACTGCTTAGGGCTGGTCACTTCATTAGCATATCGAGACACACCCACCTGGGCTAAGCTTCTCTCTGAGCTGCCCCTCCCTGGCTCTTTACACAGCTGCCTGGTGGAAAACTCAGGCGTCATATTATTTCAGGTCTCATGAAATGGCCTTTTACACAGGATGGTGTGTTTCTACCTAAGTTCTTTGCCTCTGCCTGAAATTTCTGTTTTGAGAACTTTTTAGTCCTGTGTTTTTCTGCCATTCGAAGTATTGATTACTCTTTCCAGCTAGCTATTTCAGTGGGGAAATTTGGGAACAAAAGCTTTCAATTGTTTGTTTATGTCTTTTAAAAACAAAACCAAACAACTTTATGGTGATGGAGATAGTGGCTCAGGCCTGTAATCCCAGCTTTTGAGATCAGAAGCCTGAGACTCACAAAGAAACAGCCCCAGCCGGGGTCTCCTGGACAGAGGCACAGCCCCAGCCGGGGTCTCCTGGACAGAGGCACAGCCCCAGCCGGGGTCTCCTGGACAGAGGCACAGCCCCAGCCGGGGTCTCCTGGACAGAGGCACAGCCCCAGCCAGGTCCTCCTGGACAGAGGCACAGCCCTTTCAGCCCTGGAAAAGCCAGAGAAAAGCAAACTCAGGCAGAAAGTGACATCAGCTCTCTCATTAACACAAGGAATGTGTGCAGTGTGTTAAAGTCAGAGAGGTGGCATGTATCCTGTACACAGTGTTAGCCATCTGCTGCTTTTAGGGCTCTTATATATATTGGTGTTAACACGTAGGTTTACGTGTAGTCTGGGCATACTCTTTCCCTTATTGCTAGCTTCTGAGTAGCAGTGTACAATATTTTGTGTATTTATATGGATGCACATGTGCCATGGCATGTTTGTAGAGGTCAGATGATAGCCCTGGGGAGTCTGTTCTCCCTTTCTAGCTCATGGGGTCTGAGGATTGAAGTCAGTCACCAGGCCACAGGCTCCTTTGCCCACTGAGCTGACCTCACAGTGTCCTGCAAGTGGCGTCTAATGCCTACTTGCTAGTTAGAGATGCGTTAAAATGTACAGGCTACAGCGCCAGCTGTTAGTTATCTAAGCCTACTTACTATTAGAGATGTGTTACAATGTACACGCTACTAAGTCTACTTAACTGGTTAGAGATGTGTTACAATGTACACACTACAGCGCCAGCTGTTAGTTATCTAAGCCTACTTACTATTAGAGATGTGTTACAATGTACACGCTACTAAGTCTACTTAACTGGTTAGAGATATGTTACAATGTACACACTACAGCTGTTAGTTATCTAAGCCTACTTACTATTAGAGATGTGTTACTATGTACATGCTACTAAGTCTACTTAACTGGTTAGAGATGTGTTACAATGTACACACTACAGCTGTTAGTTATCTAAGCCTACTTACTATTAGAGATGTGTTACTATGTACACGCTACTAAGTCTACTTACTGGTTAGAGATGTGTTACAATGTACACACTACAGCGCCAGCTGTTAGTTATCTGGTGGCGGCTGTTCCTCTCGGCATCCTCCACTCTGTAGCTAAACTTTTTTCCCTGGTAGCTTTTTAAAACAGTATTTTGAGTTTGGTGTGGTAGCTCATACCTGTGATCCCAGCACTTGGAGAACTGCTGCCGTCAGAACCATCCTAAGCTGCAGATTGAGACGCTGTGTCAGAAGAAACAGAAGTAGTGTCTGAGTCATTTCATGCCGATACAGTCTGAGAAGTAAAACACTAGCACACACCTCTCATGCCAGGCCCCTGTGTGCTCTCCTCACAGAGCAGGGCCAGCGCACTCCTCAGCAGAGGGGCGTGATCTTGAGTGCCATAGAGCATGTAAATGACGTCCACATGGGCAGGGTAGGTGGGTGAACACCCAGGATAGGAAAGGGACTTTGGATTTCAAACAGCAGAGACCATGTTACGAGCAGGTAATTTGTCAGAGTGAGAAGTAAAGAACAGTACTGGGGTGGGGTCATGAGGCTAGGATGCTGTCTCAGTGACTCGAGTGCCTGCTGAGCAAGCTTGAGTGTGATCTCCAGAGGCCATGGACAAAGCAGAGTGTGATGAGCTGTGTTTGTGACCCCAGCCCTGGGGAGGTGGAGGCAGGAGGACCCCTGAGGCTCTCTGGCCGGCCAGCCTAGATCTGTGACCGGCAGGGTCCAGACAACACAAGGTAGCCAGAACCTGCGGAAACCCTGGCGTTCTACTCCTGAGGTGTTAGCTGTGCTGGAGAAGGTGGATGCTCCTGTGTGTACACAGCAGAGAGGTGGGAAAGTCTGAGGCCAGGAGAGTGTAGGTGGCAGCGGCCTGTCTTCTGCCATGCTTCCCCCCATCACCATGAGCATTCGGAGGAAGGTGCCGAGCTTCACAGACAGGGCTGTAAACAGTCCTGAGCCCAGAGGAACGTGTAAGCACCCAGCTCGTACCACACAGCTCTGCATTACCTTAGCAGTAAAGGAAATGAAATTAACATTGTTTATGATTCTGGCTGAAGAACCTGCCAGCCTCCATTTTAGGCTTAAAACCCATCTCATAGCAAAGACAAACTGGGTTCATCCCTGTTTACCATTAAACCTCTGTTCCTCAAGGATTGGGCTCTGCCCACCTATAACTGACCTTCACTGCAAATGGTTCTGAACTCCATGTTCCAGGAATGACGTCATGTCCTTATTTCAAAGGGAAGTTTATAACCATATTGCAACCCTACCTTTGTTTCAAAAGGTTGTATGACCACCTATGACTATACATGTTGTTATATCCAGCTTGCAGCCATGTCCAGGAGGTTATTAAGACTAATGTGTGTTCTTATGCTCTGCTCCTATAGCCTAGCCCCACCTATTGCACACACCTATTGGAAGCCCCCTACCCCCGAACTATAAAAGCCTGGCTTCTTCAAACCCTGCCTTATAGGGAGACAGCTCATGTACACAAGTTAAAAAGCTTGCTTTAATTAATTGATTCCCTTAATTAATTTTGCTATAATGATTTAGGTCAGTGTTTTTCTCCTCCTATCTGTGGGATTAACACGATCACTGTAAATTATCACTAACGTCAGGTTTAAAGCCTATTGAAACTCTCAATTAATATGAAAACAGTTATAAAATATTTTCCTTTCATGTATTTGGCGATGTGATTTATTTAACACCAGAGTGGAAGACTATTGAGATCTAACATGTGAGTCAGAGGGAGGGAGGGAGCCAGTTTCTCGCCTTCTGCAGTGCACCATGACCCGCATCAGGCACACTCAACAGCTAAGTCAACTTGGAATGAACCCTAATGTAAGAATTATTGGTTTAATTATTTAGCTCTTGGTGACTGAGTGCACAAATCCCATTAAGAACCAGAGATTCCTCAAGTAGGAAGTCCTGTCATGGAGCGGGGATGCTGGAGCAGGGGATGGGAGTGTCCTGCAGCAGGCAGGAAGGGCATCACACCAAGGAGGACATCTAGTGACTGGAGCCAGTGTGGCTAGGGGTGTGGCGGGCACTGTAAACCAATGCATGAAGACTGAGGAGGAAGGCCTTTCCGGCCATGTGGATCTCACACCTGCGAGAGTAGACGGGGCAGTGACACTTCAGTTGTTTACACTTGTACATGTGCTCTTTCCTGGTCCCCGTGTGCCTTCTGTAGAGACTCTTATGCTCTTCCTAATGGGTTCTTTGTGAAGTTCATACACATGTACAATGTAATGTGGTCATATTCAGTCCTCACTGTCTCCTCTCTGCCCTCCCACCATTTCCCTAACACCCCTTTCCCATCTCGTCCCCCTTCTTTTTCCTTACATAGCCCACTGAGTTCAGTTAGCTCTGCCCTGCGTCTGCTGTGGGACCATCCACCAGAGCACCGAGCAACCTCCCTAAAAGAATGGGCTCCCTCCCGCAGGAGCGATCAGCTGCCCGCTGGTCCCTCATGGTTTCCACCTCAGTTTTCTGGGAGCTGCTTTGCACACTCATGCGTGGCACCTCTCTTTGAACTCCTTTTTAAACATTGTATTTTGACAATATTTTTTTTGCCTGTTAGTGGGTTTCCATAAGGCTTTCTCACAATCCTCACTTTGCTGAACCCATTCCTACCCCTTCCCTTTCTCTTATTCCCCTCCCCCTCCTCCCTACCCCACCTCCCATGCCAGTCAGTACTTTAACCCCTGTCCCCTCCCCTTCTTCTGTATGGCTTGTGTGCTGCTGTCCCTCCCAGTGCTGTGCCCTCTTCTGTATGGTGTGTGTGCTGCTGTCCCTCCCAGTGCTGTGCCCTCTTCTGTATGGCGTGGGTGCTGCTGTCCCTCCCAGTGCTGTGCCCTCTTCTGTATGGCACGTGTGCTGCTGTCCCTCCCAGTGCTGTGCCCTCTTCTGTATGGCACATGTGCTGCTGTCCCTCCCAGTGCTGTGCCCTCTTCTGTATGGCACGTGTGCTGCTGTCCCTCCCAGTGCTGTGCCCTCTTCTGTATGGCACGTGTGCTGCTGTCCCTCCCAGTGCTGTGCCCTCTTCTGTATGGCGTGTGTGCTGCTGTCCCTCCCAGTGCTGTGCCCTCTTCTGTATGGCGTGTGTGCTGTTGTCCCTCCCAGTGCTGTGCCCTCTTCTGTATGGCGTGTGTGCTGCTGTCCCTCCCAGTGCTGTGCCCTCTTCTGTATGGCATGTGTGCTGTTGTCCCTCCCAGTGCTGTGCCCTCTTCTGTATGGCACGTGTGCTGCTGTCCCTCCCAGTGCTGTGCCCTCTTCTGTATGGTGTGTGTGCTGCTGTCCCTCCCAGGGCTGTGCCCTCTTCTGTATGGCGTGTGTGCTGCTGTCCCTCCCAGTGCTGTGCCCTCTTCTGTATGGCGTGTGTGCTGCTGTCCCTCCCAGTGCTGTGCCCTCTTCTGTATGGCGTGTGTGCTGCTGTCCCTCCCAGTGCTGTGCCCTCTTCTGTATGGCGTGTGTGCTACTGTCCCTCCCAGGGCTGTGCCCTCTTCTGTATGGCGTGTGTGCTGCTGTCCCTCCCAGGGCTGTGCCCTCTTCTGTATGGCGTGTGTGCTGCTGTCCCTCCCAGTGCTGTGCCCTCTTCTGTATGGCGTGTGTGCTGCTGTCCCTCCCAGTGCTGTGCCCTCTTCTGTATGGCGTGTGTGCTGCTGTCCCTCCCAGTGCTGTGCCCTCTTCTGTATGGCGTGTGTGCTACTGTCCCTCCCAGGGCTGTGCCCTCTTCTGTATGGTGTGTGTGCTGCTGTCCCTCCCAGGGCTGTGCCCTCTTCTGAATGGAAAATGTGCTGCTGTCCCTCCCAGTGCTGTGCCCTCTTCTGTATGGCGTGTGTGCTGCTGTCCCTCCCAGGGCTGTGCCCTCTTCTGTATGACACATGTGCTGCTGTCCCTCCCAGTGCTGTGCCCTCTTCTGTATGGTGTGTGTGCTGCTGTCCCTCCCAGGGCTGTGCCCTCTTCTGTATGGCACATGTGCTGCTGTCCCTCCCAGTGCTGTGCCCTCTTCTGTATGGCACGTGTGCTGCTGTCCCTCCCAGGGCTGTGCCCTCTTCTGTATGGCGTGTGTGCTGTTGTCCCTCCCAGTGCTGTGCCCTCTTCTGTATGGCACGTGTGCTGCTGTCCCTCCCAGGGCTGTGCCCTCTTCTGTATGGCACGTGTGCTGCTGTCCCTCCCAGTGCTGTGCCCTCTTCTGTATGGCACGTGTGCTGCTGTCCCTCCCAGGGCTGTGCCCTCTTCTGTATGGCACGTGTGCTGCTGTCCCTCCCAGTGCTGTGCCCTCTTCTGTATGGCGTGTGTGCTGTTGTCCCTCCCAGTGCTGTGCCCTCTTCTGTATGACACATGTGCTGCTGTCCCTCCCAGTGCTGTGCCCTCTTCTGTATGGCGTGTGTGCTTTGTCCCTCCCAGTGCTGTGCCCTCTTCTGTATGACACATGTGCTGCTGTCCCTCCCAGTGCTGTGCCCTCTTCTGTATGGCGTGTGTGCTGTTGTCCCTCCCAGGGCTGTGCCCTCTTCTGTATGACACATGTGCTGCTGTCCCTCCCAGGGCTGTGCCCTCTTGGTTGTTGTCCGTTCTGGTTTCTCCTCAGAGTGCTTGCTTCTCCTTCACTCTGCTCTCACGCACACATTGCTCACCGTCTGCTGGGAGACACACACACACACACACACACACACACACACACGCAGGACTAGAAAGTGCAAAACACTTCCTCAGGGTGAAGCATGCCAAGCCAGTTGATTCATTTCAGTTGGATGTGAGAGAAAATGAGACATCAAATATTGACAGAGTATTTCTCAGAAAAGCCCAGTGATCACTTGAAGTTGACCGTTTACTGTTTTGTGAAGAAGGTAACGGGGTCAGAGTGATGAGGCGGGAGGCAGGCCCCTTGGGCACCTTCATCTTGGGGCTGCTGTGTCCTGAGTGGTTTCTTAGCAAAGTCAGCGGGAGGTTATGAAGCCACAGGCGTGGGGCATCCCCAGCTTCCCAGGGCTGCCATAGACATACCTCTGGGGCTTCCTGGTGCTCCACTGCGTGACTGCCTTGCTTCGTGGGTTAGAAAGATCACACAGCTACTCCAGACCTGTTGCTGTGTCAGGCACTGTTTTGTATTGTGGGGAGACCCCACCACACAGCTCCTGTACATTAACTACACCTTGCTGTGGACAGTCCTCCAAGCTTCTGCAGTTGTCAACCCCCTAGCACTCTGCCTCCATGCCAGCAGCCGCCTCTCCATGCCTCAATCCCTGCACTGATAACCAGCATTTCCACTAGAGTCACCAGGGTGAAGAAGGAGGAACCTCAGGGCTAGAGAGATGGCTCAGAGGTTAAGAGCACCACCTGCTCTTCCAAAGGTCCTGAGTTCGATTCCCTGCATCGACATGGTGGCTCACAACCATCTGTAATGTGATCTGGATGCTATATAAGTAATAAAAAGTCTTTTTTAAAAATTAAAAAAAATTCTCAGACCTTTTCTGGGTCTGCAGGTCTGAGTCCACAGATGCTGCGTCTTGGTCAGTGTCAGCGCGTTTGCACAAGAGGGACTAAGCACACCCACACCAGTGCACGGTTAGTGCAGATTTGGATTCAGGAAAAGATCAAGGTATTTTTCTTAGTGCCTGGTATATAAGCAAGACTCAGTAATAAGTTTCTCTTTTCCTTGCTCACTTTGAATCTTTACTGTATTGTTAATTTTACAAAACTTTTTCTTTGTTTTCCTAAAGGAAAGATTTAAAGAAGCTGAGGACGTCTACCAGGCTGGAATAAAGAACTGTCCAGACAGCTCAGACTTACACAACAACTATGCAGTTTTCTTGGTTGACTCTGGTAAGTGAGATGCCTTTTCTCTCTCACGTGTCCGTGGCAGTCACCAGCTGCACAGGTGGCTTATCCTCCGGACCACCCTGCACTGCGAGGCTGTCATTTCTCTAAATCCTGTCTCCCCAGAGCAGAGTCCTGTTTTTCTTACCACCACACCCACAGGGCTGAACATCAGTGCTGTACTCAGTGCAGATCCCGCCTCCAGACCCAGCTTCCCGCAGATGTGGCTGGTCTCTGCCACTGACTCTTTTAAGCCTCTGGAACTTTTCCTGGATGTACATTCCAGAACATGTTCTAGCAATTGACACAGTGGTCTCCTGTGATGGGCAGAACTGGGCACAGATTCTGTTTTCTTTGTGATTTGTAGAGCCACAAACTGTTGGTGTGTAATGAGGTAATGTGATGACACTTGGCTTTAACACAAAAGTGCCATTCTGTCCTGTGGGTTCAGAGACTGTCTGCCCTACAGGAGAATTCAATTCTGATTATTATTTTTTTCAATATTGAGTTCTTGAAAGGATTTTCATTTTCGAGGATGCATGAAGCTTTTCTGTTTAATAGAATGTAAGCTTACATTTGGATCATCTAGGGAAATCAAGCTTCATTTTGCATATAAAATTGTTGTGTGGTGCCCCCTGCTGGGGCATCAGTCACATGATAACACATCATTAAAGTAGGAAGACGCCTGCCCGAACTATAGCTTGTGCCTTCAAATCAACAACATCAGTTTCACGAGATCCTCTGAAGAGAATCCTGACAACACTGATGACCCTATGACATGATCCTACATAAGACCATATTTAAACAGAGTGTAGCTGGAAGATGCTGTGTAGACCTGGGATCCAGTGTGTCACAGATGGCTGAGCTGGGAAGATGCTGTGTAGACCTGGGGATCCAGTGTGTCACAGATGGCTGAGCTGGGAAGATGCTGTGTAGACCTGGGGATCCAGTGTGTCACAGATGGCTGAGCTGGGAAGATGCTGTGTAGACCTGGGGATCCAGTGTGTCACAGATGGCTGAGCTGGGAAGATGCTGTGTAGACCTGGGGATCCAGTGTGTCACAGATGGCTGAGCTGGGAAGATGCTGTGTAGATCTGGGGATCCAGTGTGTCACAGATGGCTGAGCTGAGAAGATGCTGTGTAGACCTGGAGATCCAGTGTGTCGCCCTTGGCTATCTTGAAACTGTCACTTAGCTGGTTCCTTGGAAGCATTTCTGGACCCTTCTTGGACCAAGAAGACTTGATTCTCACTCTGACTTTGTCCTTACTTGTCCTGGGATTGTCTTCATGTCTCTTAAGGTCTTTAGGCTTTAGTGTCTGTACCTGCAAAGAGATCATTTTGTTTTGGTGATTTAAAAACAAAAAACAAAAAACAAAAAAAACTTCTTGAATCCCAAGAGGCAGCTAAATAGGGTCCTAAAATCTGAGGAGGACACGTGAACAGCGAGGTTTTACTATACACACTGGGCAGATGCAAGGTAACATTGCTGCTGTATTTAAAGTCACAGTAAATGTATACCATTGACGCCTGCACGATGGCTCAGTGGGTAAGGTGCTCATCCCTAAGCCTGGCGACCTGAGTTTGATTCCTGGGGCCCACATGGCAGAAGGAGATAATCGATTTCCACTGGATCTCACTCTGACGTTCTTGTGTACCTGCAGCAGGTGTGTGTGTGTGTGTGTGTGTGTGTGTGTGTGTGTGTGTGTGTGTGTGTGTAGCATTGACTAATGTGTGGTTTACAAAAGGTTTTCAAGGGAGCATGTCACATGTTGCTTAAAGCAGTGTGCCCTTTGGCCCTGTGAATGGAGACAGACATTTAGATCTCCTGAGGCCTGTGCTCTCGCTCGGTGGCCTGCTCTATTTTGTGTAAATGGGAGCAACAATGTTTTAGATAAATAACCATGGTCAGGTGTGGGGGCCGATGCCTGTCATCACAGCACTTAGATTGAAGCTGTGGAATTTCCATGGGTTCAAGGCCAGCCTGGGCTACATAATGGTTTCTAGGCCAGCCTGAGCTAAAGGGTAAGACTGTGTCTCAACAAACAATTACTTGTTATTAATTTCTTTGGAATCTTGGTGAATAATGAAATGGGTCAAAGTTAGGCAGTGGCAAGCATAAGAGGCCAAAATTCAAGCTGATCACAAACAGCATATGTAATGGTATGACACTGCCATGCTGAGAAAGAAGGGCATAGCTCAGAAGAGAGACTGGCAGCCTTGCCGCTCATCCCTGTGGTCTGTTCTCTCCCACCCCCTGCCCCCCCACCATACTGCAGGCTTCCCAGAGAAGGCCGTGGCTCACTACCAGCAGGCCATCCAGCTCAGCCCAAGCCATCACGTGGCTGTGGTGAATCTGGGCCGACTCTACAGGTCCCTGGGAGAGAACAGCATGGCTGAAGAGTGGTACAGACGGTACAGTCCTCCCCTCCACTTGCTCAGCCTCCTGGGGTTTCTCACAGGTCCTTAGTCACGGGGACAGACAGGCTGCCAGGACAGGCAGCAGGAGATGGTGTAGTCACGTGCTCATGGCAGCGTCCTCCACTGCTGAGGCTGCAGTGCTCTTTGAGGTTGGGGTGGCATTTTCTACTCAATTCACCCAGTTTTCTGGAGCTGTGGGTGACAGCACAAACTGAAGCAGCCATGTCAATGCTAGAAACAGGTATAATAAGGCTGCCACTATGTCAGACCCTGAACACGCCAGTCGCCATTGCTGATACAAACTCTTGAGACCCAGTCACCGGGTTAGTGGGTCACTAGAGGTGCTCACCCAGGATACGGTGTGACCTTGATCCATAAACAGACCGTGCTCCAGCAAGTGTCTGATGAACAGTGCTCCTTCCGCCTAAGCACAGGCCTTTGGGAACATGGCCACCAGAAGGAAACATCTGTCTGCCTTTCTTCCTGTAGTGCCCTGCAGGTGGCCCACACAGCTGAGGTCCTGTCACCTTTGGGAGCGCTCTATTACAACACTGGCCGACACAAGGAGGCTCTGGAGGTCTACCGGGAAGCTGTCTCACTCCAGCCTTCCCAGAGGGATCTGCGCCTGGCACTGGTGAGGAGAGAAAGTGATACTAGGTGCACCTTGCAAACCGAGAGCTGAGAACCCTAGCTTAGGGCTGGGTGATGCACAAGTGGCCCAGTGCAGCCTGGCACACAAGACGAGCCTCCCCGTTTCCAAGTAACCTCAGACTTGCCGGAGGAGTTGCAAGGGAGCGCTGGGCAGTGGCAGAGTGCTTGCCTAGCGTGCACAGGGCCTGGATTCCAGTCACCAGCACCAAACTAGACCAAACCAAACAAACAGAAAGTCCTCTGGAACACTCCACCCAGATCCACTAGTTTTGGACCCTTCGATGTATCTGTTTGTCTCTCCTGCTTGTTTGTATGTGAGTGTGAATAGACAGGTGTGTGCATGGAAATGTTTAGAGGTATCTGCATGCTTCTGTTCCTAGTGTGTCTTTGCTGGCATGACGGTTTGTTGTAGATGCAGCTCCCTTTATCTCCAATTTACTTCCTATGTTTTTCCTGTGAGTGAGGGTATTCTCTCATTAACTGCAGCGTGGTGACCGAACTCAGGCACTTAAAAGCACAAGCCCTTGAATCTCATGCTCCCTTCTTCCTAAATCAGACTTGTCATTTTCTTACAAGCACCATGTTCCACCTGAATGATAGGGAACTACCTCCTGGCTTGTTTCCACAACGTTTTTAAAGACTCACACGCTATTTGCTGAGGATCTGTGGCTCTTCCATCATCGGCATCCAAATGCATGCATGCATCTGCAGCCAAATGCTGAGCCCCCTGCTGCACTCATTCGGTGTCTCAGCTTTGTGTCGGGATGCTTTGCACAAGCCTCTCTGCAGAGGCTGCTCCGTCTGCCAAGGAGTGACTCGGTGTCTTCTAAGCTCGATGCCCTGTGGTTTTGCAGGCACAGGTTTTAGCAGTGATGGGTCAGACTGCAGAAGCTGAAGAGATAACCCTCCACATAGTGTCTGAGGAGCCCAGATGCCTCGAATGCTACCGCCTGCTGTCAGCAATCTACAGCAAGCAGGAGCACCATGAGAAGGTGAGGAATGCCCTCTTCCATGCTCTCAGCCTCCAAAGCAAGCAGGAGTGCCAGGACCAGGTAGAAAGGGGCTCTCAGAGCCATGTGGGCATAGAAAAACAGCATACACCAAATGACCCTCCAGCACCATGTTCATAAGGCCATGAAGCCTTGAGAGCATTGGTGAGCACATCCTACCCACTGGGAGCCTTCCGCAGATACCTCTCAGCTCCTGACACATCTTGAGACAGCACATGCCTGGCTCTTCTTTGGTCTGCAGACACTTTATCTTACCATGCTAGTTTGTTTCCACCTGCCTAGCCACTGCATGCTCCCCAATTCTTAATGCTTGATGCAGCCCTCATGTCAGCCCTGGGACTCTTAATCTGCATATTGAAAAAATCACACAACCTACTCAAGAAAATCTTTTTTTAAATGTCCGCAAGGTGTGGTAGACTCCAGGTGTAAGGTAGGATGGGGGAAAATGCAGTCCTGGTCATAAGGGAACTTATTTAAAGAGAGAAGCAAAGACTGGTCAAGAAATCAAAGACAAATGTGATCGGTGAGATCAGAAGGAGGGGTACCGAGCATCCCATGGAGACCCAGAGCACCTGGGGAGATGAGGCCAGGCTTCCACATGGCATGGTGGGTGGGGAGGCCAGGGACAGAGCACACAGCTCAAGATGCAAACATGACTGGACCCCACCGGCCCACCCCAGCATTCACACCCAGGGAAAGGCCATGATCTTAGGATAAACTTTGGAGTTTTTACAGAAAGGCAGAATCGTGTGTCTAAGCAATGTCTGTGTGGAAAGGCAGGCCAGGCTCCAGGGGCCAAGTGGTCCAAGAGGACATGTGATCAGGGCAAACCCTCTGCAGCTGTGCAGCCTCCTTGGAAAGTGATCAAGATGTTTGATCCTTGTTCATCTGTGAATGGGGAACCCGAGGTGTGCGGAAGTGATTTTTTTCTGGAACCGTTAATTCCCAATGAGAAGATGGGAGTGTAGAAAGTGCTCTCTGTGCATCAGGTGTCCCAACTGGCTGGCGGGTATGAACCGAGGTGTGACTGCCGCTCTCTAAGCCAGGCCACCTCCCTCTGGCCCTCCTGATCCTGTCCTCTCCCACTGCCGCAGGCGCTCGAGGCCATAGACAAGGCTCTTCAGCTGAAGCCCAAGGACCCAAAGGTCACATCGGAGCTTCTCTTCACAAAAGGAAACCAGCTAAGAGAGCAGAACCTTCTGGACAAAGCTTTTGAGGTAAAAACAAGCAAACTGTCATTACAGCTACAGGGTTAAATACCGACTGCAGGTGATAAGGGAATCTCACTCACTGACGGTTGGCAGAGCGAATCTTCTCAGTGGTTGGCTGTGTTACAGACTCTTTTCATTTAGGCCCCCGGGGTCATGGACTCACAGAAACCTCTGCATTCTCTTCTGAGTTATCACGATAGAAAGCGTTCTGAGTGTTCTGTATTCTGTAATTCTAAGGAGCCCGCCTATCCTGTCTGTTTTGTCCGCAAGTACCTCCACCACAGCCTGGAGCTTCCATGTCTGTGACACCTGCCTCTAGATTTCCCCTTCCCCTCCGGAAGCCCCTCCCTCCGGATCGTGCATTCTCACGTGACCTTTCTTCTGAAGTTTAATAAGTACTGCATCATGGACAGCAAGATGCTCAGTGTGTAAAGGCACTTGTCTCCAAGCCTGACCACCTGGACCCCCGTGGTGGAAGGAGGGTCCTGACTCCTGCAAGTTGGTCTCTACGTCCCCATGTTCGCAGTGGTGTGCATGTACTTCTCACCCCCCCCACACACACCCACACACACACCCACACACACACTCTCTATGTTTAAGAACATTACCACGTCAGCAGGATGTAGTGACATATCTGGAGGTAGAGGCAACAGGATCGCAAGTTCAAGCCAGGGAGCTCTAGGGCGACAAGGCTATAATGAGGACTCTGTCTCAAAACAAAACAAATTTAACACCTTCAGCATTAAGGTACCAGTCATTTGCCCCAGAGCAGCTAAACTTATAGAAGTGCACCACCTCATTCCATCTTTGAGGAGCTTCCAAAAGGCAAAAGAAAAAGACAGGTATTCTGACCCCCGTAAAATGACATAAAGATAAAACGACATAAAGATGTTAGCATGCTGCTTTAGGAGCTTAGCAACTAGTTGGGGGTGAAGGGACCCTGGGCCATGGTTAGGCTGCTCTGGAGAGCACCTCAGGTTCCGTGATTTTTCTTTATCCCCCGCCCCATACTTTTGAGTGCTGGGGATTCAGCCCAGGGTCTCATACTGGCCGGGCATATGCTCTGTACTAAATTACACTCATTGGATTCTGTAATCTTAACACAAGTGTTCCTCACTAGCTCATTTATGGTAAAGAAAGCCACACACACAGTTTCTCTGCAGAATCAGAGAAATAAGCCTTTTCAGAAATCCCTGGGTCCCCACAGGCAGGCCAGACATGTGCTGTCACAGAATCCCCTGGGTCCCCTCATGCAGACTGCCCCCCCCCACTTCAAAACCATCAACTCTGAAAGAGTAACAGTAGATCCGCCGCTTGCCGTGTGGCTGTCAACTCTCAGGGTCTCCGTTTGGGCGGGTTGCACAGCTCTGTGGCGCTTTGGGTGTTCCCCATGCCCTGACATGACTCCTCCCTTGTCTGCTCAGAGCTATGAAGCTGCTGTGACCCTGGACCCTGGCCAGGCGCAGGCCTGGATGAACATGGGCGGCATCAGGCACATGCAGGTAGGCGCACTGTTCATCTGGATATTTAAGACAGAGGCGTTTAAAAGAAACACACACATGAGCTGTGTTTTCTCAATAGTAAGTGTCACGGGGCTCAGGGACCGGAGAGGGCATTGGTGGGTCCCCTCAAGCTGGGGCTACAGGCCCTTATGAGACGCCCGACATGGGTGCTACAAACTGAAGGTGGGTCTTCTGTAAGAGCAGTGTGCTGTCTTCACTGCCAAGTCATCTCTCCTGCCCCTTTATTTTCCATGTTGAAAACATTTTTTTATTCCATAACCTTTTAGTGGAAAACACATTTGCCTGCTTTAGTCCCCACTCCCTAAAGTTAAATTGGGTGAGTCTTTCTGCTAAGAATGATTGAAAGTGACCGTGGGTGGGAGGTGGTGTTAATAGCCGGTGAAGTCGGAGATGTCCCGTGATTCCTTCATGCACATCCTCATTCGTCCTACCGGCATCTCGACTGGGCGTCCATCCTGCGTGCCAGGTGCACATGACACACTGGGCATGTAACAGTGCTCAGACAGGACAGAAACGCCTGGCCTGCTGGAGGGACAGGCAGTGAATACACCTGGACACGCATGCATATATACATGCCTAGAGTCTGGCAGGTGCTAAGTGTATGAAGAAAAAGAAGGAAAGAAGAGAGGGTGCTGGCAGAGCGCTTAGAAGAAGCTGCTGTAGTGTGCAGAGGCCTGAGGGGATGAAGCCGTGTGGGCCAATAAGGACCACACGCAGAGGCCTCAGGTTGAAGGCGCTCAGTGTGTTTGGAAAATGATGAGCAGACAACATGGCTGCTCAGAGGAGACGAGCAGGTGGGAGTTGAGGCCTGAACAGATCCCCAGGGCCTTGGGCTTTTGTGCCAAGTGAGCTGGGTCCTTGAGGGACTTTTCACAGACTTGTTTCAGGCTTCTCTCAGACTCTTCGGGGATGAAGGGCAGTATAGTGATGCGAATTCCAAGAGGCTGCCACTGTTTTCCTTCCACAGGCACCTGAGCAAGTGAACGGGGCATGTGGCTGTGTGGATAACAGGACAGCCTACCTGACTGTGGGGTCCAAGCATATCACCCAGAGTCACAGACCCACGCCCTGGTCTGCGTGGTGTGGTGGGATGTTCAACAGCACCTCGCTGTGAAGCAATTGGACTTGCTTTAGAATAGTGCAGTGTTTTACATTTTTAAGTGACATATTTAGAGGTTGTTTTTTAAAATGAGGTACAACTTTCTCAAATGGAATAAGCCAGAAGTTAAAGTTTGGTTGTTAACTTGAAGAATTAGAAAGGATGCACCCAAGAATGTTCAAAAGAGAAAATAGTCTAATTATTATGTAAGTTCGCTGGACCGAACTCTGGAGATTGAAGAGATATCTATGGAGTGTATTATTTTCAAATGTAACTTGCATTCATTTAAAACAATCGCCCTCCTGTCACCGCACAGACCATGGGTTAACCTGAGCCGTAGAAACCCCGCGTTCATGACAGTTCTGTGGTAAATCCGAGTGATGCGATCTGATGTAAATGTGCCTGGTGGGCACAGCATGGCTGTGTCCTTCTGAGGCCACCGTAATCATGCAGGGTTATGACTGTAGGCGTGCAGGAACAACCTGAGCACCCTGTGTCTTCTGCAAGGAGTGTTTGCAACAGTGTTACTCATCCTGGAGAGTGTGAGCCTCCAAGGCTTATGGAGGTGAAGAGTCGGGAGGTGGTACAGACCGGTGAAGGCTGAGGGCTCTGACTGCCCTAGGGAGGAAGGACACACATGACTCACTGTGTCCAAGGTCAGTGCTTGTGACCTGAAGTCCCTCAGGTGTGGAGAGCCAAAGCCAATTCAAAATTTACTCCACCTTTCACAGAGACATGGCTGGTCCTTGCATAGGGTGTTTTCAGTGTCTGCAGGCAGCTCGGCAGGTAGGCCACTCCGTGAGGTCGGTTACAGAACCTTCTATCTATGGCATCTTGTCTGCTCAGAAAGTGCCAGAGTTGGGACAGTTTGTACTGTTGAGCTTAGGGACGTTCCGTGGCCTTGTATGTAAAATACAGCAGATGGGTTGGAAGCGCAGGATCCACCGTCCAAGCCACATTTCACAGCACTGTTTCAGCACGGCTTCGCGACGGCTGCCTGTGCCTTGTGGGTGCTGTCACCTGGAGAGCTCTCTGTGACGAGGAGCGTGTTCTGTGTCTTCACTGTCCAGGGGGCAGCGCTGGCCACAGCAGCTGGCACAGGAAATGTGTCCGGCATGACTGATAGGTGTGACAGTCTTAAGTAGAATTCAGTTCTAGAAGTCAGATCATTCCAGTTTCTACATAGCACAGAATTGGAGCCATTGACTTCAAGGATATAACTTAAAAATAAACACAGTTTAATCAAAAAAGAGCAACTCTAGGGAGAAAAAGCAGACTAGATGTTGTGTAAACAGGGAGAGAAGCCAGGTGATCTGAGGCAGCACCAAGGTCGAGGGTGAGACCCAAATCCAGGGTAGCCTCCAAGAACTTGAGGAGCTTGGCATCCACCGTGTGTAG
Organism: Acomys minous; assembly: GCF_964271855.1. NCBI lineage: Eukaryota > Metazoa > Chordata > Mammalia > Rodentia > Muridae > Acomys > Acomys minous. Next base: position 1,914,927 of record NC_140500.1, read on the forward strand.
GGGCCTGCGTGTGCACTAGGCTTGACAGAAACCAGGGGCTCGCAGGGGGATGCTGGAGTTAGCAAACCAACAGCGCAGCGGAGCCGGGCCCTGCCCCTTGTTCCGAGTCAGTTTGGCAACTTTCAGCATTAGTTGTCAGATATGTCTACCTGCTACAGAAGACGCTGCTGGGTTCTCAGTGTACAATTCCTTTTCCCCTCGTCATTTCCACTTTCTCCTTCACCAGCTACACACGTAAACACCATGAGAATCCAAAGGTGAGTCACGGAGATTGAACAGTCTACTTAATGATGGAGGTCACCATAGCAACCTGTGGGCTCTCACTGTGTTGTCAAGCAGCTAGAAACTGATGGTGGAGGTCACCATAGCAACCTGTAGGCTCTCACTGTGTTACCAGGCAGCACCTAATCTACACAAACCATGTGAGAAGATACTTATATATTGGTAAACATTAGCTGCTAGTTTGGAGAGGTGTTGTTTTAAATTGGGATGGAAATTTAAAATGTCTCTGGTGTCCATCCACATGGGAGCTGCAGCTGAGGATGATATAGAATCAATTTGTAGTTTTAGAATTGGAAGAAATCGGGCAGCTTTCTGGAGAAGGTATAAATATCTGCGCCCCACATAGAGCAGACCAAAGAAAGGGTCCCGGTGATTTTAGTGGGGCTCCACCTCGACTGTGTGTGGAGCTGCCTGCTCAATTTCAGGAATCAATTCCTCCTGCTTATGCAGCCCCAGGGAGGCGCCCAGGTGCTCAGTCCTAGGCTTTGTGAGCAGAGGAGACAGGCCACAGGAGCTTCCTGAGGGGAACAGGGAAAGCTACTAGCCCAGGCACACATGGTATTAAAGAGATGAGTGTTGACAGCAGTGGGAGCAGGTATGCTCATAGGTCAGAGGTCACATTCCTTCGTCCTTTCTGCAGTGTCTAGCCAGTACTTACCACATACCTGGCTAGGAGAAGAACCTAAGTCCATCTTTATATTTTTAGGATTTATTTATTTTGTGTGTACAAGTGTTTTGCTTGCATGTATGTGTGTGCACAACGTGCATGCAGTGACACAGAGGCCAGAAAGAGTGTCGGACGTCTTGGGCTGCAGCCACAGTGGTTGTGAGCCATCGTGCAGGTGCTGTGAACAGCCCTCTACAAGGACACGTGCTTGGAAGCGCTGAGCCATCTGCCCAACCCTAAGCCCGTCTTCTAGGCAAGTCTCCTCACTGTGTAAAGCTCACACTAGACAAAGGCTGCTCCTGTGTTTCATGGTGACGATCACACAACCTAAGAAGGTAAAAGTGGATGTCTGTTCAGTTATTGCTCCCCCTCCCCCCACCCCTGCGCCAGCCCTGTCTGCTTATAAGGAACAGTGCTGGGGAAGCTGAACCCTGTGTCTGCCATGTAACTTCCGCTGTAGCCATCAGCCTCCACACTCCCCAGCCGCTTTCCCCCAAAGCCTCCAGAGATAAGGAGGCGTCTGGGGGAGCCTGGGTCCTGGCAGGCAGAGGTTGTGCTGAGCAGCACTTGTGTCTTTGTCCCCCTGCAGGGAAGCTACGCGTCTGCGCGGGCCTATTATGAGAGGGCCCTGGGGCTGGTTCCTGACAGCAAGCTGCTGAAGGAGAATGTGGCCAAGCTGGATCGGCTGGAGCGAAGGCTGCAAGAAGTCCGAGAGCGAGATCAGACGTAGAGCAGAGAAGGACACAGTCACATGGCGCTCAGCAGGCAGGAAGAGGACAGAGTGGGGGAGGCCTTGCTTACACACACCAGGCTCTGCCAGCCAGGCAGCCTCCTCCTGGCGACACAGTGGACACAGCAAAGGCGAGCAGCCTGTCTGCAGGGAAGGGAAGTAGCAAGGTCTCATTTTACAGGCTCCTCTGCAACTGCCAGCCCCCAGGACTGCAACCCACAGATGCAGAAGCCGCCAGTCCCCAGGGCAGCCGCTGTGTCCTCTGAGGTCAGTCCTTGGGGAAAGAAGTTCAGTTAATTCCCAAGAGTCCAGAGTTGCTGGGCAGGTAGAGTCCTGTGGAATGCGTGGTCGCAGAGCACTTGATGGCTGGCTTGGTCTCACATCCCCAAGAGAAATGCATTCCATTCCAGTGCCTAAAACCCAGAGGGTCTTCTCCACTGTGTGTGGCTGTCTGTGTCTCTTCAGGAAAAGCAAAGCTCAGCATCCTTGATTTTTATGCAAATGTGTTTAACACTCCAAGTTTCACTGGAGTCACATTTCCACTCTGAAACTACTGTGTTTAACCAGGAGGCCAGGACCCTGGAGGGCGCTGATGAGGTGTGGGGCAGCAGGGTGCCCTCTGCATGGACATGTTAAAGTGTCCATCCAGAGAAGGGGGTCGGCTTTTTCTTTTAAGGTCAAGCCCTGTGAGATTTGTTATTTCTAAGGATATGTCTGAGCACGGAGGACTCTTCCCCTTGTGTTACAGAGTTCCTCACAGACTGGGCAGAGGGAAGAGAGCTCCGTTTACAGGCTTCTGAGGGTTAGTGAGAACTTGGTATTTAAAACACAAGTGACTTTCTCCCCATTAAGTGTGGAGACTTCATAGAGAATACCCTAAAAATCTATAAGGTAAAGGCTAAATTCATAATTTTTTAAAAATATATTTATATTTCAAAATAAGGAAGGCAGAGTTGAAATCACAATTTGACATTATTTTTAGTGTTATTTATTATATAACTTATAAAGTATTTAATATATACATGTATATTTCTTGGGTTTTTTTTTCCTTTGTACGTAGTCATTTTGATAGCAGCTCTAAAAACCAAGAATATGAAAACTGCAAAATAGGAGAAGCTTTAACAGGCCCCCAAATCGTATTGGTCACTAAAACGAGTGGAACTAGGGAGAAGTAGGAGTTGGGAGGGTTGGGAGGGTTGGCAGGATTCATCACTGAAAGCAAACACACCTCAGGCCAGGCAGGTCCTGATGCTGAGCCAGACATGACAGCTGGAAAGCAAAAACTTCTCACCTGTGCATCGGGATGCAATGCCTATGTGTCATATCTTTGTAGCAGGCAAATTGAAATAAATGGCCAAAACTTACCTGAGGGATGGTGGGGGAATTTGGTCCAGCACAACACCTCCCTTGGAGGCTGTGTTTGTCTGTCAGCACTACACATCATAAATTGATCCAGGATCTTATTTTTTTCACCTAAGACATAAGTCTTTAGTCCTAAGGTTAAAAAAAAATGTACTATAGTGGTTATTGTAGAAATAATTCCTGGCCTCTCCATTGGAAAGCAGGGATCCTTGGTAACATCTTAGTACCACTCGTTAAAATGGTATTTACCAAAATGGGCACATTCAACAGTAGTGGGACAGATTGAACTGCAGCTTTTGACCTGCCTTTGCCTCGCTGACACTGCTGCAGGACGGCTCAGTGCACGACTGTGGGAATAGTTAGAAAGGCAGTTTCCACGGGAACGCTTTGGAAGCGAAAAGGCCAACGGCGTCTAGGAGACTGCTGTCCCCGGGCCTGTCTCGTTCTCACTTGTCTGCCCACTTTGGCATCGCCCAGAACACTATCTAAAAAGAAAGGCAAAGTCAGCTTTGTTGGCTCAGATGTCTCAAATCCTTTATCAAAATGAGCCAGGGAGACAGTTTCCGTGCTTATACGTTGCCTATGAGAAAACCAATTGCAAACTATTTCCAAAGATGTTGAGTGTTTCTTGTAGCATGTTATTTGTCTTTATGGAATAAGAAGTGGGAGTCATTCTTACCACAGTCAAAGCAGAGAGCCTGGCTGCTCATGAATATGCATCTGATGTGCTGTTCACAGGCGTGTGCTCCACGGGTGACTGGAGAGCCTTGGCCTCCTCCTCGGCATCATCCCTGGTGCCGAGAACTGGTCCCAGGGCCTTGTGCACACCAGGAACCACTCTCCCACTGAGCTCTATCCTCAGCTAAAATTATCCTTAATGTTAGTTTAACCGGGGTCCAGCCCTGTGTCTCAGAACTCTGAGCCACACCCAGATACAGAAAAACCCAAGTGTCTGGATCTCCTTTTACACTTAAAGAGTGCAGATGTCGGTCAGTCCTGACTTCCAGACCACAGCTGTGTAAGCTAAGGCTTTAGAGTACCAAAAATACTGTCAGAAATATAATAATTCTTGTTATTATTCTGAGTTTTCAATGCAAAGCATGTTGTATCGTTCTGAAAGCATCTCCAATATTTTTGTTTCTGTGAACTCGTTGTTCTGAGAGAGCCAATAAAGTGATGTACAAGCCATGGCTTCATCCTAAAGTGGGACCACAGGATGGACAAATCACTCCATTCCCTCAGCAGGAGTCCTGTGATTGTACATATAGGTCATCAGCCGTTCCTAGCTGGAACCGTCTGCACACTGAGGCCCAGGATGTCCCCTCATTGTCCGGAGAACACGAGTACAGGCACAGTGAGCCTCAAAGTTCCTGTGTGCATAGCCTGTGGGGGTTACTTAGCTGCTGGCCCATCATGGGGCACGCCAGCTCTAATCCGAGCGTCCCTCTAAGGAGTCGCCTCACTGGTACAGGTCAGTCTGTGACTTAGTGGAGTTACTCAACCATGCAGCATTGTCCTGTCCGATGGCTCCGGAATGCCACGAGCCTCTGTGACGCAGTGAAGAGCCCTGTGCACCTGTGGAGAGAGTGACCCTGGCCCTGACTAGCCTAAGTAGTGAGCACCGCAGCCACAGCACACACACACAGACTGCCCTGACACGCTTGGGTTGCCCAAGTGTGCCACATGACAAAAAGAGTAACTCTTACTTTACAGTCCGTGTGCTTCCCTGCAGGGAAGCACTTTCTCCTGGGGAGAAAGCAGGAGAACATCTTTCTCCTGGGGAACCGAGGTGTCCATAGGAGCCAGGGCTTGTTCTGACCACGTGGACGTCGCTGTATTTGATGTCAGGGTCTTGTTCTTTGTCCTGACTGCCCAACATTTCTGTTTTGGTTGATTGTATATAAATGCACACCTGCATTATTTTTTACTGTGCTGCTTAAAATATTTCTCCATTTAAGTCTGACTGCATACTTTGCCTAAGTCGTTCAGAAATAAAATTTATGTAAATGTCTATTTTATATAAAACATGGTAAAAACAAGAACTCCGTGCGTCCTCGGTCTCTCGCACTCTCTGATCAGAGCCCACCAGGAGCCATTTTGCATTTTACTTCTGGGCTTCGGAAGTGAGGATGGCCTGCCCCTTATTGTCCGGCATCTGCTTCGCGCAGGGACTGTCCACTTCTCATGCGCACTAGACTCTGCCCTCCCTGGCTTGGTAGGTGTCTCCAGGTCTCCCTGGTACGAACGGAAGTTAGAGAGCAAGGCTTCCCTCAGCACCCTGAACTCCATCCACAGCTGTCCCGGACCCGACTCTCTGGGCTCAGGACTTTACCTCACAGGCAGCTTCGTCCTCTCCATTAATGTGTGTATGGCCCTTCTTCTTGCTCTGCTTGCTGGCTTTTGCTGTCTCCGTCTTAGGCTCACTAGTGGGTGGGACCACAAGCATCCCAGCATGTCACACAAGGGCAGAGGACACCACAGTCTCCATCAAAACCCAGGACAAGTCCTCCCTTTAGTCCCTCCGTTTTGTCAACAGCTGCTGCATGTGTTTTCACCACACAATCACACTTTCTTTGGTGGCCTGCCATGTTTACAGGAGCAGGGAACCTTAGCGATAGCCTCACCACAGGAGTCTCTTCTGTCCCCTGGCAACTATTAACTGCCTCGTATCCTCAGGGAGTGTAGTGGGTGTAAACATGTTTTCAGGTTGATAAATGTAAGTTATGATAAGAAAGTGATTTAGGGAAACTTCCGACACTAGGATGGGATAGACAGTGGAATACTTTCTCCAAGACTCTCAAATACAAATGGGCTGGACCTTGTAAATGTAACTTTTACCTGATAGTCTCATAATTATTCTTATTGAATATAGCTTTTTTTTAAAATAGAAAGGGAGATATGTAGTAGATGTAAACATGTTTTTGTTTTGATCCCAAGTGTGGGATATGAAACAGACTTGTGTGAGGGCATGCGGTGTTTGTCTGCTGGAAACAGACTTGTGAGAGAATAGGTGATGTTTGTCTACCAGAAAAGGAACCTCCCCTTGTGGGGGCATGGTCTTTGCCAACTAATAAACATCCTAGCACAGACTCTGAGACCCCAGACCAGCAAGGGAGGGGGGTGTCATGCTCTTCTTCTGCTCTGCGATGGGTGTGGACAGGCCTGACTGTGCCTGGTCTTGTGCTGACAGGCTGAGAGTACAGCCGTGCTCTTTGAACAGCATCTTGCTACCGACCTATACTCTAGGGAAGATGCGTCCAAACCAAAGGCAGATACCCTGTGTGCCACAGGCTCACTCCAGGGCAGGCCAGCGCCTCCCTGGGACTAATGTTCTTTTATCTATATGTCATGATGTTACTTTAAATATAATCGGACTGTTTAGTTTCTCCACTACCACACTTTCTACTTCCATTACCTTATTAGCAGCTCTGAAGTTGCCTCGGTGCCTGCCGTCCTGTATACATGATTCATACGAAGAGGCTCTTTCCCCATAAATGGCAGGACCTCGTTTTGGTGAGCCTGCATGGAGCCTGCATGGGATGATTCTCAACATTATTATGGGGTCTCCCTTAAGAACGGGGGCCTTGAACTCTGGTAACAAAGGGGGTTGTGCAGTAACAAGGAATGAGACTGCCTAGCTGTGTGGAAGGAAGCAGACATATGCAAAGCTGTGTGGACCACATGTAGGGGAGCAGGGGGCTAAGGTGGGGAACCACTTGGGGAGAAGGACTACATGGCATGGCCACAACTGGGCCACCGTGCCCCAGCAGTCACTCACTACACAGCTCAGGTGCCCAGCTATCGACTGCCCTGCTCTAAGGGCTTGTGGGTGGGTTTTATCTCACCTCTTACTGAAAAGGAACAGAGGCTGTGCGGGGCTTCGAGAGTCACTGGGAAATGATGTGTACCCAGGGTGAGCATGAGGGCTCAGCCGGCAGTCCCGATGGCAGTGGGGAAGAAAGCACAAGTCTGGGAGGGCAGAGTCTGGGGCCGTTAGCCAGCCAGCCTGGACTGGGGCGCTTCCCAGAGAGAACTCAAGCCTGGAAGCGGATTATGTTGCCGCCTGTGCCCCAGGCCTCTGCCTCACTTCTGTGTGCTTGGATCAAAAAAGTGAACCCTTTGGGGGCCTGCAGCTGCACTCATCACTTTGGCTGTCTTCTCCCCAGTACATGTCTGCTTCCACTTTTCTGCCCTTCCGTCTCCAGGAGACAGTGGAGCCCTGGGCACAGGGACCCAGGGTAGTTGATATGGGCAGAATGTCCTCTTAGGCTTGCCCTAAGATTCTGATCAAATGGAAGTCTATTAAGAGTCTGGATTTTATTCCTTTCCCATCCCTAGGATAACTTAATTGCCACACAGTATTGATGGAGAAAATATCGACGTGATATCTCACTAATGAATTAATTGTAATTACCTCGAACAGTAGACCACACAGCATTGGTTCTGACTGTTGAAGCTGATGACAAACACTGAAACCCAGGAAAGTAACATTCTTGGGGGTCAAGAGCTTGGACAAGTAGTTAAGTGGTGATTGAATCTCCTGTTTTGAGAAGTACTTGCTTGCATCTCTCTTGGATTCCTGGGTTCAGTGCCACCATCTTCCCATCCTGCCCTGGTCTGCATATTTCACAGGTCTGAGCTTCCCAAGCCAATGACTGCCTAGTTCCTCAAATCTGTTGCAGAACCCTTGGCACACATGAGGGGACCTCCTGCCACAGGGACACCTCTCCCAGGGTCAGGTTGGGACAGGAGGGACTAGGAAACCCAAAAGACAAAGATGACAGTGAACCAGAATGACCACAAGGGACCCCTGAACCCAGGTGTCACAGGTGCAGCCCAGGTGTCACAGGTGCAGCCCCATAGCACCCTGAGTGGAATCAAACAGCAGCTGCAGGTGGCCTTCCTCACACGGTGTCAGCAGTCTGTGGGCACCGAGGATAGGCTGCTGCTGCTGACGATGACGAAGACCCTTAGCCCCCAGAACTTAGGAGATGGAGGACCCCAGATTCTGCCACCAGGTAAGGATCACATCTCTGGGTTTCCTGAAGCTGTGGCCTGCCTTGGGGAAATGCTGTTGGTCCCGCCTCTTTTATGCAGGCTCCGTGCTCTAACTGAATCTAGTGCTGCTTCTCTCCCGCCCTGGGCCTGTTCCTGTGAGGGTGGCGCAGGGGCAGATGACAGGGCTCTAAGCCAGCGCTGCGCAGCTGCGGGGCACTCTTGTAAGAAGCCTGAGGAAATTAAGGGCATTTTGTTGTTGTTATGTTGTGCTGTTTTGTTTTTTTGTAAGCTGAATGACTTCAGGGCCCCTGAGTCAGGAAACGGACTAAATCTGGACGAAGGGAAGCCTCACGCACGACCATGTGTGTGAGAATAACCACCTGTGTGGGTTCCTGTAGCACTGAGGTGCAGAATCCAGGGGGTGGCACGAAAAGCTGGGAAATGACCTGGAATCTGTGTCCCCATATTAGCAGTTGCCCAATCCCGGGAGCTGGTAGATACCAGGTCAGAACAATGATGCCACTGCTTTCTATTTTTAAAACAAAGAGTTATTTTATGTATATGTGTGGGGATGTATACATATATGTGTATACATCATACATACACATGTCATATTTCTGTATGTGCCACATGCATGCAGGTACCCAGAGAGGCCAGAAGAGGGCACCAGATCTCCTGGAACTGGAGGTCCACAGGCCATGGTGAGCTGCCATGTGGCTGCTGGGAGCTGAGCTCTTCTGAGCCGTCCCTCCAGCCCCGCAAAAGTCCATAACACATTTCCCAGGACTCTGTCTGCCCAGAGAAAGTAAGCATGTGTTGACCTCGAGTGACAAATTTATCCTTTGCTTCCTCTCTAGTTGTTCACCCGTGAAGACTGCCAACTGTCACCCCATGGCAGTCTCACACCCAAAAAAGGAGGCTGCTCACAATGTTCCTGTTGCTGTCTCTGGCTGAGGGGGTGGTTTTTGGGTGTTTGAGACAGGCTTTCTCTGTGTAGCCCTGGCTGTCCTGGAACTCACTCTGTAGACCAGGCTGGCCTCGAATTCAGAGACTTTCCTACCTCTGCCTCCTGAGTGCTGACACTGCACCAGCTCCTGCTGCCCTCGTTTTGTATGTCAGACAAGGTGAGCCACCAGCGACCTTGCTACATAAAGGGTTACAGAGTAAGCAGGAAACCCAAGCACACTGTAATGGGTTATAAGTTAAACCAAGAGCCAGAGGGTGAGGGTGAGTGCCAGGGTCTCGATGCTGGGAGTCAGACAAGGCATCACTGGCCATGGACAGGCCCCAGTGTGCGGTGCGCTGAGGGGATGCGTCTTCACTCTGGCCATGAGTAAATCACTTTCACAGGAATACATATGTCCAAATATCATATTATATGCTTCAAATATGAACAGTTTTAATTACCTCAGAGCTTGAAGATGGCTCTGTACTTTTTAAAATAAAGAACTTCATAAAATATTGCTTTATAAATACTGAGTTTCCCTCTTGGGGAAACATTTACACAGAAATTGATAAAAGCCATACCACCTGTTTACTGAAATTGGGTGTTTTTCCTAAAGTCCTTTATCTCATCTGTTCACATTTGTAACCTTATTTTGTTACAACTGACTTGAAATTGCGTTAAACCTGTGAGTTGCTTGTCTGCTCATCCGGGGAGGACAGGTAGGAGTGCTGAGGGCTCTCTGCTGCATCGATGCTTGTCTGTCTTGCTAGGAGCACAGCATCCCTTCATGGGTGCTGGGACACGCAGTGCTCTGGGCTTTGATGCTCCTGCCTCCAGGTGTGGCTGCACCTCCGCAGGGGACCAGCAGCTATGCATGCAGCGTACAGCAGCCTTGCAGTGAGCTGGGGTCTGCCTATCCTCTGCTTGGTGTTTCCCAGAACTGCTACTACTTCTGAAGTTTCTTTCTCTGCATCCATTCCCTGTGACTTCCATCTAAAAAGTCAGCTTGCTCTGAGTGAGAGAACTCTCTCCTTGTCCTGGTACTGCCCGCGCCCTCATACCTCTTTATTTCAGGGTTAGGGGCGGGGCTCCCTCAATGTGCCCAACCTCACTGAAGCAGGCAAAAAGTCAGTGATGGACATCTAATGAGTCCTGGTGTGGGCCATGTTGCTTTTTCACATTTTGTGCTTTCTCTTTTCTTTTACAACAGAATCTGTTTGCCAACGATGTGTGGATTCCGTGCCTGTTGGGGAGGAGGTATGAGTGAGGGCAGCCTTCCGAGGCTCACAGGTATGACTGGTGATAGATATGAGGGACTGAATGTTTAACTGCGAATATTGTCATATGTTCTTTCTGTTCAAGAAAGGCAGAGTCTGGAGAGACCCTGGTTTGTAGTTAAAGAAGCAAACCATGGGCCCTCTCTGGGATAACTTCCTGGGTGTCTAGATTGTGCTTTAGGTTTGATTCCCCTGAGAAAGAACCGTGAACATACATTGTCCTTCCTCCCTCCCCCTGCACCTCCCACACTGCAAGGCACCTGAGTTGATGGATTTTGTCACGCAGTCACAGGGGTACCCTCTGTCTTGTTCCCAGCCTCAGGCCACTCTAGTGTGTGCTAGAATCTGGACTAAGCTTTAGCAGACAGGACAGATTTGAGAGTCTGCGCCTCGGAACTCATAAACATCCAAACGTAGAGTTTTCTTTTTTTTAGATATATGTATTTCATGTTATGTTTATGAAAATCTTGCCTGTATTGCATATGTGTGCCACTTGCATGCCTGATGACTAAGGCCAGAAGAAGGTATCTGGTCCCCTGGAACAGGAGCTATGTAGGTGATGGGGAGCTGCCATGTGGTGTTGGTATCTGAACATGAATCATATTTTTATATTAAGCAGGTGTCTTGCCAGATATTTATGCTCTTGGCATATGCCATTGTATACATTTTAGTTGAGGGAAATGTCTATATGCGTCACTTTAAAGAACTTTTTATTATTTTCTCCGTTCCCGTAATCAGGGAAAGGTCTTTGAAAGCTACGAAGCAGATGGACCTTCTCGCCCATGCCTTGATGTTCTAGGATAACAAAGCTGACCTGTTCTATCCGTGCTCTGTCTTGGGGGAGCGTGGGTTCTTGCTACTAGCGCTCTCTGCCTCAACTTTACCAACCCTGTAGTCCTCCAGGGCTGCACTTCCCACATGAAAGAGGAACTTTGTCCTGAGAGAGAAGGAATCAGCAGCTGTTAGAGGATCCCTTTCCACTGACAGCCCCCAGATGCCAAACTAGCTGGCATGGTGCTGCAAAGACAGCAGTATTGAGGCACCTCCCATGGTGCTGCAAAGACAGAGCAGTGTTGAGGCACCTCCCATGGTGCTGCAAAGACAGAGCAGTATTGAGGCACCTCCCATGGTGCTGCAAAGACAGAGCAGTGTTGAGGCACCTCCCATGGTACTGCAAAGACAGAGCAGTGTTGAGGCACCTCCCATGGTGCTGCAAAGACAGAGCAGTGTTGAGGCATCTCCCATACAGCTTTGAATTTACTCTGTAGCCAAGACAGAACAAGAATCAGCTTCTAAGCAGCCAGGGTTACAGGCTCACACCTTCAGGCTTGTACAGAGAGAATTGAGCCAGGCAAGGTAGAGCACACCTGTAATTCCAGCAGCGTGCAGGAGCCCGACGCAGAAAGATTACAAGGTTAAGGCCAGTCTGATCTCCCTAAATTATCTGTCTTTAAAAAAGAAAAAGATGAATGACTTAAGAGATGCTTCTTTATGACCAAAAAATAATTTAAAGGGTGACTTTGAAAATAGGCTCGAGTCTTCCCATTTAGAGGGTGTGACAGGGAGTGGCCATAATCATGACCTCGGTTGTGGTGTCATTACCATCTGCAGGCTGCCATGCAACTGCACTACTGCTCATCACAAAGGGCATCTTGAAATCCATGACTGAGTTGGTGTCGTCGTCGTGGGAGAAATGGAAATTAGGGTCATTATGGCCAGAACCAAGATGCCTGCCTTGAATAAAGTGCTAAAAATAACTTCAGTGACTCTTTCTGAGGTAATGGTCTTCAAATATGTAAGGGTTAGTCTCCAAGCAGAGGTGCTAGTGTATGCTTGGCAATTGGTGGATTTGGTCCCTAGGTATCTCTCCATTTGGAGACTTTGATATGGCAAATTAACAGAAATCGATTCAAGTTTACTTTGAAAAGATTTGGTTATTATGTGTATATGAATGTTTCCCTGCAGGTATGTTTGCAAACATACTTGCTTGCTGTCCTAGGAAGTTGGAAGGCTCCCTCACCCCCCGGGTCTGCAGTTAAATTTGTGAGCTGCCATGTGGGTGCTGGGAATTGAAATTAGGCTCTCTTCCAGTTCTCTTAACTGTTGTGCCATTCTCCAGGCCCAGATTCAAGTCTTCAGCATCATTTTAAGGCCATCAAAATATTAAGCATATAGATAGGATAATTTTCACAAATGGAAACTCATGTTCCTGATAGATCAAGAATCAACTTGTCTCAACATGGAGTAGCCCTGCCTGCCCTGCTACTGGTCACCCCCCTAGATGTAACCAGTGGCCTGGTGAGTTTTGCCTATTTGTGAACTGAAGACTCTTCAATCCATTTCTTGGTTCTTAGGACTTACCAAATGTGACCTCCTGTGATGCAGCCCTGTATAGACGCAGCCCTGTATGTATAGATGCAGCCCTGTATGTATAGACACAGCTCTGTATCTATAAGTGCAGGCATGTATAGATGCAGCTCTATATGTATAGACACAGGCCTGTATGTATACACACAGCTCTGTATGTATAGACGCAGCTCTGTATCTATAAGTGCAGGCATGTATAGACACAGCTCTATATGTATAGACACAGGCCTGTATGTATACACACAGCTCTGTATGTATAGACGCAGCTCTATGTATAGACACAGCCTTGTATGTATAGACACAGCCCTATATGTATAGATGCAGCCTTGTATGTATAGACTCAGCTCTGTATCTATAAGTGCAGGCCTGTATAGATGCATCCCTGTATGTATAGACACAGCCCTGTATGTATAGACTCAGCTCTGTATCTATAAGAGCAGGCCTGTATAGACACAGCTCTGTATGTATAGACACAGCTCTGTATGTATAGATGCAGCTCTGTGTGTATAGACTCAGCTCTGTATCTATAAGTGCAGGCCTGTATAGACACAGCCCTGTATGTATAGATGCAGCCCCGTCAGCTACTGTTTGGAGAGTGTGGACAGTACAAACCTAGACCACAAGCCATCTCATTGTCAATGCAGTTTTTTCCTTATGTATTATTAATACTCTTATCAAATAAGCCTTACATTTTTCCTTCTCAATATGAAAATACTCTAGTGATATTTAGTAAGGGCTCCAAAGAAATTTACGTATAAAGGAAGGAATGAGGAGCCCAGGAGTGAGGACTGTTGGACCTTGAGAAAGAGGAGCACAGGCTAGCATGAAGCCGTGTTCCATGCTTTTCACATGGGATAACTCCTGGGTAGGAGCACAGGCTAGCATGAAGCCGTGTTCCGTGCTTTTCACATGGGATAACTCCTGGGTAGGAGCACAGGCTGACATGAAGACATGTTCCGTGCTTTTTACATGAGATAACTCCTGGGTAGCTGGCTGTGCTCAGATTTCAGATCCTCTGAAGAACCATGGAAAGACATCAACTGATATTTTCCCAAGTTAGTCTAAGTTAGTGTCTAAGTTAGTAAAAACCATGGTCACAGGGGGTAGATGCTTTCTCTCTTGCTCCACATCTCAAGGGCAGGCTGGCACATTGTACTAGAACCCACACTAAGTTTTAGAATAAAGATTTGATTTAAAATTCTCAGTCTGCCATATATAAACTTGTCTCAGAACTCATGAGCATTGATGTTTTTCCTTTTAACACAGACGGAATCTTGTATAAAGTTTCATAAGGTATGTCATTCTGTGTTTAGGATGGGCTAAAACAGCCTTTGAAAATAGGTTATCTCTCTTTTCAGATTGTACCTCCCGTAACTTCTTACATTCAATCTGTTCGTTTTTCTTGGTATTATGTGGAAATTAGGGTGACTCTGGAAAGCTCATCTTGTTAAGTAATCTAGATCCAGAGAATGTGTGATTGCAGCAACCGGTGACTGCAGCCCCCAGGCAGTGGCTGCAGCACCTGGGGTCTGCAGGATTCAGGCAGTGGCTGCAGCACCTGGGGTCTGCAGGACTCAGGCAGTGGCTGCAGCACCTGGGGTCTGCAGGCCTCAGGCAGTGGCTGCAGCACCTGGGCTCTGCAGGATTCAGGCAGTGGCTGCAGCACCTGGGCTCTGCAGGATTCAGGCAGTGGCTGCAGCAGCCAGGGTCTGCAGGACTCAGGCAGTGGCTGCAGCAGCCAGGGTCTGCAGGACTCAGGCAGTGGCTGCAGCACCTGGGGTCTGCAGGACTCAGGCAGTGGCTGCAGCACCTGGGGTCTGCAGGATTCAGGCAGTGGCTGCAGCAGCCAGGGTCTGCAGGACTCAGGCAGTGGCTGCAGCACCTGGGCTCTGCAGGACTCAGGCAGTGGCTGCAGCACCTGGGCTCTGCAGGATTCAGGCAGTGGCTGCAGCAGCCAGGGTCTGCAGGACTCAGGCAGTGGCTGCAGCAGCCAGGGTCTGCAGGACTCAGGCAGTGGCTGCAGCACCTGGGGTCTGCAGGACTCAGGCAGTGGCTGCAGCACCTGGGGTCTGCAGGATTCAGGCAGTGGCTGCAGCAGCCAGGGTCTGCAGGACTCAGGCAGTGGCTGCAGCACCTGGGCTCTGCAGGACTCAGGCAGTGGCTGCAGCAGCCAGGGTCTGCAGGACTCAGGCAGTGGCTGCAGCACCTGGGCTCTGCAGGACTCAGGCAGTGGCTGCAGCACCTGGCGTCTGCAGGACTCAGGCAGTGGCTGCAGCAGCCAGGGTCTGCAGCTCTCAGTGGCTGCAGTGACTAGGGCCCATGGTTAATTTGATGGTGGCTGCAGTAACCACAGGCCTGCAGCTCTTGCACAGAGGCTGTTCTTTGGTTGACTACACATTGTCCTCAGGTTTCCATAGTGTTTTTAAAGCATCCTCCAGCCAAACTCAGATCCTGTTTAACTTTAGATGAAGAATAGAAGCAAACAACAGTTGCCACCACTCTGCAGATAAAAACTGTTTGGTGACCCACAGACTCATCTAGAAAGTGTTCAGAAAGGAACATTCAAAGTCTGTGGTTAGTAGTTTTCTTTGGAAAACCTTAAACTGTGAGTGTCCTTTGGTTGCTGGGAGCTGGAGAAGAGCGCTGTTTAATCACCTGACAATGGCTTCCCGTCCGTGGCTTTAAAGACTTTATTCTTTATGAATTCCACATCATGCCCCCATCCCCTGTATCTGCCCTCTACCCTTGCAGCCTCCTCCCAAACCTCCTGTGTGTCACGCAGTACACCTTTCTGTCCACACATCTTCGCTTGCGAATGTTCACTGCACTGAGTCACTGGTCTGGCTCGAGGCCTCTGGCTCCTGCTGCACCGTCAATACTGGGCCCCGTCTCCGAGATCCTGCAGCGTTGGGTCTGCAGGCTGGTCCCCTCCCCGCTCCAGCAGGTCATAGATGGGGTGGATGCTGGGGTCAAAGCCCTGGGTGTGGGCCCAGGTGGTAGCTGAGTTGGTCAGCCCAACTGCTCTCCCGCACTGCCTGCTTCCATAGCTTTGGCAGGCAAAACTCTTACAGCTATAAATAGGGGCCTGGTTGTTGTAGAAGTGCACAGAATGAGGTAAACTCCTGCCTAGCTTTCTGGGTGTCTTCTGGGTTCAGATTCTGGGTGTGAAGTGGCAGAGTGTCATCAGAATTAATTTTGCTCTAAATTCTCCGCCATCATCTATTGTCTTTGCCTGTAGGATTTTGGATTTTAGTCAAACACTAACTGTCGCGCCTCGCTTGACCGGCAAGTAAGACGCGACCACCGGTTCTTCTCCTAAGTAGCTTTATTCAGGCCTTTCTTCTTCGCTTCGGTGAAAAATCCCCCCAAGCCACTCCCCTCACATTCATTTATAGCACTCAAACAGCCAATCACACCAAGACATGTCTCACGCTCTGATAGGCTCACGAGCAGCGGGCCTTTTTCAAATAAGGGGTTGTTTAAATCGAAACGGCTCCGGCTGCATGCCGGGCGCCCTGTGGAGGCGGGGGTCCACAAAGGGCTCCGTGGCTCTCCACAGTTCCTCCTTTTTGTTTTATTAGCGCTGACGCAACAGGTGAGAGTAGAGGTCTGATCTCCAGGAGGACACTGATGTATAACAGCCCACAATCTAAGCCCTCCACCAGATTGAGTGCTGAACCCGTCCTGTTGAATGGACACTGATGTACAACAGTACTCAGCCAAAGCTGTTCACTTGGCTCAGCACTGGACCCGTCCAGTACCTTTTTTTCTGGAGGTGGGGTCTGGGGTACCAACCCACATGCAATCAGACTTGCTCCCCAGGAGGCCATTAACTGCAAACAATGTACCTCCTGTGCAGTGCTCTGCCTCGCACCCTGAGCTTGACGAGGTGATCAATTCTTCAGGACCGCCAACCACACTTGTGGAGATTGCCCCGCCTCAACTGCTGCAAATGCCTGAGCCATCATAACTTGAGTACGCATCTGAGACACACACAAATGACAAATACACCAAAAGCATACCACACATACTGCAAACATCAAGAACTCCAAGGCTCCTATCCCCGCCCACTCTTCCAGGTGGTTCATCGCTGCCGCCATCCATGAAGAGAAGCTCGTGGCAAGGGACAGGTCCCCGCGCATGGAATTAACAGCTGCAATCACGACACGCAAGTGGTTGAGTGCCTGCTCGAGAATGGCTGACCAATTTCCCTGGAGTTGATCTGATAAAAACTTAGACAGATTAGTGGCTTGGGTATAATTTTCATGAACCATCATAACTACCATTATATAGGATGAACAAAAAGGGGGGCCAATTTGCTTTTCCAAGGGTACAAAGGGCAATTCTAATCTAGCATTTGAGGTAAATAAACAGGGAAAAGCTTGCGCATCATGTCGAATCGGCATCAGCTTCGGGAAAACTGACAGTATCCCCCATTGGGGTTCCCGACTATGAATGCGCGGGAGGAGGGTTATCATCCACAGGATCCACAGGAAGATCATCTCCATGGCACCTACGGACGAGACGTTCTGGAACCCACACCGGGTCGGTTGCTGTCCGGGGAAAAACACAAACAGATCCTCTCGCCCACGCCAGGACTGGATCTGGGCCGTGCCATACACCAGTCAAGACATCCTTCCATTTCACCAAACCTTGTCCACAAGGCACAGTGGAGGAATGGCGATCAGCAGAGGATCGTCCGTCTATATCCAGATTTAAAAAATTTAAAGTAAATAGGGCTAAAGCTATTCTTTCTTTCGGGGTGCGGCCATTGCCTATTCCCCCTTTTTGTTTTATTAAGCATTCCTTTAAGGTCCTGTGAGTGCGTTCAATTATTCCCTGTCCTTGAGGATTGTATGGCAATCCATGTTTTAATGTCACTTCCATATGTTCACAAAAGGAAGCAAAAGATGCTGCTGTGTAAGCAGGACCATTGTCTGTTTTTAGTTGTTGTGGTTTCCCCCATGCAGCCCATGCCTCAAGGCAGTGGGTCATCACATGGGAAGCCTTTTCTCCTGTCAAGGGAGAAGCAAAAATGATACCTGAGCAAGTATCCACTGATACATGCACATATTTTAATTTTCCAAATTCTGCAAAATGAGTTACATCCATTTGCCAAACTTGTAACGGCCGAAGCCCACGAGGATTTACCCCGTAGGACGGAGGATGGTGATGGATAACACATTGTGGGCACCGAAGCACCACTTCTCGAGCATTCGCTCGGGTTATGTGAAATTTAGCCTGTAAGGTCCGGGCATTAACATGAAACTTAGAATGAAATTCTTTTGCTAACTCCAAGCTAGAGGCCATGAAGGCAAATTGCATGCGGGTGCATTGATCAACTATATCATTACCAGTAGACAGAGGACCAGGAAGACCTGTATGAGCTCGAATGTGCTGTACAAAAAAGGGTTTATGTCTCTCCTTGATTATTGTCTGCAATTCTTTGACTATTTCAAAAATGGGACTCCTATCACTGATATTCCCCGCTACTTCCAGGGTCTTTACTAGATTCACAACATAATTAGAATCAGAGATTAAATTAAAGGGTTCCGGATGTCTTTTGAAAACTTCTAAAACAATTTGCAACTCAATTCGTTGAGGTGATGTAGGATGGAATTGTATGAGGATTGGTTTTTGACCTTCAACTAAGAAAACCCCACAACCGGTCTTTGATCCATCTGTAAAGATATTAACAGCTCCACTAATGGGCTGGGATCGAGTAATTTTTGGAAACACTACTGGATGTACCTTAAAGAAGGTCATCAATGGATGTTTAGGATAATGATTGTCAAAATACCCATCATAACTAGTTTTTAAAATAGCCCATTCATCAACTGTTGCAAATAAAACTTGAAGTTGGTGACTATCATAAGGGACAATAATTCTTTCAGGGACCATACCGAAGAATTGTAAACTCTGTTTTAGGCCTTCCATGGCTAATTTTGCAATGGCTGTGGGATAATGATCTATAGTTTTTGCAGGAGAACATTTTGGGTGGATCCATAATAAAGGTCCATCTTGCCATAGAATTCCTGTAGGTTGGTCTGATGTTTGTAAAATGCACATTTGAATGAGAATTCCTTCTTTTATTCTATTTAGGCAAGCTTTCTGCAATTCCTGATTAACTTTATTTAAAGCCTTTCGTGCTTCTTCATTTAATTGTCGAGGGGAATTCAAATCACTGTCCCCCGCTAAAATTGCAAATAATGGCTTTAAGATATAATTTGGAATCTTTAAATAAGGTCTAATCCAATTAATATCACCTAACAATTTCTGAAAATCATTTAAAGTGTGTAGGCAATCCAGGCGTAACTGCAATTTTTGGGGGCAAACTTGTCTTGGTAGAATCTTTGCTCCTAAATAACTCACTATGGTGTCTTGTTGTACCTTCTCAGGGGCTATAGACAATCCCCTTCGTCGCAACAATTGGTCTAGTTCAGAGAAAGCTGTATGCAAAAGGGTTTCATCATTGTGTGCCAGAAGGATGTCATCCATATAATGGATACATCTTAATTTGGGGTATTTTTTCCTCAATGGCTCAATAGCTTGTCCTACATAAAGCTGACACATCGTAGGGCTATTAGCCATACCTTGTGGCAACACTACCCATTCATATCTCTGGTCTGGCTTTTCATGATTACAAGAAGGAACTGTGAAAGCAAAACGTTCCCAATCCCTTTCATTTAAAGGAATGGAAAAAAAGCAGTCTTCGATATCAATAACAATTATGGGCCAATTCTGAGGCAGGGTAGAAAGTAGCGGGAGTCCACGCTGAATTGGTCCCATCACTTGCATTTGCTCATTAATAATTCTTAAATCATGCAACAGCCTCCATTTTCCAGACTTCTTTTTAATAACGAAAATGGGGGTATTCCAGGGTGACACAGAAGGTTGAATATGTCCTAAGCTAAGCTGTTCCTGAACAAGGGTTGTGGCTGCCTGTAATTTCTCTGAGGAAAGTGGCCACTGGGGAACCCATACAGGGTCCTCAGTCTTCCATGTAATGGGAGTCCCCTCCCCAGCGGCCCCTAAGAAAAACCCAAACCCTCTTTCCCTTGTTTTTGTTTTGGCTCTATAGGAGAATGCTGTCCCTGGAGATATTTTCCTAGGCCAAAACTGGGATGATAACCCATATGGTTCATTATTCCCTGTGATTCTTTCGAATATTCATTAGTTAGTCTAAAGCCCAAGTCTTGTAATAAATCTCTTCCCCATAAGGTGACCGGCAGGTCAAGGACATAGGGCTGAATTTCTCCAACATGACCCTCCTGATCCTGCCATTTTAGCAATCTGGAACTCATGTCAGGGGCTTTGGCATATCCCAGTCCTTGCAAGATCTGTGAAGAAATTTGAACGGGCCAAGCAGTAGGCCAGTCCTTTTTGGCAATAATACTGCGGTCGGCTCCAGTATCTAGCAACCCTGAAATTCTTTTACCCTCCACTAACAGGTCCAAAATCGGTCTCTTATCCAATTGCAAAGAGAGGAAAGTTAAATCAACTCCACTGGACCCAAAACCTTTCTTTCCTCTCTCTTGTTTAGCTGATGGAAAATTAGTATGTAGACTAGGGAGAATCACCAATTGTGCTATGCGATCGCCTGGTGATATGGCCACAATACCGCGAGGTGAGGAAACCATAATCTTAACAGTACCATAATAATCGGGGTCAATGATGCCTGGATGTACTATTAACCCTCGGAGAGCAGTGGAGGATCTCCCAATCAAGAGCCCCACTGTTTGAGGCTTCAGGGGTCCTTTGAAGTCAGTCTCTATTAATTGGACACCCATTTGGGGAGTTAACACCAGTCTGGTGGTGGAACGGAGGTCCAACCCTGCGGAACCCGAAGTGGCTCTCCGTGGTTCTTGGGACGACGGAGAGATGGCCATCTCTCCTCCTCCCAGCTTTCCTGGTTCCCATTGTCCATGGCCCCATATATTTGCGGGCCCTGGGGACGTGGGCCCCGCTGTCCGTTTTTTGAACGAGCTCCACCATAGCCAGGTGTCAAATGCTGACCGTTAATATCTTTCACCGATCTACACTCATTTGCCCAGTGGTTCCCCTTTTTGCATTTGGGGCACAAACTTGGTTGTCTCGGTTGAATGTTTCCTCCCTCTCCCTGTCCACTTCCTCTCTCAGGACATTGTCTTTTTAAATGTCCATGTTTGCCACACTTGAAACAAGTGCCAGGGGGAGCAGACTTCCTTCCTCTTGAGAGCTGTACTACTGCAGCGGCCAGTCCAGTATTAGTCAAAGGCCCGCCCAGTTCTCGACAAACTTTCATCCAGACTTCTATCCCTTTGCCCTTATAAGGAGTGATGGCAGCACGGCATTCCTTCGTGCATTGCTCATACACTAGCTGCTTAACCAGGGGCATGGCGACATCTGGGTCCCCGAAGATTCTCCCTGCTGCCTCAACCATGCGGGCGACGAAATCAGAAAACGGTTCTGTGGTACCTTGCATGATCTTAGTCAGGTTCCCACTTACCTCCCCTTTATTGGGTAAGGCCTTCCATGCCCTAATGGCAATTTGGTTAATCTGCTCATACACTTGCATTGGATACCCCGTCTGTTGATTTGCAAATCGGCCCTGTCCTAGAAGCATGTCCCTGTCCCAGGCTGGATTTCCTGCCGCAGCGTTAGCGGCGGCCTGTTCAGCGGCAAATTCTATTACAAAGGCCTTAAAATCAAGGTATTGACCAGGAGTGAGGCAGGCCTTGGCAAGGCTACCCCAATCCGTGGGCGTCATGCAGTGTCTGCTCAGTGCTTCAACCTGCACCACTGTGAAGGAAGCCGAAACGCCATAGGCACGTACCGACTCGGCAAGGGACTTCACAATTTTGAACTCTAGGGGCTCGTGGTAGCGCTGTCCCTGAGCATCCTGGAACACTGGAAAACCCAAGGCACCAGCTCTAACGTCCCTCCAAACTTGCGGGCAGAGAGACCGAGCGCTTGCGGTTGCCTCTGGCCCAGGATTAGGAATGTTCACTTCCTCCTTTGGCAACTTCCCCTTTTTAAATGGAGTCAGGTCTGGATACAAGGTGGACCTCTCCATTTTTTCTGCTAATTCCTCAATATCTTCTTCCAAGTCTGAACTGTCGCTTGATGTGTCCCCTTTCTCTGACCTCAAAGACCTTTCTTCTTTGAGCTGCTCTAAGGCCCGTTTCCCTACTTCCAGAGCCTGTGAGCATCTGGTATCCTCCAAGCAACTGCGTACCAGCCTCCATATAGGTCTTATACCTCTTTTCAGATCGCCTTGTTCCCAGGCGAAGTCTAGATCTCTACCTAACTTGTCCCAGCTCGAGGAGGCTAGTTTACCCGATTCAGCAAACCACGGGGCTACGGTATCACATTCTGATAAAAAGGTTTCCAAAGTTTTACTCTTTAATTTGATTCCCTTTGATTTTAACAGCTCTTGAAGAGCGGCGAAAACTGGATGAGACTGTGACGCACCCATATTTTCACTTATTGGCTCCCTCCCGGAGACCTAAGAATTAGCTCCCTCCCAGAGACCTAAGAATTAGCTCCCTTCCGGAGACCTAAGGATAGCCTCCCTCCCGAGGACTTTCCCCTTCCCCAGGGGTTGTAAGCTCCACTTACCAGGAACTTACCCGCCGGCAATCCCTGACCACTTGGAGTTCTGAACTTGACGGTGGGGGAGTCGGTTCCCCGTACGGGCCACCACTTGTCGCGCCTCGCTTGACCGGCAAGTAAGACGCGACCACCGGTTCTTCTCCTAAGTAGCTTTATTCAGGCCTTTCTTCTTCGCTTCGGTGAAAAATCCCCCCAAGCCACTCCCCTCACATTCATTTATAGCACTCAAACAGCCAATCACACCAAGACACGTCTCACGCTCTGATAGGCTCACGAGCAGCGGGCCTTTTTCAAATAAGGGGTTGTTTAAATCGAAACGGCTCCGGCTGCATGCCGGGCGCCCTGTGGAGGCGGGGGTCC
The DNA here is from genome assembly GCF_964271855.1 of Acomys minous. Lineage (NCBI taxonomy): Eukaryota > Metazoa > Chordata > Mammalia > Rodentia > Muridae > Acomys > Acomys minous. The sequence continues at coordinate 1,937,510 of NC_140500.1, forward strand.
ACAAAGGGCTCCGTGGCTCTCCACAACTAACAGCAAATTGAGGGTCAGATGTGCGTAATAAACTTGAGGAAGCTGTTCTGTAGCCCACCACCCCTGGCTCACCCACCACCCTTGGCTCACCCACCTCTGTCTTCCCAACTATACACACACTCAACTCCGGATGATGGCTAGGAGGAAGCCAGCAGGCTGTGGTGGCACATGATGTAATCTGTTGGGAGAAACAGAATCACCGCAAGTTCAAGGCCAGCCTATATAGCCAGGGGACACAGTGAAGTAAGGATAAGAGGTGAGCTAAGGACAGAGGAAAGATAACTTACAAATCTCAGAGTTGAAGCCCATGAAACATGGTTTCTGTGACCTCAGTTAAATGGATTATTTTTATTTTCTGATGGCATGTCTCTCGGTAATCCAGGCTGGCCTGTAGGTTAGTGAGTGGTGGTGATAACAGTTACTAGTGTGTCCTTGAAGTTAGTCCATTCAAGCTGCTGAAAATTAGCATTGAAAACAGTAAGGAAGCTATTTCTGTGTCGTACGTGTTCACAGAGTCTTAGGTAGGCATAGCAATGACCTTCGCCATGTCTGTCTGAGCAAGTGTTTTGCTTTGTTGTGACTGCTTCATGAGATGCTAGGACTGCACCATCCTGACAGCCACCCACTCCCACCGTGCTGTTTACGTAGGAGAATAACAAGTCTGGGTGAGCGAGATTGTTATCCCCCATTTATAAAGAGAAAGTGCCTGGCTGGGAACAGCCGGTGCTATAAGCATCTGTAGCAAACCACATCCCCAGACATGTCTCCTGTGGCAGACTCATTCTGCGAAAGAGTAAACAGCTGTAGGAAGGCTCTGGAAGATGTTCCGCACTAGCTGCTTTGAGCGGAGAAGGAACTTAATTAATCTGCTCTATTAACCATGTCCACACTAAAGGACTGGCTGGGAGGCAGTTTCATTTACTGTTAGATCAAACAGACCAAGGATTATTGTTTAGGCTCCCACAGTCACCCAGATAAAAAGAATCCTTCCAGAACAACAGCGCCTGAGGCAGTGGGGTGGAACCCTGAATCTCTGCAGCTCTGTAGCTCTGTAGCTCTGCAGTGCCTTAGGCCTGCTGTCCCGATGCTGTTTACCAAAGTCTGTTTGCAGGCAGGGCCCCTGCTGGACAGTGACTTCTCTGGGGCACTCACCAACCCACAGGTTAGATGTGGTGCAGATGTCACTCTGTAAATGCTCACTTTTGTTTCTAAAGGAACAGACATAGAATAAGGAGGATCCTAGGTGAAGCCTGAACGAGGTTATCAGCTCAAGGAGCCGCTGGCTGCAGCCAGTGGACAAGCCTTGATGGACCTTGGACTTTGGCAGGAAGCCTGATGTGCCCTCGAACAGAGCAAGCTCAGAAAGACATGTCCATGGCAGTGTGTTCAGCCCAACTTCTGCCATGGGGTTCTGAATCTAACCATTTCTCCCAGCAAGATAAGTGGCTGCCTAATCGAGGCTTCAGGGAACAGGTCTGCTGTTGCACTGCAAATGCAACTTAGCAGCTGTCCTGGTTTCATTTCTGTCCCCGGATACAACACCCTGACAAAAGTAACTTCGGAGAGGACAGGCTGGCTTTAGCTCACAATGCCGTCACTGCCCATTACTGAGGCAGTCAAGGGAGGAGCCCTCGGCAGCTAACAAATCACAAACACCTCGAGAGCATAAAGACACGGCCGCCCCGCTGCTCGCTTGCATTTCTGTCAGCTAGTTTCCTTTACACAGAGCAGGATCCAGTCCATGGAACGGTGCTGCCCACACTCAGAGAGGGTCTCCTTAGCTCAATGAACAACCACACCGACCCCACAGACGTACTTACAGGCATGAGCTGCATAATTCTCCAACTAAGGCTCTCTTCTCAGATGATTCTAGGTTGTAAGATGACACTTAAAATTATCCCCACAGGAGCACGTGGTGAAATCCATTTTGTCATTTCTGAGAAAGTTTTGAATTTTCAGTGTGATTTACATTTTACCACCATAATCCTTTCAAGAAACCAAGAACACAGAACAAATGAAATGTAGTGAACTCTTCCATTTTACACAGAACCTGTACCCAATTGGAATAACGGGCTGATTCTCTTTCTAAAAGCCCCGTGTGCCTGTAACACACACTCACGGCTCCCTTGCGTATTCACAAGGGCCTGTGGCCTTCACACACTCTCCATTCTAGGCTGTACATGAAGCGAGCCTGGAGGCCCAGGGCCTTCCTGCTGACTCCATCCCACTGGGTTGTAGAGAAGAGCTGGGGCGTCTGGGTGCTCAGAATCGAACCATAGATCAGGAAGGCCTTCCCTCCCGCTGTATGGCCTGGCCTGGTCTTACTCATAGCTGATTCTCAGTTCCAACTATTTGGAAAGAAAACCACAGTGAGCAAGGTGTGGCAGGAAACCAGTCTTTCCTAGAACCAAGCTTTGTGCTCTGGGTCTTTTCCAGGAAAGCAGCTGGTGCATGATTAGAAATGAGTTTTGAGGGAGGTAGACGCGGGAGGATCAGGAATTCAAGATCATCTTCTTCTGCTGCACAGTGACTGGAAGACCAGCCTGGATGACAGGAGGCCATGCCAGCCTGGGCGACAGAAGGCCGTGCCAGCCTGGGCTACAGCAGGCCATGCCAGCCTGGGTGACAGAAGGCCATGCCAGCCTGGGCTACAGAAGGCCATGCCAGCCTGGGCGACAGGAGGCCGTGCCAGCCTGGGTGACAGAAGGCCATGCCAGCCTGGGCTACAGCAGGCCGTGCCAGCCTGGGCTACAGCAGGCCGTGCCAGCCTGGGCTACAGCAGGCCGTGCCAGCCTGGGCTACAGCAGGCCGTGCCAGCCTGGGCTACAGCAGGCCATGCCTAAAGCAACAACAAGATGCTTATTTGGGATTTACTTTTCCTTAGCACCATTGCTTTCAAAATAGGACTTTACAAAGAAATAGGTACTAACCATAGGAATAGAGGAAAACAAGGCTAGGGCCCAACTTCTAACGCGGTCTAGCAGGATGCAGAAGAGGCCATATAGTGGGCTAGTTCAGAAGATGGTTAAATGAAGAATAAAGAGGGAGGGAAAGGAGGTGAACGGGAAGAACTAAATACACAAAAGGCTGTCAGCGTGGTGAAAAGCTCACAGAGTTGCTCAGCATATCCAGCCCTCATTCTTCAGCAAGTAGACATGTTTGTGTCCAACAAAACAGGAGAGAAGTGGGGAAGCAACTGAAACAATCTGGTTGGTGAGGGAGCCTGGAACCGTTCTCGGCCTCCGTGGCGAGCCAGCGGTGCAGACCTGGTTCAGAGGTGCATGAAGGCCAGGAGGGGGCTTGAGGCTGAGTTTGTTCTCTGAGGATAACCTCCTCGAGGTGATGTCACTGAGTCACAAGACATAGCACTTACATAGTAACAACCTCTCTTCCTAAGCACAGCAGCCACTGAGACGCAGGTGTTACCAACCAGCCTGAATTGTGCGTGCCTTGCTCTCAATCGGACCACATCTCCTACAATGCGACTACTCAGGCTTTCTCCATGCATCTTGAAGACACACGAGTGGAAGGGTCATGGAGTCTTCCTCTGTGGTTTTAGAGAGCCACCAAGGTTGGGCACCATGTGGTAGGCATGTCTCTATGCAAAGGCCTGAGAGGGCAGAGGCCCTAAGACACCTGTTGAATAAGGCTATAAAAATCAAGCCAGGGTTGCAGTGGAGAATCTAAGATGTTAGAGATGCCAAGGTCTGAGATCTACTAAGAAAAGATGCATGAAGGAAGTAGAGTCAGCCCGAGAGTGAGAGGAGTGTGTTGCAGGCAGCAAAGCTGGTGGGGCAAAGCCGTACAAGTTTGAAATCAAAGTCCCAGGAACTGAACGTGGCAGGATTTTCTGTGTAGACCTGGCTGTCCTAGATTCACTTAGTAGACCAGGCTACCCTAGAAGTCAGAGATCCGCCTGCCCCTGCATCCCTGGGGTTACAGGTGCGTCCACCACGCCCAGCTTGCCCTGCTGAATTTTGGTCTTGCTTTGGTCCAGCATTTCTCATGCCCCCTCCTTCCTTTTGGAATGACAACATATATTCTGTGCCTTGTATTAGAGGTGTATTGCTTACTCTTTTACTTTATGGGGAGTTTTGATGCAACAGTTAAGAGAGTTCTTTGGGTCTCAGAAGAAACTTTAGACCTTGGATTTTTGAGGTTGGACTAAGTGCATTTTATAGTATGGTTTGGTCACAAGCCCGTGTAGAAGAAGCAGACTGTGGTGGTTTGATTGGGAAGTGTCCCCATGTGGCAGCCCTGTTTGCTGTAGGAAGTATGCATGAGGCGGGCTTTGTGATTAAATGCATCATGGATATCTCTGCTCTGCTCTTACAGTTGAGCTGTGAGCTCCCAGTGTCCTCTGCTGCAGCCATGCTATGGCCGCGGTTTTTATCACAGCAATAGACAAGCAAGTAATACATGTATGCAAAATAAATAAAAATTTTAAACTATTCCATTCCCAACTTAGAGTACTCTCTGTATACTAGATTCTTATACAGAAAGATGTTTTCTGGAAAATATGCCTTTTTTATTTTGCCTTTTAAAAACTCTGACTTTGTTGTAGTATCACTAAAAACACCCTGTAATTTTTCTAACCTAGCAATTCTGTGACATGAATTGTCAGCTAGGACCTTATGGGATTGTTGTGTCTCTAAGATGATAGGTGGCAGACCTACCTGCGCAGCTGTAACGGAAGCATTGCCTTGTCTGTGCTCTGTGTAACTTCCTGTCCTATTAAGTGCCATGTTTCTCCCTGTGGGAGCTAACATTTCATTCAAGAATAGTTTCTTACTGATTTTAAGGAAACAGTTGATCATTTTCTCTCTCTTTCCTGGACATGACCCCTGCTCCCTGTAGGCATCTACTGTGGGCCAGGCCCTAGTGAGCCCCCAAATGGACCCCAAGCCTCACCTCAGCAAGGTTAAAATGTAACAAGGACATGAGGCACTGTAGAAACATTA
>NC_140500.1:1947500-2120000 GCF_964271855.1 Acomys minous
AAAACCCATCTGCCTAACTCTTTGCTGAAGTTGACTTTAATCCAACACACAGTTATGATCCGCTCTAAACATCGGCTGGTTTAATCCCCTTTGAATATTATAATGCATTACAATCTCAAAAAATATGTAAAAGAAAACCAAGCAGAGCATGAGGCTAAGCCACATGCCCAAGACCACAGGATTTAAAGGTGCAGAGACTATGGGCCAAGCTTGGCTCAGCAGTGGGGCTTAGCCACTCCGGCCCTGCACTGTAAGGGGACAGGCGGAGCTTGCCCTCCGAGACTAGCAGCTCAGCATACAGCCCAGGGAAGAAAGTCATCTAAGACTTGCTGACAGCTGGCCCCTTCAAAACACATAAAACAGGAAAAATGGAGAAATGGGATTATATAAAACTAATTTTAAAAAATTTATGCACAACAAAGAAAAGAATCATCAGAGCAAAAAGACAACACGACAAAAGACTACCGGCGGTGACTGCCCAGAGGAGGGAAGCATCAATCCAGCCGACTCTAAGCACAGGCCAGAGACGGTGAGGGAGGCACCGACCCCTACGTGGCACCAGGGAGAATCTTGGATCATTTCTAGGAGGCGGGTTATTTCTGCATCTTCTCCAATTTCTTTTTCATCACAACCCAAGAACGCATTGAAACAAACCCGGGCTTAGATTCCCATCCAAAGCGGCCTCAGCGAGAGCACGCCGCAGGAGCCCAGCGAATCTGCACCAGCGCGCCATCTACTGGTGAGGCTCGGGAAGTGACAGCAAGCCCAGGGAGAACCGCCTCCCTCGGGACACCCGGGCTCAGCGGCAGTCGGAGTGCAGTAAGCTTCCCAGCCCTGGGTGCTCATGTGCACACCAGCTCGCGCCAAAGGCCTCTAGGGAGCCAGGACTTATCCAGTACTCAGGCAGTAACGCGCGAGGGAGAAGTCTCAATGAGAAGCTGAAGTCAGTTTAAAGGAAAGTTGATGAGTTTAAGAAACTCAGAAAGGTTTCAATATCCTATCAGAGAAACTCGTCAAGCTGAAGGCAGCTAAAAAGTTGCCAAGATGGGAAATCTTCGCACGGAAGGCATCCAAAGCGGGTGGTTCGAGTCGGGCTACTTAAAATGCACTGTTGGAGAAAAAAGAAGGAAGGAAAAGGCTTACGGGAGAACCAGGAACCTCTGAAACAAATGCTAGATCCAAATGCTGGAGAAATTCTACTTTCATCTCTAGCTTTTGAAAATGCAAACGCTGAATGTAAAAAGCTGTAAGACGCTTGAGGGCAAGATCTGCACCTCTTCCTGAATGGATTAAGATTACTGCAGACATACAAGTAAAAGCTCATGATTCAATTATAATTGGAGAAAAAGCTACAGGAGACATCAAAACACAAAATGCTCACTGCTGTGACTGTAAAAACTCAAATCATAATGAACAACCCATTCCTGAAGATAAATTACTCACAATGGTAATAATTCAGGGAGGAGGTTTCCTGTAAAATGTAGAGGATGTGGAAGGAATGGTCGTGTGGCTCACGAATGTAGGTCATCCACGGATACCCAAGGCAATTCCCTGATTTCAGAAAACTGACTAAGGGGCTGAGCTCAAGGCCCAACAAAAACAACATGAGCCATTCGTTTCCTGTTCACCAAAAAGGGATTATTCTAAAAGACAACAAGAAAATTCAAGGTCTGATAAAACAATAAGGCTACTAAAGACTTAGAAAACCCATTTAATGGAGATAATAATACCCCTAGAGATAAAATAAAAGGTACTGAAGATACTAAAAACCAAATATTTTGACAAACTACTATTAATGATAAGAGACTAAAGTCAAAATTACAATTAAATGTCATTGAGATTGAGGGATTGCTAGATACTGACGCAGATGTCAGTATAATTTCCCAAGATTCCTTGCATCTAATTTGGCTACTTCAAAAGGTGTCTACACAGTTCCTAGGGATTGGAACGTTATCTCAAATAAGACAAAGTGTCAGATGGCTTAAATGTCCAGGGCGAGAAGGTCAAACAGGAAAATTAAGGCCATAGGTAGCTGATAGAGCCTTAAATTTATGGGTAAGAGATCTGTTACAACAATGGAAAACCCAGGTAACATCCCTCCAATTTCAGAAACGAGGCAGAAAACAGGTGATAGTCCTGATTTAAAAAAATTAGAACTATAAAAAGGGATTATCAAAGACAGTTACAGTCTGTGCAGGCTGTTCATAAACAAGATACAACTTCTTCTCTTCTTCTAAATTATATTGGGAAACCACTGCTGATAAAACACCGGCAGCCTTGCCACTAAAATGGTTGACTGACCAACCTACTTGGATTGAACAATGGTCTACGACTAAAGAAAAATTACAGGCCCTAGAAAAGCTAGTCCAAGAACAGCTGGAGGCTCAACACATGGAAGAGTCCAACAGCCCGTGGAATTCTCCTGTATTGGTCATCAAAAAGAAATCTGGCAAATGAAAGATGTTAACAGATCTCAGAGAAATTAATAAAATTATCAGCCAATGGGAACTTTACAATCTGGGATCCCATTGCCTTCCTTGTTACCTAAGGAATGGCCTATTATAGTGTTTGAGCTAAAGGACTGCTTTTTCACAATTTCTTTACATAAACACGATAGAGAGAGATTTGCCTTCTCAGTACGTACTTTTAATAGAAGCTGCCCAATAAAGAGCTATCATTGGAAAGTTTTACCACAAGGAATGTTAAGCAGTCCTACCTTGTGTCAATATTTTGTACAACAGCCATTGGAGATAATTGGCAAGAAATTCCCTCAATCCATAATTTACCATTATATGGATGATATCTTATTGGCTGATTCCGATGCAAGTATATTAGAACAGATTTTGAGGAATTAAATAAAACCTTGCCTAGTTGGGGATTACAGATTGTCCCGAAAACATACAAAGAGGGAATCCTGATGATTATCTAGGATACAAAGTAGGCCCGCAGGAAATTAGACCACAGAAGGTACAGATCAGGAGAAATCAATTAAGGACTCTTAATGATCTTCAAAGGTTGCTGGGAGATATTAACTGGGTGCAGCCTACAGTTGGTTTAACTACTCAAGAACTAAGTAATTTATTTCAAACCCTACAAGGTGATGAGGACTTGAATAGCTTAAGAAAGCTACCAGCTGAAGCTGGAAAGGAGTTGGCTCTAGGAGAAAGGAAGTTACAAGATTCATATATTGACCGCATTGATCCAAAGAAGTCGTGGATTTTAGTAATCTTGCCTTCTGCTCATTCTCCCACAGGAATTCTTATGCAAAGGGAAGATTGTGTCTTAGAATGGATACTTTTACCACACAAACAAAGTAAAAAATTTAAAACCTACATAGAAAAAGTTTTAAAATTGATTGTAAAAGGAAAAAATGAGACTTTGCCAGTTAGCTGGACTAGATCTGGCTGAGATGGTGGTACCTTTTACTAATGCTGAGATTGCCTCATTATGGGCTCACAATGAACATTGGCAGAGGGCTTGTAGTGACTTATTGGGAGAAATTACAAGAGATACCCCAAAGGCAAGTAATTTTAATTCATAAAAAGAATTAATTGGATTCTTCCTCATATAGTAAAGAGGATTCCAATTTCTGGTGCTCCTACAATTTACACTAATGCCAATAAATCAAAAAGAGCAGGTTATAAATCAGAAAATATAACTAAAGTAGTTGAGAGTCCTTATGATCCTGTTAAAAAATCAGAATTAGATGCAATTCTGCTGGTGTTATCAGAGTTTGAAGACTCTCTTAATATAGTTACTGACTCTCAGTATGCTGAAAGAGTTGTGCTGAGTATAGAAACAGCTGACCTAATTCAGGATTATTCTGAATTAACTTCACTATTTATTCAATTAGAACAAGTGACCAGAAATAGAAACCATGCATTGTGTATGACTCATATAAGAACTCACACGGGTCTACCAGGACCTATAGCACAAGCTAATGATGAGATTGATCAACCATTGATCAGAAGTGTGTTAGAAGCTTCAGAATTTCATTTTTTAAAAAAAGACACCATGTTAACAGCAAAGGTTGAAAAAAGGAATTTTCTATTACTTGGCAACAAGCCAAGGAAATTGTGAAAAAATGTCCTAATTACTCTCTATATAACCAAACTCCATTACCTGCAGGAAGTAACCCTAGGGGTAATCAAAGAAATGAAATTTGGCAAATGGATGTATTTCATTTTATAGAGTTTGGAAAACTGAAGTATGTGCAGCATACTATAGACACATATTCAGGATTTCAGTGGGCAACGGCTTTAAGTTCTGAAAAGGCTGATTCTGTTATCACGCATTTATTAGAAGTCATGGCAATTATGGGTATACCTAAACAAATTAAAACTGACAATGCTCCATCATATGTCTCTAATAAAATGAAACATTTCAATGTATTATAACATAAAACATGTTACAGGCATACCACATAATCCTATATGACAAGCAGTCATTGAAAGATATAAATGTATAGGTTAAAGTTTTTTTTTTTAATTAGACTAAAAAGGGGAATTGTGGAGGAATGTCTTGAGTGGATATAACAACTGTCAATAAAGTGCTGTTTAGCCAATCAGCTGGGCAGAAGGACAGGAAGTGGAAGATGGGACTTCCGGGAGAGAGGGTAGAGCAAGACTGACAGTTGAGAGGGGAGGAGGATGAGGACGAGGACGGGGCAGAGAACCGGCCCAAGGATCATAGTGGCAGGTGCTTAGGATATATGTATGTTATGAGGTTTAGAGCAGTTTGTTTAGTCTATGAGTAGATTTGTATCCATTTAGATTCTGCCTGGCGCATAGTGCTAACAGTTTTAAAGTACATTTCAGACTCTGTGTCAGTTATTGGCTTTGTAGGCTGAATGGATACAAATTATTGTAACACATCAAGTGTGCTATGGGGTGCAAGGAGGACCTGAGAGTGCCAGAGAACAAGAAGGCTTATTCACAGAAATAACAGTAGGGAAAGTTCCTGACCCTGGAGCACAGGAAAGGCAAAGGTCGCCGGTCAGAGTACACTCAACACGTCTACCCCAGAAGGGCAGATTCCAGCAAGCTCTTACAGGAGAAAGAAACGAGAGATCACCCAGGCAGGCCCAATCCACCTGAGAGTACGCTTCTTGGCAGAGACTGCCGTCGGGGATACTGTCCCAACCTTGCTGTTCTGTAGAAATGAACAGGTAATGACATTCCCAGACCACAGCTGAGAGTGTGCATGACTTGATGTTCTAGAACTAATGCTAAAGAAAGTTCTAAGGAAGCGCAGGACGGCTGTACTCCTAGCACTCAGGAGATGGAAGCAGCAGGGTCAGGAGTTCAAGGTTATACACAGCAACTTCAGTGCTAGCCTGGTCTACAAGAAATACTGTCAGAGGAGAGAAAAGGGGAGTGATAAAGGAGGGAAAGGAAGGGAAGAGAGAACAAAAGAAGGGAAACACAAGCCTGTGTAAAACAGGGTAAGAGGGAGTTCAGCAAACACACCCAGCACTCTAGTATTATAAGCATGGTGAAGAGACCATCAAGATCTTTAGCATAAGCACAAAGAAAACAGACGGTGGACTTAGCTAGACCTACCTATGTGCTCCTATAAATAAGTAAGCTCAGGTTTTCAAGCTTCAAATTGGTACACGGAAAAATGATGGAAGCCCATAAATTATACAGCGAAGTGTGCTGGCTCACACCTGTAATCCCAGCACTGGGAGGCTGAGGCAGAAGAACTGGCCCAAGTTCCAGGCCAGCCTGAATTATAAGCCAAGTCTGTCTCAGTAAACAAAAACTAGTTAGTACAAAGTTTGAACAGAAAACTAGCAATCACTATAGCTAAAGCGCATGATAAAAAGGCTCTGAGAAGCCAGGCAAGAGTTTCAGAACAAACTGACCATTGGGATTGGCAGCTAGGGGGAGGAAGGAAACACAGAGGACTGTAATCCAATCGAGTTTGAGGCTGCTGGTGATGTTCATTTCTCTATACAGAGAGAAGGAATTTGGGGTAGAAGAAAGACACAAAATCCACTTGAGGCACACGTGAGTCTTTATACGGTAAAGAAATACCAGTTCCTCTGATTTTTGTTATTCACTAGCTAACTCTCACATCCAAACCACAGAGAAGTGAAAAGCTGTCATGAAAATATACTTTGAGCATTTTCACTGAATACAGGCTGTTTTGAACCAGTTGTTCACCCTACGCTGAAACCTGTCTTCAATAACTGAAACGTAACAGGTGGGTCTTCTCAAAAGCAGACCGCTCTCCAGATATAACACTGCCATGAACACAGAAGCTAACCTATAAAGTTAGCCGGCTGCACTGGCAGTGTAGCTCAGTGGTATGGCTTTACTTCTATCAGGCCCAAGCACCAGACTAAACACAGAGAAACAACGAAAAACAGTAACTGTTTCCTTGCTTATCAGGTTCCACTCTTTGGGGAAAAACTAACTGCTATGCTCATGTTAGCTTTGAAATTTGTGGTTATTTAAAAATAGTAGAATCAAATTAGTTAGTTTTTCTTTATTGTGAAACCCAAGTCTCAGGGGATGGTTATGACCCCTAAGGGCAACTTAGCCTGGAGACTAAGGATCAGGTGTGACTAAATGAGCAACAGCTCAGCCTCCACCGGGTAAGAGCCTGACCTGGGGATGGGAGAGCTGCCGATGTCTCTATGGTTAAGATTATAGCTAAAGGGAGGCTGCCTTTAGACACTTATTAACACATTATTATGCCCATTTCACAGAGAAGGGGATGGAGATACAAAGAAATGCACTATGCTCTAAGTCACGTGCTATAAACTTGTCAGATTGGACTTCCACCCTAGGAAATCCCGGCTGGAGGCTGCGTGGATGCCCATTCACCGTGTTCCTTAGGTGAGACAAGTGGGAACTCACATTTAATTGGCGTGATTCTGAAAGTCTGGGAATTAGGTTGCCATCAGAGGGCACGCATCCAGCCTTGGTTTGAGGGGTTCGAGATTTCCCCCTCAGTAAAGGGTATTCACAAAATAAAACACTGTACTCCATGTACAGCTTAGGACTTAGGGGAGTCAAGATTCCCCAACCAGTTTCTCTTTGACAGCTAATTACTCCTTACCTCCCTCTTAAAACTAAGATTCCTTACTCACTAAGTAAATAGTGGCATTATTTTCCAATGGTTTTGTTAGGATTAAGTAGGAAAAGCGGTTTTTGTTTGTATGTTTTTAGAGACAGGGTTTCTTTGTGTAGCCTCGGCTGCCCTAGACTAACTCTGTAGGCCAGGCTGCCCTCCAAGCCCGAGATCAGCCTGCTCCCCAGTGCAGGGATTAAGGACCAGCACCGCTGGGCCGAGAAGCGCTTTACGCCAGTGCTTTCCGTGTAAACATCCGTCACAAACATGTCTCTGTCATATAACTGTTTCTTGCTTTCCTCTGGGCGAGCCTGGTCGCCAATGGGTGACAAGAGCCGGCATGGGCTCCCCGAGCTCCAGCCTTCCGGAGCCTCTCCCTTCCGTCCCGCGCAGTGAAGGCACAGGAAGCGCACCGACGCTGGGGAAGGGCCACGAGCAGCACTGCTTCCCGGCGGCGCTTACATCGAGGAGAGCGTTAAGCTCGCCGGCCGCTCCCCACGCCTGACATGCTCAGGTGTTCTTGACCGGAAGACGGAGGACGCTCAGCCACCGGAAGCGCACGGTGCCGCCGAGGCCTTAAGGTGGCTAGGACCACTTCCGGTCTGAAGACCCATTCCGTTCCGTTTTCTCCCGTCGCCTTCCTGGAAAGGAACGGACCTCGTGCTTCCGCTTCGCTTCCCCGTAGCCACGCCCCTTTCAGGCTCACCGCGCCGCTTGATTACATCACAGGCCGGCAACTCAGGAAATATCGCGACGTCTCGTCCTGCGCTCCCTCCGGACACGATCAGCTGCGGGGCGTGGGGGGCGGGGCGGGGAAGGGGGCGCGGAATTGTTTTTGTTCTCGCGATATTTTCCAGTTCGCCGGGCTCGGGCGACCCGGGCTTCTGTGAAACATGGCGGCCGGCTGGGACCGAGGCAGTAGGTGAGATGCGGGAGCCCCGCCGGGGCCGTTCCCCTCGGCAGGCTCGGGGCGGGTGGGGACCGGGCGCGTTGACGGGCTCCCCGGCGCGGCGCTGGCTGCTGGCGCTCGCTCCCCGGGCTTTGCGGACGGCCGCCCCGCTGCCTGGGGGCGTTCCTGCCCGCTGTGCCCGGCGGCCCGGAGCCCCGCCGCGGGGCTGCACACCGGCCGGCAGCTGCCCCGCCAGCGCCGCGCTCGCCCTGGCCGTCTTTTAAATTAAAAAATGGGGCGCGTACGCCGCCGACCCAGGTGTTGCGTGTGCGTGTGTGTGTTAGTCAGGTGTCGACCCTTTCGGGCGGTGGTGGCTCAGCTCCCGCCACAGCACAGCCGCGGGGCTCCGCAGGGTGGATCTGACAGGTCCACGAGCAGAGGTTTCATTAATTGTGTGTGTGGAATTCAGTGACCCCCCCCTCTCCCCCAGGCTATAGGCAAGTAACATGTTTTCGATGTGGCAAGATCGGCTTGCTTTCGGAAGCAATTAAAGGCAGTTAAAAATAGACTTTCTCCGTTGGTGTGAAGTTCCGAATTTCAGTTCTTCAACCTATACACAGAGCTCCAGAGTGTGCTGGCTTGCGGAGGAGTTATTTGCCTACCTTTTTAAAATCACTCACCTTAAGTTTATTATTACTATTCCAGCTTGTAGAGGAAGATCGTGAGAAATAGAAATTCCATGTTTTTGTAGTGAGGGTTGGGAGGAGGAACTTTTTTTTTTTTAATAGTAAACTTCACCGCGTTAGAGTATTAGACATTATTACACGTCATGGTACACATTACAGAAGTTAGAAGGTCTCTGAAAGGAAGTCACTGCAGTCAAGAACAACAGCAACAAAGATTTAGAAAAATAACTTTTGTTTTCACTGGGAGTTAGTCATTTAAGTGATAATTCATTTGAAAACAAGTTGATTAAAAATCATTTATTTAAGTATACACTGTTTCACCTTAATACATGCCTGTATGCTAGAAAAGGGCACCAGATCTCACTATAGATGGTTGTGAGCTACCATGTGGTTGCTGGGAATTGAACTCAGGACCTTTGGAAGAGCAGGCGGTGCTCTTAGCCGCTGAGCCATCGCTCCAGCCCCAATAGAAATTGATTTTAGACTGTGTATACTACAAATTCTATTGAATAATCTTCCTAGATGTTAATTCTGTGTTTAGTGGCATCGAGGGCTTATCATTTGACTTGTAGTTTCCTCATCAGTAAGATGACAATAATACAGTAATAGTTATCTCAGCAAGCTGGGAACAGGGCTGCAGAGATGGCTCAGAGCTTAAGAGCACTGCCTGCTCTTGCAGAGCTCCTGAGTTCAATTCCCAGCAACCAATAGCCATCTATGAGGAGATCTGGTGCCCTCTTCTGGCGGGCAGGCACACATGCAGGCAGAACATTGTATACATAATAAATAAATCTTAAAAAAAAAAGTTGGGAAGAATATATATTTCAAACATGAAAGTACTTTGGCTGTCCGGCACTCACTTTGGAGTCCAGGCTACCTTGAACTCACAGAGATGGCCTGCCTCTGCCTCCTGGAGTAAATACACAGGACAGTTTCTGGAAGACAACAAAGAAACCAGCCGTGGTATTAGAGATCGCTGTGTCTAGCAGTAAACAGAAGCATGCAGTGACTCCTGAGTCTTTGAATTTTGTGGAGCAGTGTGGAAATACAAGAGCAATTCCAGGGAATGCTGGGTTTGAAGATGGAAATAAAGTTATAATGCTAATTTTACTAAACAAGGATATCCAAAACAAAAAAGCCCCTGTGTTATCTACTTGTATCTTTTCTGTTTCTTTTAGTTTGTTTTTGGTGTATGTGTATGGGTGTTTTGCCTGGGACATGTATGTGTATACACCACATGTGTGCATGATGCTTTTGGAGATACCAGATGATGGTGGAATGAGAAAAATAAAGAGATGAGCATTGGCTGATGCAGGTGCACGCCATGGGCGGTTATAGGTGCATTTGGATGTGCATAGAAGTTGGCAGCAAGTCCTGGAGGCAGGGCCACTGGAATTTGGAGCAGACTTTGCAGCCAGGCTGCTTGGGACCAACTCTCTGGTCTACACAGTAGCACTTGCAGCTCCCTGGGAAATGTGTACAACTGCTCTTCTTTATAAAAAGGAGTAAACTCGGGAGGCAGAGGCAGGTGGATTTCTGTGAGTTCAAGGCCAGCCTAGCCTACAGAGTTGAGCCCAGGACAGCGAAGGCTACACAGAAAAATCCTGTCTCGAAAACAAACAAACAAACAAATGAAGGAACAAACTCCATCCGAAGCATAGAAGAGCAGGTTAGTATGTAAAGTGCATTGGTATTACCCGGACGTCAAGTTGGCCTGTTTGTCTTAATTGCTGTTGTCAGGGGAAGGTAGACTTCAAAAAGAAGAGCTGGGATGAGAAATGTGATTAAGAACAGGGAACTTTACCCTGAGAGTCCTAGGACTGAAGTATTGACTGGAAATTACAGCATGAGGAAGTAGGATTTCATAAAGAGCAGGTTGGTTTTTTTTTTTTTTTTTTAAGCAGTTGCTGGTATCATAACAGTGGTTTTATACAGTGGCAAGTGTTGGAGGTGGAATGGGTTTCTTGGAAGTAGTAGTGAGCTTGCTGGGACGGACAGGAGACCTCGTAGACGGCAGCCCGAGTCCTTCTAAAATGGAAAACAAGCCTGCAGGAGGCCTGAGGCTGCAGGAGCCAGGGGGGCTGCACTGTCTGGCTCAAGGTAGGGAAATGCATAGATTGTGTTCTTGGGGTTTGTGAAACTAATAGCTGCTTGTCATAGTGTCGTAGTATAATTTGAAGGAAACTTTATAAAGTGCACCTTGAAAATAGACTTGAGTTTTGGAAGTGGACTCCCCCACTCACTTCTTCAGTAGTTATAATACAGCTACGTTTCAGGCTGTCGATGGAAGTGTTCCTTTATGCAAATAGGACACTATTTGGATTCGCAGTCTGTGCTGCTGAGCATGGTTTTTTCTTCCCTCAATAATGTGTCAGGTATTGGTACTGCAGAGGTGAAGTTAAACGTGGTTCCTTTCTTGAGTGTCCTGTGGAGAAAGCAGACTACGCAGTCCATGGCTAGAAACAGCTATGGGCACAGAAGGCACAGACGGCACAGAAGGGTAGGCAGCGCCTGAGAGAAAAGAATGAGCCCTCAAAGGGTTTCAGTGTTGCGGGGACTTAGGCTGCTAGACATTTGCTTTCATGGACTTGGTTGTGAAGGCTTCTGTCAGCCATGTTAGGGTGGTCTAAGTCCTAAGTGTCAGTGGGAAGAGAGGTCACGTGCAGTGTGACGGCTGTCAGCAGCCGGCTCATAGTGTAGGGGTGCACTGACGGCTCATAGTGTAGGGGTGCACTGACGGCTCATAGTGTAGGGGTGCACTGACGGCTCATAGTGTAGGGGTGCACTGATGGCTCATAGTGTAGGGGTGCACTGACGGCTCATAGTGTAGGGGTGCACTGACGGCTCATAGTGTAGGGGTGCACTGACGGCTCATAGTGTAGGGGTGCACTGATGGCTCATAGTGTAGGGGTGCACTGACGGCTCATAGTGTAGGGGTGCACTGACGGCTCATAGTGTAGGGGTGCACTGACGGCTCATAGTGTAGGGGTGCACTGACGGCTCATAGTGTAGGGGTGCACTGACGGCTCATAGTGTAGGGGTGCACTGACGGCTCATAGTATAGGGGTGCACTGACGGCTCATAGTGTAGGGGTGCACTGACGGCTCATAGTGTAGGGGTGCACTGACGGCTCATAGTATAGGGGTGCACTGACGGCTCATAGTGTAGGGGTGCACTGAGCAGTGCAGCGACATCACGGCAGTCCTGCAGGGCTTCTCTGCCCTAGGAAGGAAGAAATAGAAGCGGAGGGCGAGGCTAGGTCCCAGTGTGGCCGGTGTGTCCGCTGCAGCAGCTAGTTCTCCGCGTGCTGACCGTCCTCAGGACAGCAAAGAGGAGGGCGGGGAGCGTGCCAGGCTGGGACTGCTGGCCTACCAGGAGGCAAGGAGACAGGTTTTGAGGGGTTTGAGCTGAAATGAAGATTAGGAGGGATCCACACATAGATGGGAAAATGAAGGATCAGGGAATCACTTGGAAAACGAACATCATGTCCAGTTTCAAAATCTGGGTTTGAAGTAGTTTTTCTTTTCAACTTTTGATTTTGAGATTGAGGTGCCGCTGAGTTTCTTAGGTCAAGGCAGTTTCACGAGGAAGAAGATGACTTACGCAAGGCGGGGGCGGGGAGAAGATGGATATAATACATTCTGCACAGGCTGCAGTGCGAAGGCTTTCTCTTGGACATAGTACTGTGAAAAATAACCGTGAGAGCCAGGTGAGTCAGGAGATGAGAGGGACTAAGGTTAGAGTCGAACTCAGTGAGTGCAGACCGTACATCCCTTAGAGCTGGACGGAGTGTGGAGAGCAGTGCTGTTCCTTAAAGGCACATGCACACTTTTTCTACTTAATGAGAGGCCTGTGGTGGTGGCTCAGTCAGGTGCT
This sequence comes from Acomys minous, assembly GCF_964271855.1. Lineage (NCBI taxonomy): Eukaryota > Metazoa > Chordata > Mammalia > Rodentia > Muridae > Acomys > Acomys minous. The sequence goes on from NC_140500.1 coordinate 1,960,032, forward strand.
TGCTGAACAAGCATGCAGGCCAGGGTGTGCATTCCTAAGTGCCCGTGTTACAGGCTGTGTGTGGTGGCATGTAGCTCTAATCCTAGCGCTCGGGAGACAGGCAAGAGGACACCTGGGGCTTGTTGGCCGCCATCCAGGCTATCTCGGTGATCAGCTCCAGGTTCAGTGGGATACCTTGTCCCAGAAAATAATGTGGAGAGATTGAGGAGAATGCTTGGCATTGATCTCTGGCCTCCACATGCTCATGCACACATGCACACGCATGAGCAGATGCACCTGTATGCACCACACACAAGAAATCTTGTCACATACAGTGTGTAGAGACTGAATGATGGAAGGATCAGTGTGAGGTTTCTGCTTACGTGACGTGGAGATGACTTAACCGTGTGGGAGAAGGCGTGTAGGATCCTTGGCAAGGGCCGTCTCAGTGCATGGCTGCAGCTGCATAGCTGTTCTTACTGTCTGTGGACTCCACTCCCCATGGACACTGAGAGACACCTGTGTTGCGAGTATTGTCATAGTGTCTGAGAACTTAGCCATGGCTTGTTTTGCCTTATAACTTCCCACTACATATATGTGGAAACTAAATATAAAGTGTTATATATGTATATAATTTGTCAACTTTATAGAAAATAAAATTTAAATTTTTAAATATTAAAAATGTGACAGTTTCCCACCTTTGGTTGTTTTGCTATTTAATGTGTGTTTGCATATTGCCTTTCATTAGTAACTTTGTCAGAGTGGGAAGGGAAAAAAGAGAAAAAAATGGGCATATGTATTATATATACTTTATGTCCATTTTTTATCAAGGAGAGTTGGCGAGAATAATTTCTGGAAAAACATGTCGTCTCTTTATCTGTTTGTTCCTCAGCATGACTATATGAAGGAGGAGGAGGGTTTTCCTGAAGATGAGGCGACTGAATCGGAAAAAAACCTTAAGTTTGGTGAAAGAGTTAGATGCCTTTCCCAAAGTTCCTGATAGCTATGTGGAGACGTCAGCCAGCGGGGGAACAGGTGAGCTCTGTCGAGACTCCGACTTACTGATCACCAGCACCTGGGCGCTGGCCACAGGAAGGAGCCAGTGCTGATGTCACGGAGGCTTTGCCGCTGCCCACCACTCTCTGCATTAGTGCTCAGCAGTGCTTATCACAGTGTAGTGAGCAGAGCAGAGCAGAGCAGCTTAGGCTGTGCTGTGCAGGATTGTACTTACACGGTCTTACCCAGAAATGAGATTGAAACTGCAGGGAGTCTGGAAAGGCTGCTGACACAGCCCTGTTCCTGTCCTGAGCTGAGTGACAGTAAATAAATGTATTAATTAAATAAGTTTTTGTGTGTGAAGTGCATAAAAGAATACTTGATAGTATTTCTTAATTACATGGTGAAATGTAGAAGAAAAATAGATGCCTATCTTAATGCTTCCTGTTATTTCTTTCCCTGTGGTGAATTAATAAGGTACTATATTGCATATGCCATTAAAACTTCATTGGATTAAAACAAGTGTAATGAGGGCCGCATATAGCTCAGTTGGGGGTGCTCGCCTAGTGTGTGTGTGTGTGTGTGTGTGTGTGTGTGTGTGTTGTGTGTAGCCCTGGTTTTGAACCCCAGCAACACGTAAGCTGAGTGCGGTGGCTCATGCCTGTGATCTAGCACTAGGGGAGTGGAGGATGTCAAGTTCAAGATCATTCCTGATCACACAGCCAGGTGTACAGTAGCCTGACTACTTGAATCTGCTCAGAAAAAGAAAAACCCAGCAAACAAAAAACAAAATAAAGTGCAACAAAATGGCTTGCTAGTTGTGAGGCCTGTGACTGACTCTTATCTATGAAAGGAGTGCCGGTTCTTGTTCCACAGCCTGCCTTGCATCTTGCAGCATTTATTTAGTGAGGTTGTTGTTGTTGTTGTTGTTGTTGTTGTTGTTGTTGTTGTTGTTTTTCGAGACAGGATTGCTCTGTGCATAGCCCTGGAACTTGCTCTGTAGACCAGGCTGGCCTTGAACTCAGAGGTCCTCCTGCTTCTGCCTCCCAAGTGCTGTGATTGAACGCGTGCAGCACCACGCCCTGCTCTTTAGTGAGTACTTTTTGACTAGGTTTTTACTTAATTTGTAGTGTAGTAACACATTTAGGATATTGCAAAGTAGATGAAAATATTTTAGGGGCTTGGAGAGTTTATTTGATTTAAGCTGCATTATAAGCATATATGTATTCCTTAATAATTAGGGAAGTCTTCCTAAGTTGGTGCTGTCAACTCAACATGGCTTAGTTTTATTACTTATCCTGCCTGTGACTGCTATGCAGAAATACAATTTATTTTGACAAGTCTGTCTAGTGAGCGATGCTGCTGACACTGAAGACAAGTGATTTTCAGTGTGCAGATGTCTGTGCTCCTTAGGCTTTCGTTTTTGAGTTGTTTTAAAACATGTATAACATCTTAAGACAAATCGTTTATACTGTTTTTTCAAATAACACTCAAGTTGGACTTTTTACTTTAATCCTGCTTAAGATAGCTGTGTACGTTTTTATTGTTCTAATTCTGTCCTTTCTTGTTGTTGGCTTCCTCAGTTTCTTTAATAGCATTTACCACGATGGCTTTATTAACGATAATGGAGTTCTCAGTGTATCAAGACACGTGGATGAAGTATGAATACGAAGTAGACAAGGACTTTTCTAGGTAACTAACTCTTCCTCCTTGATACCTTTAATTTCACAGTTTTAAAAATAACATCTTTTTAAAATGTCCTTTGTTTTGTTTTTGCCCTGTCTTGGTTTTAAAAAAATAGTACTGAAAATTCTCGTTAGTTGTTTGCATAAGGTGAAGCATTTTAGAGTCATTTAAATATTGGTTAAACCCTAAAACAGGTTCAGTATGCATTTGTTTAAAAAAAAAAAAAAAAGAACCCCCTCGCTGCCCCCCCCCAAAAAGCTCAAAAAACTAGAAACATGCTTTTCCTTAGCTGAGGTGTGGAGGCAGTTATGTCTAAGCTAAGCTAAATTTTGACAAATGACTTTAACTTTGTGAAGACGAAGTCCTAGGAGACAGTAGCCTGGCAGTCACTCTGGGTCCATCTGCGTGTTTCTTAGGGGTTGCAGATAACAGGCAGAGAGATAGGCTCACTCCTCCACATCCCAGCTCTGCTAATGACTCCACCACATACATGATTCTGGGCATGTCACTAAGTCTGTGTTGTGTGTGCTTTGCCTTTCTGTTTTCTAAAGTAGAAATGGTAAAGTAGAAATGGGTTGATGACCCGAATGGCTCGGTTTGTAAATTGTACATAATGTACTAGTCACACAACCAACACTGGGCCTTGGTCTGCTCACCCGTGGCGTCTTTCCCTCAGCGGCTGCTCAAGGACCTTGTTGCTGCTGTTACTTCCTTTGTGTTCAGTATCGTTCAAACACTCGCTCTTGTGTGTGCTCTAGGCGGGCCAGGAGCCTGTCTTCTTGGCCTCCACTGCTGCTTCTTTTAAGTTCTCCTGAACTTTACACGTATTGACATTGACTGGTTTGAGTTCCAGACAATTAGACTGTGATACTCTGAAAATTTTTAATTCCTACTAAAATCAGTTGAAAACAAGTCATTAGAAGAAAAAAGTTTTGGTAGGAAGCACAATTGAATATGTTTATACCATTCTGTTAATAGTGTGTGTTAGTAACTTTTCTGTTCCTCTGATAAAACACCTTGGCCGAAAATAACTTACAGAAAAAAGAGTTTGTTTTGGCTTATGGTTCCCAGGGGCTAGAGTCCATAATAATAGAGAAGGCCCGGCATGGCTGCAGGAGCCGGAGCCGGCTGGTCAGTGCTCATCCATATGGAGAAAACTCAGGGGTTTCTGTGTCAGATACAGCAGTCCTTGAAGGAAGTGGGTCTAGGCTACACAGAACCCTCACAGTCCTCCCCACACAGTGCCACACTGAGTGTGCACAGCCTGCTGGGGACATTCCCATTCCAACACACAGTGCCACACTGAGTGTGCACAGCCTGCTGGGGACATCCCCATTCCAACACACAGTGCCACACTGAGTGTGCACAGCCTGCTGGGGACATCCCCATTCCAACACACAGTGCCACACTGAGTGTGCACAGCCTGCTGGGGACATCCCCATTCCAACCACACAGTGCCACACTGAGTGTGCACAGCCTGCTGGGGACATCCCCATTCCAACACACAGAGAGGACAACTAGGATTGGTGTTGGGAAGTCAGCTGTTGGGTTGACTCTTGTGTAAAGGCAGCTTTGGTGCTGCACGTTGTTAATCCCAGCGCTCAGGAGGTAACGCTGTGAGTTCCAGCCAGGGCTGTACAGTGAAAGCCTGTCTGTCTCAGAGTGACAGGGCTAGCTGTGAAACCCACAAGCATCAGGTGCTTCCCTGGTAGCTGCTCTCATTTGTCCTGACCCAGACCCAGTTCCCAAGGCGGCCTGTTTATCTGTTGGCTGGACCTGCCAGGCATAGGTGCGCCTCTGAGCGCGAGCCCTCGAGCCCCTGGGCCACCTCCTGCACGCTTCCATCCCATAGGAAAGCACTGAAGGACACCAGCATAACACATGGGTCTATGACACTGGAAGGAGGACAGACTTAGCGTTCCTGCTCCTTAATTCACGTTCCATGTTGAGGACTGTTGTATCTGACGCTTAAGTAGTCCGAGGCTTCCCTGAGTTTCTCAGGATTGTTGGCTGTGGAGTCACTGTTAACAAAGGTGACTTGGGCTGGGCATGGTGGCACACGCCTTTAATCCCAGCACTGGGGAGGCAGAGGCAGGAGGATCTCTCTCTGTGAGTTCAAGGCCAGCCTGGTCTACAAAGAGAGTTCCAGGACAGCCAGGGCTACACAGAGAAACCCTGTTTTGAAAAATGAAAAAAAAAAAACCCAACCAACCAACCAAACCAAACCAAAGGTGACTGTTAAACATGGAGAAGCGGAAATGTTTTGAATAGTCATTAAGGAGAACTTCAGGGAGCCAGAGGGATGGCTCAGCAGTTAAGAGTGCATATTATTCTTGCAGAGAATCAAGAGTTCGGTTCCCCATCCACATCAAGCAGTTTACTCAAACTAGACTTTTAAAAGCTCTCTTGTTCTGATTTGAAGGAGTGCAGGTTGAGCTGTAGCTTGTGTTTTAGGGTCTGAAGCCACATTTCCATAAGAGACTTGATACATTTCTGGTGTCGCTGATTGATAGGCACTGATGGCTGCCCTCTTCTCTTTCAGCAAGTTGAGGATCAACATAGACATTACTGTTGCCATGAAGTGTCAGTGTGAGTACACTGTGCGTGTCGGTACACACACACACACACACACATGCTCTACTTGGGTGTGCAATAAAAAGTGGAAAGGATGCTCCGGTAGGTTATGTGTGACTCAGCAATGATGCTTTCTATGGAAACTGTCATCTAAGTTAGTGCTGGGAAAGTGGAAACCAACAAGATACTCATGCAGGATGAACTAGCTTTACCTTGTTAAAGGGATCAGTTCTGGGAGATTTTATCATAATACAAAATTTCTTGATTTTTTTGGTTTTCCATATGTTAGTGGTTTTAAGAGATAAGGAAATAGATTATAACTAAATGTTGAGGAGTGTTAATTGTGAATATGTACTGTATTTGAATATTTAAATACCATCAAAATGTTAGTCTTTCAAAATAAAGTTTTCTATTTGGTATTTTTAAAACTCTCAGTAGATTTGAGTTACAATTTCTTTGAATCCTTATAATAATTCTTGTGATTAATAGTATATTCAACATCTTTAGTACTTAGAGCCAATTTAATTTTGGGAAGCCAGTCAGTCAACCTTAAGCTTTTTTTTTTTCCTTGCTTTTTTTTTTTTAACCATGTGTCATCTATTTTTCAGAACAAAAAGTAGGAAAAAAGTTACCTACAAAAGCTTCAAAATGCTACTGTTTTAGCTTTTGAACACATGAAGGTTCCATTACATACTTTAGTTTGCTTTCATGTCTCTATAGCAGATGGTAGTTTTGATTTGTGCAGAGTGTGACCCCTTGGTTTTAATGCAGATGTTGGAGCAGATGTACTGGACTTAGCAGAGACCATGGTGGCTTCTGCAGATGGCCTGGCCTATGAACCAGTAAGTGTGATTTATGTGCTTTGTAAATGTTTGCTGAAAAAACTTGACACATTTGTTCTTAGTTTTGTCTGATTTCTTTTTTTTGTTTTGTTTTATTTAAAACATAATCCAAACTCTTTGTAGAAACTTGTGATGGAGAAAAGTTATATCTAATATCAAAAACTTGAGACAACCACAGATGGCGTTTGGGGTCCTGTGATGCTCTTGTCAGGAGCCCTGTCCTTTGCATTTGCATCAGAGTGTAAGGTTGCGCCTGTGATTATCTGGGCCTTCATGACCTACGCACTTTTCACTGTGCCTAAACCTTTACAGCCATCTGAGCTGTAGCTTTCTTACCATAGCCCGAGGGAATCCAGACATTTATCTACCTCTTCCAGTGTTGATATCTGTTACTAGTTTGAAAGCATAAGCCATTCATAAAGTACTTATGAATGCATAGTGCGGTACAGGGTAGCTAGCCCTAAAACAGCTTCTAACTAAGCATGCAGCCTATTGGTGGCCAGCATGTAGTTTACTTGTTCATTGTAAATTTATTTCCTTATCATTAAGCTGACTTGCAGAATGATGATTAAAGATGGCTGAAGCATAGAAGTCGTTGACTGGGTGAAGTGGAAAAAGCCCCTGGACTAGTTCTGAGTGTTGAGTCAACTTAAGTGCACAGCCTGAAAATACACACTTGTCTTTGATGTGCATTCGTTTTCCTTACTTTTAAGTGGCTGTGACAGAACACCCGTCAGAGACAACCTGAGGGAGCGGCTGTGCGTTTTGGCTCACAGAGGGTTCTAATGTCCCTTATACTTAGGCAGAATGTCATGGGCACTGCACTGTGTGGCAGGGAAACTCATTCCATGGTGGACGTGTGACAGGGAAAGTCCATGATGAGACACCTGAAATCAACACCCCAAAGTCCCTCCTAGCCCAGGCTTCCACAGGTGCACTATCAGCTGGGGTCCGGGCTAGCCCAGGCTTCCACAGGTGCACTATCAGCTCACTCACGCACACCTGCACGATGTGCTGACTCACACACACCTGCACAATGTGCTAACATACACATGCACGATGTGCTCACTCACACACACATGCAGGAGCACGGAGAGACCTGTCAGCTGCTGTCGACCTTGGCAAAGGTGTTTCTTCCATGGTTCTTGAGCTGAGACTCTCTGTCCTGGCGCTCGCCCGTTAGGCTAGGCTGGCTGGCCAGTGAATCTGCTTCAGTGCTGGGATTACAGGCATGTGCTACAGCATGTTGGCTGCTCTACCTGGGATCACCGTCAGTTCTTCATTTTGCAAGGCAAGCACTTTACCAGCTGAGCGTCACATCCAGCCCCTCTGACCTTTGCTCTCTACTATTCATAATTGTGTGGATTTTAGGTTTTAAGGTTTCTTTTTCAGCAGAGGTGTGTGGGTTTGTTTTGTGACTTTCCTATCAGGAAGAAGGGTGGTGGGTGCTTGCGTTCCCACTGAGTCTGTGTGCTGTCTGTCAGCTGTCCACCCAGCCTGTGCTGCCCCTCCAGTTGTAGTTCCGTTTCAGAAGTGGTGGGTCTGAGTGACTTGTAACCCTGAAGTCCTCACTTTTGTGCTCTGCCTGGCGGCCAGCTTCACCTGTTCATAGTGCTGGTGACTGTCGCACTATGTCAGCACTAGTGCAGCTTCTCTGTGCTGTCTCTGAATAAACCATAATACTTCTTAGTAGTACTGTAAGTTTATATTTCTTGTTCACAGAAAAACTTTTAAATTTGTGGTATATGTAAGCCAGAGGATTTGTGTGCCAGTGACTGTGTTCTCTTCTGTTACAGGCAGTGTTTGACCTTTCCCCACAGCAGAGAGAGTGGCAAAGGTAAAGCGTTAAGATATTTTAGTATATAAATAATCCTTAAGACCTTAAAACTATCAAATCTTAGGAAAGTCATATATAATCTTTACTGTAGTATACTTTGAATTATAAATAAGTTTTAGTTTTTATTTACATTTTATTTAATTAAAATAAATTAACTATGAAAGTATATATGAACATTGTTTAGAATTTTGTTTGGAGCTAGGTATGATGATGTCCACCTGTAATCCCAGCATTTGGGGCTGAAACAGGAGGGTCATAAGTTCACCTCCTTCCTGGGCTAAACAGTAAGTTCTAGGAGATGAGTTAATTATGGAAACTGTCTCAGAAACAAATAAGAAGTTCATTTAGACCTTGTCAGCATAAAGGAAAACTTTCTCATTCCGGGAATTGCAAAACCAATGAGTATAAAAGTAGCTTTTATTCTCCTTTCTCAGTTGTTGTCTGGGAGGCTAATGGCCTCCATCTGCTCACCTAGGCCTAGCCCTGGGAGCTTTTACCCCCCATACAGTCTAACCTAGGCCTACAATGTTTTAGCCTCTGAGACTCACGGCTTAATAAGCTCACCTTTACTTTTCTTTCTGAGCTCTGGGCTGGCTGGTTCAACTCAGCTGTTCTGACTCAAACGCCTCTCCCAGATGACTTATTCAGTCTGGCTTCTCTCTCTGCCTGGAATTGCTCTGCTTGACCTCAAACTAACTCCACAATCTGCTCTAATCTTCTGGCTCCTTCTCATTTTCTGGCCTGTCCGTCTTCACCTGAGTTCTCTCTCTGCAACCCATCTCTCTGTTACTGTCCTGGTAAAAACTGCCTCTTCAGTAGCTTCCCTTTCCTCTCTCATGAGAATAGGGTGAATCCTATTCTGTCACCTTTTCTGTCACTCAATTACACATCACTTTCAAACATGGGTGCTTCCTTCTATAAACTAACTACCCTCCTTTGGGATTAAAGGCATGTGTCACCACGCCTGGACCTAAGCTTTTCTCTACCTGAAACTTGCTCTATACTAGGCTGGCCTTGAACTCAGGTCTGTTTGCCTCTGTCTCCTGGATAAAGGCATGTTTGTATTCCAGCCGGATCACACACAGACCTAGAGGATCTTTGGATGTGATCTCTTGCCAGAGCAGCCGTGCTCTGAATTGACAGTCCTCTACAAATGAGTGATGAGAACCACAGTGACTCTCTAGGACTGTGTGTCCCTGCATGAGCCTCCCCTGCCAGTGAGTGCACTTCCTGGTGGTGCTGTCTGTGTATAAGTAGGTTTGATCCCTGCATTTGTAAGAAACTGCTTCTTTGTTAAGTGCTCCCAAGATGGCTTCTGTTTAAGGTTACCTAATTTCAGATTATTACCAAAAATGGGCTTACATGGGAGTTTTTGGCAGACATTCTAATTCCTAGTACACTTGAAGAGTCCTTTTCTTTTAATTACCACTTTTCCTGGTTGGAAGAATCTATGGTTAAACAAAAGCAGTGAATATTAGCGCTCTCTGGATTTCCAGCACTTTTACTAGAAAACTCTATCTAGAGATGAAATATATTACTTTTATCCAGAAATAATAAAGTAAAAGTCAGGTGTGTGGTGCATACTTATAATCCTAGTAATTAAGAGGCTGAGCAGGAGGATCAGTAGTTTAGAGCCAGCCTGGACTACACATTGAAACCCTGTCTCAAAAAGCTAAAACAAACAGCCCACTATAAGATTTGTATTTATGTGCATGTGCTGTGCTGTGAGCCGCCTGGGGCTGCTGGGAGCTGAAGAGTCGTCGTGACTGGGGCTGACACTGGGCCTCATCGTGCCCGGGTGTCTGCACTCCTTCATGTAGCGTTCACACTGGCTTTTGGTTGGTGTGCTCCAAGCACAAGCCTCCCACACAGTTTCCTCAGACGCTGACTGACCGTTGCCGTCCACTAAGCTGAACTTGAGCTGTAAGACTGAGGAGATACGGAGACTCTCAGCTTCTCCTGCAGTGACCTCCGAGTACTTATGCCTTTAGATGTGGGGTCTGCTGTCTAGAAGCTTCTTAATTCTCATGTTCTGCTTCTGAGTGGGTCTTTCTTCTCGTGGAGATCATCGTGGCCGTGTCACCTGGTTGTGTGCCTTTGGAACTGGCTCTTAGTTGGTGCTTGCCTTAATTAATTAGGAGCTCAATGTCTTTCTGTAGAAGACAGTTTCAAACCTTGCACACACAGCGTTTTGAAATGTCTTCTTTCTCTTTCTCGATTTAAGGTTTATTTCAAACTAAATATCCTGTATAAAGTTGCTTTGTAATGTTAACAGGCCTGTTAATCCAGTATTCTTGATAGGTAATGCATAAATACTTTCTCTCATTTCTATTTCTGTACAATACTTTCACCATTGCAATGAGATATAGTATATTATGGAATTAGTATATTTGTGGTTTTTGTGGCTGCCTGTCCATTAAGCTGCTAGTCAGCCTACTTCACTCTTCCTGAGAAACATTCATGAGCTTGTTCTGGAATATAATCTAATAGTAAATATGTGGTTTATCTAGTCAGAAGCTGTGGTTGAGCGAGTCTGGCCTTGATGTGTATGCTGCTGTTTCGTTGCTTTAGGATGCTGCAGCTGGTTCAGAGTAGGCTTCAAGAAGAGCATTCCCTTCAAGACGTGATATTCAAAAGTGCTTTTAAAAGTGCATCAACGGCACTGCCACCAAGGTGAGAGAGGCACCGGAACTTTACTTTGATGGCAGTTTTCATATTGGTCTGTTCTGTTTTTGAAAGTGTTTGCTGTATTGAAGGTATCGTGCCCTTAAGTTCTAGCCTGTCATCTTGAGCTTTTCATCAGGTTACTTTACTTTTGTATGTATTGTGTATCTCTGTATGAAGTTTTACTGTGTTTTAAGAACAAGTTATAAGTCTGTATACATTTTGGGTAAGAATTTATTTTTATTCCCATGTCAGAGTAGGTAATAAGAATTGTTGTAATCCTGAAAATGGTTTTTCAAATTTAAAAACATGCAAAGGTTTTATATTGGCTTAGAGAGAAAACACCAATCGCAAGTGGGCTGTGTCCCCTTTTCTAACCTCGTGTTGTTTCCACCCCGCCTGCACCGCATGCACAGTCATGAGGAACGTGTGCTCCGCTGCACTCTGAGTTCATAGCTCTTGTGCCTTGGACTTAGTCCTTTCGGTAGACTTGAGGATATGTAATGACGTGCGTAGTGTAAATGGAGTAGCTGCATAGCAACCGTAAGAACAACTAGGCTGCTGCTCTTGTCCTGACAGTTAGGACACAGCTATGTTTGTCTTACGGAGTCCTCTTTTCCCTGTGTGCCCCTTTTTACTCCACTGCATGGTCACAGTGTCCCATGTGCACTAAGACACCTGAACGTTTGCTGCTTTACAGGGAAGATGACTCATCGCTGACTCCCGACGCATGCAGAATCCATGGTCATCTATATGTCAATAAAGTAGCAGGGAATTTCCACATAACTGTGGGCAAGTATGTTCTTTCCACTTCCTGAGGGTCTTCACATGGGGCTGGAGTGTGATTAAAACCACAGTGCATAGGCAACCACACAGGGACCCCAGAGTGTAAATAGGACTAGGGTCTTTTACTTGGTGACTCTTAGTGGCCAGCGAGCCTGACCTTAGGCGCTCCAGCTGTGCTTACTGGCTTCTGTTTAGCTCTCATCAACATGCAGTCCCGGGTAACTTCAGAAAAAGTCAAAAGCTGTTACTAGGTAAAAACTTAGGAAGATTGTTATTTATTCTCCTGGATATTGCCCAGCATAGAAACCGTCACAGAAAGCTCATGGTAGATGTCTCCATGGATGAGCAGCCCCTCCAGCTTCCTCCTCCCATGGAGAGCTGAGGAGCTCCTCACCATCAAGGCCATTGCCGGAGTTGGTGTTGCTGTGTGGGGACCAGGCTAGAGCCTCAGGACCACAGTGAGAAAGAGAGAGGCCTTTACTCTTGCTCGATGCTGAAGTCCTGGCAAGAATATTCAAACTTTGACCCGTGAGTACATTAGTTATTACTTAATTATACTTGTACTGAGGCTCCAAAGAAGATTTATAACTGATAAGAAAAGTTGGGCAACAGTCTGCGAGTCAGCAGATGCTTCCTGAGGAAACCTTGGCACCATGTGAGGAGTTAGGACTCTGTATGTGAAAGAGAGCAAGCCAGAGGGAGCGCGCTCAGAGAGGAGCAGCTTTGGCTTTTTGTTTATGTAGAGAGAACATTAGATTTTCATCAGGAAAGACTTCATTGCTTATAATGATCAGATCAAACTTTGTATTTTCTTTGCTGTGCTTCTCCCCTGGAAATTTAGACTTTGTTGTTTGGCCACTGTTCGGTTCCAACCATTTACCCATTTGCAGCATGGTCCTGGGGACTTTGAAACCTTGGCACCGCAGAGGCAGCTGGTCAGTGAGAGCGCTCATTACAGCTTTGCCTGTAAATAGCGCCTCCAGGTCACATCTCAGCTCAGACACCAGGGCGAGTACAAAGGGAAGGTTTAAAAATCAACTTAATTGTACAGTTTAGGAAATTCTGCATTAAGTTGGGAATTACTGATCTGTAATATACAAAATATGAAAAGAAGACTCCAATAGTATTCTAGAAATGTCTTCAAGGGACTAAATAGGCTCGTTGAAGCATTTTAGTGGGATTGTGTCTTCAGAGAGGAAATGTGAAAGGTTGTTTTAGGTCTTTACCAGACACATTTGAGATCAGTTTTGAAATTAGAAACACCAACGTTAAATCTCAGGGTTTTCCCTGGAAAGCATATGTGAACTACTATGTGACCTCAGCTATTAGGGTTTTGTGTTTCGTTGATGATTGTTTATGGTGTTCTCATATGTAACTACATAACGTCCTGGGTTTCTCTCATCTTGGCTCCTAGAAAGTTAACATGTTTCCCGTTTGGGTTTTGCAGCCCTCAGCTTCTTGCATTGCTGAGTTGGCTCAGCTGCAGGTTAGCTGCGCTCCTCCTATGTTGTGATACGAGCTGCTGAGTGACACGGGAAGATCGGCCTTGTTAGTCATGTGTCTGTTTTTCCTCCTTTTAGGGCAATTCCACATCCGCGAGGGCATGCACATTTGGCAGCACTTGTCAACCATGATTGTGAGCAATTTCTGAAATTTTGTTTCAGTATAAAAAAGGTTTTAAAGAAAAGTTAATTTTGTCTGTGTGTTTTCCATTTAAGTGCAAACATTAAAGAGCTTTAAAAGTAAACTGATGACTCATGTCTTGGCACAGACCTGCCTTTAATCCCAGCCACCCGGAGACAGAAGCAGGAGGATCTCCATGAGTTCCAGGCCAGCCAGTACTACATAGTGAGATTCAGTCTCAAAAATAAGCAAATAAAAATGTTAGCTAAGTGTGTCAGCACCTGTAACCGCAGCAGTTCGGAGGCTTAAGCAAGGGTATTGCTGTGAATTTGAAGTTAATCCATGCAACATAGTGAGTGTAGTGACCCATGTCAGTACCCTGTTTCAAAAAGCAAATGCCAAAAAATAAAATTAAAAATAAATTAAAAATTGATATCAAAAAAGAAAGCAAAAGCTTGACATCCATCTAGAGGAAAAACAAACAAGCAAACGTACTGTCCCTAGTGTGCTCTATCTGTAAGCTCACTGGGCTTCCTTTGTTCACTGCCAAAGACCACGGCAGCTAGTGCTCTGTGTCCTGCGTCCATCCGGTAACTAAAGAGTGTCTGAAGTTTACTTCAGTTTGTAGATACAGACACAGACGCGCACACACACACACACACACTTTGGTATAATGATTATTGTAAAAAATTGAGTGGTTTTGGAGAGTGGTGTTGAGGCATGTGGCCTGCAGGGTTGGCATCAGACTTAGAGATAGTCTCAGGTGACCTAGAACACCTGACCCTCTTGTGTTGGCTTCCAAGGGCTGGGGTTACAGGCTTGTACCACTGTACCAAACGAGTCTTTTTCTTAAACTTTGCTTTTGAAACCAAAATAAAATTTTCACAAAGATGATTGCTCACAGTAGCAGCCTGTATTGAAAATACCTGTGATCACTTTCCTTATTTGTCAGCATCATCCTAGGTGGTCTCATGGCACGGTCCTGTTTTTGTACAATGTTTAGAATCAAGAATGTTGTATGTTTTTGGATGTAAGGATTAAATAAGCCATTTCATAGAAGTTAATTTGTTTATAATTCTAGCGTTTGAGATAGCATTTCATCAGAATTTACTTAATGTATACTTCTTATATGTATCTTTCTTAACACATTTTAAATATTAGATGATTTTGAGGGCAGGTGAGAATATAAAACCATTTGTAGCATGTCACTTTGAAGACTAATATAATTTCTTTTCTTTTTTTTTTTTTTTTTTTTTTTGTCTTAGCTTACAACTTTTCTCATAGAATAGATCATTTGTCTTTTGGAGAGCTTGTCCCAGGAATTATTAACCCTTTGGATGGAACTGAAAAGATTGCTGTAGATCGTAAGTATTTAGTAACAGCTCTTAGAATTTACATACAGGAAATCGATCTTGAAACCTTAACATGGATATGTTTTCCTTCATTCTGGCGCTCTTGTGAATGTGGTAGTCTGTAAGTGGCCAATAAGTATGCGGTAGATGTGAATGGAATTCGAACGTTAAAAAGGCCTTAAACAGATTGAAGAGAGAAAAAGAGCAGAAGGGTTGGTGTGTTGGTGATGGTGTAGCTGTCCTTTTCGTAGTCACAGAGGAAGGCGTTCTCTTGTCACGGGTTTGAGGCTCTACAGTGCCGTGTGCTTTGTTGTGACTGTGTCAGGCGTGTGAGAGCCCAGGAGCCGAGCGTGCCTGTTCTTAAGCCTCCACTCGCCTTCTGACTCTGCTCAGTCGAGTGCTGAGGGTTAGTTTCTTAGCTCTGTCGGAGGTGGTGCAGGCCATTAGACCAGGCTGGCCTTGAACTCACAGCAGTCTTCACATTGCAGCTTTGTGTTACCCTTGCTCTTGATTTTTGTAACTAGTTTTAACCCTGGTGATGCCTAGTGACCCTAAAAGTGACCCTTTGATTGCATAGCAATCACTAAGCAGTTTGTTTCGTCACCTTTCTGTTCTGGTATCACTTTCAAAGTCTGGCTACTTGAACTTCCTGGTATGTTTAGGGTTAACAGCCATGGCGCTGTGGTTCCTGTTCATTTGGTTTTATTTGTGTCTCTGCTCTGAGGGAAGCTTGCTACCTTTGCCTTCTTAAGTTCTGTGTGTGGTTGTCAGCGCCTGAGCCAGTGCACGCGGCACCCTCATGCCTGTTGTGTCCTAACTGGGACTTTGTTTTACCAAATATAAGCACATTGTTTTCATCAGCTTTTCTTTCCTTTAAAATTGTGTTTATTACATACTAAATCAAATGGTTATGTTAAATTTCAGGTTTATCGTATTTAATAGAAGAATAGATTTGGTAGATTCTGTTGCTGCTGGATTGATGAAAAGCCATATTTTGTTTTTATTATAGACAACCAGATGTTCCAATATTTTATTACAGTTGTGCCAACAAAGCTACACACATACAAGATTTCAGCAGACACCCATCAGTTCTCTGTGACAGAAAGGGTAAGTGGGACCTAACTGTTAAAATGATCAAGGGGTTTGTTTTTTTAGTTCTCCAACTGCGAGATAAGGTTGGAGATTTAGGAGGTACCCTCCCCATCTAAAAATTCGTGCAAGTTTTAAAATGAATTAACATTGTAAACAAAAAATGTGTCAGAAATGGGTATTAGTTGCATGTTCTAGAGGGAAAAAATTTTGAACATCGGACATGTCTCTATTACAAACTATGATGGCAGCTACTTTATGAGTTTCGATTCGTAATATTCTCCTGTATTAATAGAGGTAGGTTATGATCTGCTGCAGGTTTTCTGGTTCCTTGTTGTCTGTATGTGTAGGAAGAGATTGCAAAGCAGCAATAATGACAAACATCTGAGAAACATTGTATAGGTTGGGCAAGATTTTGGAGCAAAGCAAGCAGGTATATAGGATTATAGGATTGCTGTGGGGTGCTAAGTGCCAGAGTCTATGAGAGAATGTAGCTGCACTTTGAAGCTGGCGTGTGATGCATGCTTCTATTGCCTCTCTCCCTGTGCTGGAACCCCCTCTCCAAGACAGGGGAACCAGAAAAGCGGGAGGTTGGTTGTTGGTTATTGTAACGGTAGAAGTCTAGAGACAGCTCAGGCTGTGAATCTACTCAGTGGGACAACATGGGACTGTAAAAGGGACGTGTCTGGATGCGCGATTACCTCCAGGACGGACTTAAAAACAGCAAAATTAAATAAAAAAGGAAAAACATCCACGTGTAAGCAGTGTTTGCTGTGATTAAAGTATTAATCATTTTATTGAGCTTTATAGTGTGGGGTAGGAGAGGGGCTGGCCAGTGTCAGTGTTGGAAGCCCAGTTTAATCACCCCTAGTCTTCTCCACAGTGTTACTGGGTGCCCTGATCCCCAAGATAGCTTGCTTTGTTGGAGGTGGTCACAGAGTTTCCCTGCCTTCAACACGATACTGAGAATTTCTGAATGGATTAATTGTTGGAAACTTGGTTGGTGGCTCATCTGTAACATTCCCTGTGTTGGTAATAAAGGAGGGGGATTTTGACCACACTGTATTTTTACCTAATGTTTGCATTTTAATTTCGGCTTAGTAGACATAAAACGACACTGAAGCAAGTGCAAAGAAAGAACACAAAAGCATATCACAGAGTAAACTTGGTTTTTATTGCTTGGTTACTTGTAAGCACATGAAAAAAATGGTCTGTTTAAGATGACCATGTCTAAACACAGTTAAGAATGGTTCACTTCTGGGCTCTGTTCTCCTTTGAGACAGTGCCTTGTTCTTGAATTCATGACCTCCGGCTTCTGTTTCCTACGGAACGTCAGAGCTGTGTGGCACAGCGCCAGCCAGGGCCCAGGTGACGCTCTGGAAAGCTAGCACACCCAGAGCTCATCCTAAGGAAAGTAAGGGTGTCTTGAGTAGTACACCAGTAGCTTGGTAAGGAGTGCGTGTTAGTACCCACATTCTGTTTCTCTTTCCTCCTTTACCTTCCTTCCAGGAACGCATCATTAACCATGCTGCTGGTAGCCACGGAGTCTCTGGAATATTTATGAAATACGATCTCAGTTCTCTCATGGTGACAGTCACTGAGGAGCACATGCCTTTCTGGCAGTTTTTTGTAAGACTCTGTGGTATTATTGGAGGAATCTTTTCAACAACAGGTTAACATTGATTTCTTTGCCTAATTTTGTTTTGTTTTAAGCTCTTACTGTGTAGCTCTCATTGGGATTATAGTCACTTGCTGTCATGCTCTGCTGTCTATCTGATTTCTAAAACTGTTTATTGCTTCAGATGTTGTAAAGATAGTTCACTGCGAGAATATGCCATAGCTTTTGCAAGGCTCTCACTTTTTCATAGCCCAGCACAAAAAATACATACATAAATGATGTCTCTGTTAAAAGTCAGCAGAAAATACACATTTTCAGCCAGGTTCAGTGGCCCCGATACTCACTCAGGGAGGCAATGACAGTTTGGGTCTCTGAGTTCGAGGCCAGCCTGGTCTACAAAGTGAGTCCAGGACAGCCAAGGCTACACAGAGAAACTCTGTCTTAAAGACAAACAAAGAAGTCCTTTTGCCAGCACTCGGGGGGGGGGGGGGGGGGGGGAGGCAGGCAGATCACTGTGAGTTCGAGGCCAGCCTGGTCTACAAAGCAAGTACAGAACAGCCAGGCCTACAGAAACCCTGTCTTGAAAAATCCAAACCAAAAAAGAAAAGAAAAATATACATATTTATATTTTAATACTTGGAGACTTCTTTAAATTCTAAAGCTCTAAAATATATTTCCTGTCCTATAAGCATACCTAGTTCGCAGGCATCAGCACTGTGAGGAACTTATGTGGTTAGCCACACACACTCTGCGTTAGTCACAGACACAGCTAGAATGGAGTCTCCACTGCTCAGCAGTCCTTCGATGGGTCACCCATCTCTTCTGAGTGTCTGGTCTGAAAGGTGCTGTAGGTCAGACAAGAAAGTACCCACGACTCATCCCAGATGTAAAGTCCCTAGGCACTGCACGAAGTCATAAGTTGAAGACTCTGGTGTGTTTTCAGAGATCCATCTCCAGCCCTCAGTTACTCCAAGCTAGATAAGTTCTTGAAGCCCTGTCTTGTTTGATTTATATTTCTAGTACAAGTGAACAGCTTTTCTTACACAGTTCTTTTTGCTGTTTCATTTAAATCTGTTATTTGCAAAACGATGTGAGAAAGTCCTGAGTAGGTTGTATCAAGGTTGTGAGCTATGTGTGTGGACTGTGATTTTGATAAAACATTGGTTTGTTTTTAAGTTGCACCCGCGAGGCTAGCTTTAGCCTCAGAGGCAGCACACAGGTGGCTTGGCTTCCTTTGCTGTCTGTCCGCACAGTTTTGTGCAGTTTTTTATTCTCTCACAGCAGTTTCAAAAGCAATTTAATTAAGAACTTGAACTTACTTTACATGTTGCAGGCATGTTACATGGAATTGGAAAGTTTATAGTGGAAATCATTTGCTGTCGTTTCAGACTTGGATCCTACAAGCCCGTCCGCTCTGTAAGTGGCGCTGCGCGTGGTGCTTGTCTCTAAGTCATGTTGCCGTCCTGAAGGCTAACTAGAAAAGTGTTGCAGTTGTCTTACCTGTACGGCCTAGGAGGCCAGTAACTCGTAAAATGAGACTGTAGTGTATTTCAAAGCTGTAAGAACTATGCTGGGCAGAATCTAAACTACTACTAATCTACTAGTAAACTAAAATAAACAACTCTAATCCCATGTCCTCATAACCTACATATGTCCCCAACTCTCAACTGTCAAGCCACTTGCTCTTCCAATGTCCCTTGGAAGCCCTGCCTTCCACGTCCTGTCCTTCTGCCCAGCTGATTGGCTAAACAGCACTTTATTGACAACTGCTACATCCACTCAAGGCATTCCTCCACAGAAAAGGATTGCCCCCCCGCCCCCAGCCTCCTATAAAGCCTGTTCTCAGAGACGCCATACAGAGTAGATCTAACGCCTTGGTCTTCTCTTCTCCTTCCCTCAGGTCCCCTTTGAGGATGGCCACACAGACAACCACTTACCTCTTCTAGAAAATAATACACATTAGCACTGCCAGAGTGCAGAAAAACTTTTTGCCTGAGACATAAAACCTTTTCTAATAATAAAATGTTGTGCAATATAGTCAAAAGAAAATACAAGAACCCGGAAACATACTTATTTAAAAAAAGGAAAAAAGAAAAAGAAAACAAAAACCAGCCAAGGAGAAAAACTGAAGTCGTCCTGTCTATGTTGTGTCTGTTACAAATGTCTTAGAAGAAATGATGCAGCTAACTGGAGCGCCAGTCCAGCCGGCCAAGAGTGCAGGTGACAGCAGCACCTGATGCTTCTCCCTCAACGGACAGTAGGAAAGCAGAGCCTGCAGCATGGAAGTGAAACAGTAGTTAAGGACAAGGCATTGATAATGCAAATGTGTGCGTCCTTCTGTTTTTAAAGATGTCGGAATAAAGTTTGTAAAACACGTGGAAAACTAGTCTAGACTTTAAAAACTGTAATCAGCTCATGTGGTTAATAAAGGAAACAGGGACAGGCCCTGTGTTACAGCCATATTAATGCTAAGCCATACCGACAAGACCGTGTTGTCAGGTCCTGGGGTCTTGTGGCGGTTACTGCTTTCCCATGAGCTCCAGTGCTGACTTCCTGACTGTAGAAGGTTGGTCTTAGAAGACGAAGGGCAGGTATATGAGTGCTGTGCTACGAAACAGGTGCCACTCACAGCTTGTGTGTGGACACTACGGGGAGAAGAAAGCATAAACGTTCAAAACGTCACCAATTTGTAAAACAGAAGGAAAAGTAGAGTGTTGTGTGTTGTGAGAAGTGGAGAACAGGATAGCTGACTGAGCCGGGTGAGGCAGAGCCCGTCAGGTCTGAAGCCGCGAAGGTGCAGCTGTGAGCAGCTGGACTAGACCACAGCGCTGCCCCTGGCCTCTGGACACAACTGAGGAGGCCGACGTAGCTGGAAGGAGTCCGGACAGGGGCGTTAAAAACTGCTGGATGTGCATCCGTTAGCCTCTGGGACCACTGGGTGAGAAGACCCGTTTCGTCCCTGTCAGACACGGCACTGCGTTGGCCTTGTTGGCTTACAGTGTGGCCTGTCACAAATTAGTGTTTCAAGTGAAGGCTTTTAAAGATGAAAAAATGCTTTCTTGAAAGAGGGTCGACAACCAAGGAGGGGAAATGAGCAAAGCGCTCAGCAGCAGAGTCTATGAAAAATGACATTTTGTAGAGAATTTAAAAATCGGTTAAAATATACAGTATTAACAGTTAAGAGGCTAAAAAAAAAAAAGAGGTTAACCGACTAATAATACAATAATGTTTTAAATTTTTAAAAATGAATCTAGGAAATTTCAAACTATGAATGAATGAGGCTTCTCTGAAGTTTTGGTTTCATTTTGTTTTGTGTTTCCCCCCACAAACTTTATAATTGTGCTAGAAACAGAACATCTTTCCAGAAGAATTCTGTTGGTGGGAGCTGGGGTATCAGCCGCTGGGGACCGCATGTTCTTCATATCTGCTTGTAGAAAAAGTCAGGTTCTAGGGAAGGAAGCACTGGTCTAGAATTACTTTCAGTATTACAATGGTTTCAAAAGATTTTAAATTATTTTAAATTATTTCCATGTTTTCTAAGTGCCACGTTTAACTTTTATTGAGATGTATCTTTTCCATTAAAATTGACTCTGGGAATTTGTTTAAAGCAAAATTTTCTTTGCCATTAATAGACATTTTAAAAGTTAAGACTCTCATTTGTAAATGGGATCACTTTTTTTTTTTGTCTTTGTCAGTTAAAGAATGAAAATATGAAAATCCCGACCATCTGTCTGGGTGAGGAAGGCAACTGCAGCTAGCACTTATGGAGAGATCTTTTGTACTCACCAGCGTTTCGTTTCCAAGTCAGGAACTTGTCACTGGCCTGACAGTTAACAGCTTCCTTCTGCCTGTGGAGACAGGGTACCTGAGTGTTCAGTCCACTCTTTTTCATTTTGTTAAGATAGGGTGTGTGTGTGTGTGTGTGTGTGTGCGCGCGCGCGCGCGTGCTCTCCAATCCCAACATTTTAAGTCTGAGGCCTCCTTTACTTGAAATGTATTTTTTTTTATACAACTTTGTATTTGTACACTGTGGCCTAAAAAGGTAAGTAAATGCTGTCAAGTGTGTAAACACTTCACTATCTACCTCCTGAAATAGCATGGCTCAATATTAGCATTGCAGACCCACTTAGATGAGTAATGGACATTTTCTCACATTTTCTTTTCTTTTCTTTTCTTTTTTTTTTTTTTTTGAGACAGGGTCTCTCTGTGTAACCTTAGCTGTCCTGGACTCACTTTGTAGACCAGGTTGCCTTGAACAACTCACAGAGATCCGCCTGCCTCTGCCTCTCCTAGTGCTGGGGTTATAGGCGTGCGCCACCATGCCCAGCTTCTAATGTTCTCTTACCAGATACACAGAAAAGCTGTCTGTTTCATCATTAGAATTTGTCTTGTGAAACTCAACTTACGGATAAGTTGTGATGTTCTGTGGATGTATTGTGATTCAAACGCCGGGAAGTAACTCCTTTACTTCTAAGTTCTCTTTACACTGTGTCTAGATACATGTCCTTGATGGTTTAAGAAATGCTCCCACCAGAGCCTTGAGATCCTTAGCAATTCAGCCACTTAATCTCGCGGCTTCTTTCTTTGCTTAAGCTTCTCTGCACAAATAATGGAGTCTAGCACACATCTGTAACCCCAAAATGGAAGGTGGGGGAGCAGAGGCAGGAGCATCGCTGGGGCTTGCTGGCCGCCTTCCTGAATCAAGCTCTGGGTGACATACCCTATGTCAGGAAATGAAGTGGAAAGTGAGTGAGCAAGACTCCCAACATGGACTGCTGGTCCTCACGCACATGTACACATAGATAGCACGGACAAGCCGTCTTGTGTGTACAACAGCAGTTTATGTGAGTGGGTCTGATCCGTTGACTAAATTGGTCAGGAAAGCACTGAAGTGCTTGGGGTCTCCTAATATTGCAGTATTAACACATTTGTGCACCTCTGCATACTGCCATAAAAAGTGCTCATACGGCGCAGGGGTCCCTTAAATACCAGCTGGATGCCAAGCAAGCCTGCCACTACCACTGGTAAAGCTGTGGAAATTGTGTACGTGTGTGTGAGTTTGGGTGTTGAATTCAGGGTCCCGAGTACTGTCAGCAAGTGCTCTGCCACTGAGATGTCCCTACCTGCAGCTCTGTGTTTAATTAAAGTACTGTTTTCTAGATTGACCCATGTTATTCTACCTCTCCAAATGCAGGAAAAACAGGAAGATGCTGAAAACATCCCATGTCAGAAGACATGGTTCTGCTCAAACTCAGTTCCAGGGAAACAGTGTTTGCCATAGAAATAGCCACGCTCTGTCACAGATCCAAAACCCAGCACTGCTAGTGTTACTAGCTTTTTAACCATGCTTTTAAAGCTGATGTAGGTAGTGACTTTCTTTTTTAAAACAGTTCTCTGGACATAGAGGACCAACACTGCCTTGTAGTATCCCAAGGGAGCAGGGCCACACAGTTCAGACAGGTAGCATGTGTGCTCTGTGAACTTTAAAAAGTATTCATTTTGTCAACCAGGTTGATGTGGTTTCTTATGTTTGTGTACAGTGATAAGGTTTGATTAAGAACAGTCCCTATAGGGGACTGTCTGAAAGGTCTTGTTGGAGGGAGTGTGTCAGGGGTGGGGCAACCCAGGCCCTCTCTATCCCTCTGTGTAGATCAGTGTGTACCTTCAGCACTGCTCCTGCACCGTGCTCCCTGCCATGATTAAGGCATCGGCCTCTAAGACTAAGTATAAAAGTACCTTATGAGAGTTGTCTTGGTCCTGGGTGCCTCTTAACAGCAACAGAACAGGGACTAAGACAAATATTTGGAAGTTCTCTGTTTGCCTCAATGTTCTGAATTATGTACCTAGCTACTGGGTGACCACAGAAATGTGAGAAGGGCTTTTCTGAGGTGTTCATCAGCACACCGAGTGCCTTTCTGAGACGTTAGCTGCCTTAGTGGCTGTCTGATCACTGTATCATGTGGATACAGACTAGATATTATCAAGACTTCCTTTTGAAATGTTTTCATTAGCATATATTAGTATAAAATATAATAGTGTTGGCATTTTTCTTACATTTGTAGCAGACACTTGGTCATAGTCAACCCTCCTTTTACCAGGACTGCTTTTCAAGCCCATACCTTTGTACTTCTAACTCTTCACCTACGTCGATTATTGTGCATATATTGTGCATATATGTAGTTAACTGGTTCCGATACAATTTCTCAATGATGGGAACTTCTTTCATAGCTAACCTGCTGTTCCTGTTTAAGCATTGCAAGGTAAGCTCGTGCCACGCGTCACGCCACAGAATACTGATGCAGGCACAGCCCAGTTGGTGTGGCAAGAGAAGGTGGAAAGAGGCAGTAGCTTGTGTGTGTGCCTCTGTTAACTATTCCTATGGCTATTTGGTTGAGAGGATTACTGCCCCTTTTTGGGGGACAGGTTGTAGGGAAAGTGGTCAGCAGCTAAAGAACACTGAGGACAGGAGTTGGTAATTCAGAGTTTTATTTAATCTGTTCAAACTAATATTCAATCTCTGGAGTTCTTGGATTGATGAAATAATGGTCAAAAGGTAGTAAAGTTCTAGAACTGTTGTTTTCATCTAGTCCTGCATCTAGAGTTTGTGTTTTATTGTTTCCTTAGCTAATGTCTTTCATGTAAGTCAGTGACTTGCAGATATCTCACGTGGGGTACCCACAGGTGCTTTGTCTCAGCGTTGCATTCTCTGCCTGGGGAGTAGGCACTGGCCTTACTCCAACCTGCAGAAACTGTCCCAGCAAGGACTTCCCAGCATGTTCCTCACGGAGCTGAGGGGGCTGGGCATACATGTGGACTGTGTTGTGTGTGGTTTCCGGTGATTTGTGTGGCGGCTACTTTTAGGTCCCAAATGTTTTATCTTGAGTATTTCATGCTTTTAGCATGCAGGGACCCTGCAGTCTAGCATGCCCTCATCTCAAATAGGAGCACAACTGGGGTGGCAGCTTATGAGTATGAGAGTTAATGAGTGCACAAAGGTTTTTTATTTGTATGTAAAATGTTTAAATAAAAACTGCACTCGGTTTTTGCCCTCTGTGCATTACACAACTGATGAGTGACTAGGCTGGCTGAGGTACATGGGCCTCAGGTGACCACAGGAGTGTGCTCCTCCCAACTCCACACGTGAAGACGGAAACTTGAACTTACAAGTTTTATTAGATCAGGAGGGCTCCCATGGCTCTAGTCTAGGAACTTCTCCCTCCTTCTCCTCCTCTTCCTCCTCCTCCTCTCTGAGGCTTGAGTGAAATACACTTACATGGAAAGGACGACTTTGGCAACATCAGTAAATGAGAAGGGACATGAAAGGGTTGTCAGCACAGTGGTGATTAAAAAGATGGAGAGTCAGGGATGTCAAAATCATAAGTCATAAACGACGTGGAAGCACATGGCGCCCTAGTGCATGTATGGCTGAGTTCTTACTTGGTGTGCAATTGTCTACGCCATTTGTTCCTTTTAGGGTTAGGATGTGGACACAGGTAAGAAACAGGTCAGACAGGAACCTACTTTTCCATCTCCCACCCCTCAACCCAGCCACGACTCAGGTTACCAGGGAGGCTGCTTCTGTGGTGCTGTGAGGGTGCCGAGCCAACCGCTCACAGCGGAAGCTTTGCCTTGGCACTGAGCACACTCCCCACTCAGTGCTGCCTTTCTCGAGCCTGCGCAGGCTCTGCCATGTGTCCTTCCACGTCCAGTGAGTTGGAATCAGTTTTGCATGGAAGGGAGAGTTAAGATGGGAGAAGGAAGGGGGGCTTTCATGCTTCGCGTGTGACAGTGTACAGTGGTGTCAGGGTAGAATACAGAAGGAAGCTGTGTTTTGGTAGTATGCAGTTAGAGGCTGACATTCCTCACTGAACAAAAACAAAACAACAAAAACCTCACAAGCACACAGTGAAGAAGTGGGAAGAAGATGGAATGGCCAGTTTGACTGGAAGCTTGGGTGTGCTGCTTGTTACTTTATAGCTTAAGACACAGTTTACTGCCTTAGAGGTATCTGAGGTTCCAGATGATGGGCTGGTGGAATGCTCTTAGACCTTGAGTGTGCTGGAGGCCCTGAAATAGGAGATGAACTTGTAACAGAAGCTCACGATGAAGAACCAGATGTTCCGAGCCATCTGAGACCTTGCAATGAGGAGGCGCCAGATGATGAGAAACAGGGCGGTGTTAAAGAGGTAGTGAATGTTCCGGAGCCTGAGGGACAGAGACAAAAGCAGTTAAGATAGCACCTGCACCCAGCTGTGTTCCCTGAAGCATAATGTGGCCCTGTATGTGACCAGCAAATAAATACCAAGTTCTTAGCCCGTGGCATGGCTCGGCTCTCCTTGGTTTTTTACCACTTTCATTTTCTATTCTTGAATGATGAGGTTCCCCTAATATTTTCTTAGCTTGTTACTTTACTCTTTCTACTTCTGTTTGAAACTCTTTTAGAATCATGATTCATGGTTGAATATATTTTCAAAATACACTCTGGTCTTTCAATATTGAAAATGCTTTCTGGCCAGTGACTGTTGAGTGGGTTACACTTTGGGAGTAAGCCTGGAGCTGGAGAGGAGCCCATGTAGGGTCAAAGGAGGGCATTGGCTCCTTTAAGTTGTCCTCCGCAGGCTCTATGGCATGCACGCCCACACACGATGCACAGCTGGAAAGCTCTCCCTGTCTTGGCGGTTGGAGGGTAGATAGTGAAGTTGGCAGCCGCTTGTCACTGGCCTCCCTCTTAGCAGTCTGCCTTTCCGTTGTTACCATTGCCACCAAAAACCCTTAGCGTCTGCAGGAGTCACAACCTGAATCCTCTACCTTGTTTGTCGGGAAGTTTGGCTAACAGGAGCAGGAGGGAGTTGTGGGAGTTGAAGAGTAGTTAGGTGATTTTCCAGGTTACGCAGCATGACCTACCCTTTGGCTATTCCTTAGGTCACGGCTGTGATAAGGTGAACAAGAAGTCATGAACAGCTCTTCTGTCTTCCCTGTGCCCTAAACACTTGCCGTGTTAATGGGCTAGCGGAAAGAATGCCTTCCTCAGGGTGCAGTGAGGTCTAAATTCAATGTTGTGAATTTTAGGATAATACGGAATACTGGGTCTGTGGTGCTGCATAAATGCGGAACAATTTAAGTCATACACACATCCTGTGTAAAGTCAGTCAACAATCCAAGGAGTGTGCCTACCTTCTTAGGTGCTGCTTTGCTTTGGGGATACCAGCCAGATCCTCTTTCAGTAGGTACTTCTTAACCCCCAAAACATAATTTTCAATGTATTCGAGCCAGTTCAACTGACGCACATCAAAGTTGAATACCTGTGAAGCAAGATTTTTATATATATATATATAAAGGTGCTTGTCCAGTGTGGGTGCCTGGAGCTCAACAATATGGCTAGACTTGCCAGTGAGCCTCCAGGACCCAGTTGTCCCCACCTCCTCATCACTGGGTTACCAGGCATGCCACTACACCCAGCAGCAATGAAGGTCTAAACACACCTGACAAACTGGTTCTCTTAGCTGCACTGAGATTGTCTCTGCCAGTGCTGACATTCTTGTCTGCTTTTCTTAGGAAGAGATTAATCTGTCTTGTATACCAAGTACTCCCCTATAATTCTGAGTTCCCAGGGTGCACTGGAGTCAGAGCCATACTTACTCTCTGGTCTTCAGGACTCAGTTCTGACAGAAGCATCTCCGTGTTGTTGGTGCTCCATTCCCAACTGTGGTTGATGAAATACTCCAGCATGGAAATGGTTTTCAGGAGCCGGTTCATGAGCTTCAGCATCCTGGGGGGTGGGGGGGAGACCAGATACATAGGAGCTGCTGCAGCTCGTCCTGGGGGACCAGATAGACAGGAGCTGCTGCAGCTCATCCTGGGGGACCAGATAGACAGGAGCTGCTGCAGCTTGTCCTGGGAGACTAGATACATAGGAGCTGCTGCAGCTCGTCCTGGGGGACCAGATAGACAGGAGCTGCTGCAGCTCATCCTGGGGGACCAGATAGACAGGAGCTGCTGCAGCTCGTCCTGGGAGACTAGATACATAGGAGCTGCTGCAGCTCGTCCTGGGAGACCAGATACATAGGAGCTGCTGCAGCTCGTCCTGGGGGACCAGATAGACAGGAGCTGCTGCAGCTCGTCCTGGGGGACCAGACAGACAGGAGCTGCTGCAGCTCGTACTGCCTCTGCCGCTTCCTCCACGGGGAAGTGTGAGCTTTGGGCTCATGCCAGTAATACCAATACTCAGGAAGCCAAGGCAGGTCGACCATTATGATATCAAGATCACTCTGGTCTACTTAGTTAAATATCGCCCAGTAAAACTCGTAAGAAACAAAACAAAAATGAATGACCCCTATTTCCTCCAGGTTCTCAGAACTGCTTGGGTTCCTGGGTCCCCTCCCTCTTCTGGGTAGTCTACAATGTGCACAGTTTCTGCCGTCAAGCTTCGAGTTCACCCTTTGTGAAGTCTTTCTTCATGTGAGCACCAGCAGTACATCTAACACATTGCTCATTCTCTCTAAAACCTGCCTGTGGCACTGGAAGGGCTTATGTACTTCTGTAAAAGTTTGAATTGTTATTTCTCCTCCCCACTTCCCATTCCAACTCTTTCAAATAACACGAAGAGAGTGAGTCTGCCTATCACACATTTCACACCTTCCTGCACGACCACTCCTTTCTTGTTAGACATTGCAAACCTAGGCTAGTTACTCACCTGGATGGATTACTGTTTTGTTGTTGTTTTGTTTTTTGCTTTTAATTTTGAGGCAGGTCTTTACAATGCTAATTTCTTTTTATTGTATGTTCTTAAATTTGTAAAAACAAAAATAGCATCTTGGGTCTTAGTATATAAGCTTTTTGCTGAGTGTTGAATATATTATCACTGGAGGAAACAAGCTGGTTGTGATTCAGACTTAAGGGAGAGAGACTTAATGTTCATGATCTACTCTGTTAGATGCAGTGCTGACATGTCTAGAAAATACTGACTGCTGATTTTAGTAACATCCCTGCAGGTAGCTCTTTACCTGCATTTTTATGAATATAGATTCATAAGCTTAAGAGGGTCAGCATTCAAACTGCAGCCTGGTTCTGACCAGCCCTGGGAAACGGCGGCTGCAGCCCCACTGCCCTGCCCGCTCCTTACAACTTGGCGTGCATTCTAGTTCACGGTGGGAGCGTGAGCCAGCTCTTCTCCTGTCTCCTAGGACGGTGAAGTCCCAGGATTTATTCATAGTAACTTTACAGAAAGCTTATGTTCAAGGTCACATAGGAAATGCTCCAGGTAGGTCTCTGAGCTGGAAGTGTGCTTAAGCTCAGCTTGTCGCTAGAGTATAGTTGATTCTGTTACGAACTGTGATGCTCTGGGAATCTAGTGTTGTTCTTGGTTCAGGTTACCACCAGCTGTTGAGAGACATCCCACTGTGCTATGGGAAATGTCTTGTCCAGGAAGTGGATTTAAATGTTCTGCAAACAGTAGTTGTTACAGTGTGTCACTGCCCAAGGATTATTTGAACTAAGGTAATTTTAGAACAACAAAGTGTTACTCTTAGGGAGAGGCCTTTTTGTACATAACAAACACAAACCCTGTACGGAAGTCAGGACACAGCCACAGCAGTGACCATCTATTCTGCGCAGCTTTCTGTCAAATACACACGGTCATGATCCCCTTCTCATACAAAAGCTGGGGATCTAGAAATAAAATTGATGGCTCATGGCTGAACTAGTGAAGCCAAGATCTTACAAAAAACCATAAAGATGGGCTGCAGAGATGGCTCTGAGGTTAAGAACACTGACTGCTCCTCCAGAGGTGCAGAATTCAATTCCCAGCAATCACATTGTGGCTCACACCCATCTATAATGGGATCTGGTGCCATCTTCTGGCCTACAGTCATACATGCAGGGAGAACATTGTATAAATAATACATCTTTAAAAACAAACAAACAGAAAGCATGAGGATTATTGTGGGGCCAATCATTGATGGCTTAGTGGGGAAAGGTATTTGCTGCCACGTCTAATGATCTAGGTTCAATCCCCGAACGCACATGGTAGAGAGAACCAACCTCCCTACAAAGTGTCTGTCCTCTGATCTCCGCTCCTGTGCAATGATAGTATATACACAATAAATGTAAAAAAAAAAATTAAAGATTAATTTAAAAGTTCATATCAAGTCGGGCATGGTGGCACACACTGTTAATCCCAGCACTTGTGAGGCAGAGGCAGGCGGATCGCTGTGAGTTCGAGGCCAGCCTAGTCTACAAAGTGAGTCCAGGACAGCTAAGGTTACACAGAGAGACCTTATCTTGGGGAAAAAAAAGTTCATATCAAAGAAAACAATGGTTAGGTTCTTTCAAACAAAATGCATATTGATTTTGGGGGGGGGGTCTTCTGCTTTTTTCTTATTCACCAAACCTTATTTTATCCAGGCATTCCTAGCCCTGACCTATTTTGGAGGCCTTAGAATTCTTGCGTTTTTCTTCTCCCATTTATCCTGGGTAAACTTCACACAGGTGTTTCCCACACAGTTACAATGTCTCCTTGTGTGCCTGAGAGAAGCTCGGTGGGCCGCGTGGCCTCTGTGGCAGTTGCTTCCTGTGCTAGTCCTGGGGAGGCTGGCTGTGTCAGGAAGGCTTTCCACCTGGGAGAGGGGCCGGGCCTGTTCCTACTCAGGCTCCAGGACTCTCCTCCTGTTGAATGTGCTATGGAGGTAGCAAGAGATGGGTGCTGTCACTGTTGGGTGGTGACAAAGCTGCCTCAGCTTTGGCCCCATCCCTCCTTTCTCATCTCTCTAGGTGTCAGTAAACCTAGTTCGCAGTAGTGGCTGTGAGGTGGCTTTCTGTCCTTCCTTCCTTCCTTGGTCACTTCCTGTTACACCAGCGGTTCTCAACCTTGCTACTGCTGTGACCCTGTAATACAGTTCCTCGTGTTGTGGTGACCCCCAACCATAAAACTGCCCCATTGCAGTTTTGCTACTGTTATGAACTGTAATGCAGATACCTCATATGCTACCTCAGCGGGTTGCGATGTGCAGATCCTGCCCTTAGCTTCTCCTTCAGTGGTGAAAGTGTTGGCTGTGAGGTGTGAAAATGAGAGCGGGGCCATCGTGAGTTCTTGCTACAGGATGGCCACACAGCAGCGGTCAGTGAGTGAGGCTGCTGTCATTATTGTGTCTCATTTTTGTTTATATGTGCGTGCGTGCATGCATGCCTGTGTGTGTGTGTGTGTGTGTGTGTGTGTGTGTGTGTGTGTGTGTCAGAGACACCTGTCTTCACTCCTCAGCTGCAGGGAGGATTGAAGACTTTGGCTTCCATGCAGTGACACGGTTAGAACCCTGCTCCAACTCCTCACCTGGGTTTCCTTCCAGTAAGTCTCAGATAGAAGTCGTAGATGATGGCCGGGGCCCTGTGGCTGACGGCATTCCAGTACTGTGTGGTGAAGTTGTTGGTGGTGAAGTCAGCGTTCGGCCTTCTGAAAGCACTCTCAAATGGGATCTTTTCAATGGTTGCCAAGACCTGTAATCCTGGAACAAAAAGAAGTGCTAAATCTCAGTTCGAATCCATCGGAAGCTTAAGCTATCTGCTGCACTTGGGTGAGGGGAGCACTGAGACAGCTTGGGTGGGGGGAGCACTGAGACAGCTTGGGTGGGGGGAGCACTGAGACAGCTTGGGTGGGGGGAGCACTGAGACAGCTTGGGTGGGGGGAGCACTGAGACAGCTTGGGTGGGGAGGAGCACTGAGACAGCTTGGGTGGGGGGGAGCACTGAGACAGCTTGGGTGGGGGGAGCACTGAGACAGCTTGGGTGAGGGAGCACTGAGACAGCTTGGGTGGGGGGAGCACTGAGACAGCTTGGGTGGGGGGAGCACTGAGACAGCTTGGGTGGGGGGAGCACTGAGACAGCTTGGGTGGGGAGGAGCACTGAGACAGCTTGGGTGGGGGGAGCACTGAGACAGCTTGGGTGGGGGGAGCACTGAGACAGCTTGGGTGGGGGGAGCACTGAGATAGCTTGGGTGGGGGGAGCACTGAGACAGCTTGGGTGGGGGGAACATTGAGACAGGGTCTCACTAGGCAGCCCTGGTTGTCCTGAAGCTCACTATGTAGACCAGGCTTGGCCTTGAACTCACGGACATCCTCCTGCCTCTACCTCCTAAATGCTGGGATTAGAGGTGTGTGCCACTGTGTCTGGCTTTTTCTTAAAATATTTACTCTCAGATACTTGGTGAAGTTGCTTACTCACTACAAGGACAGGCAACAGATGATGTATGCCTGTTCAATCCCGGGCTCTCCAGTGGACTCTGAGAGACCTGAGACTGAGGCTCGGGGGAGCCCTTGCACAGCCGTCAGGAATGTTTCTTGGCAGTTGCTTTTCTTAAGGTTAAATGTTCCTAACAAAGGCTTGTGTAATAGCATGAAGATGGTTTCCTTGTGTGGCTCACGTTAGATAGCACAGATCTTATAATTGTCTTTTCATTTTCATATTGTTTAGATTAGTTTAGTTTAAATTTTTAATATTTGTAGATACAATAGTTCCTTTTAGAACATTCATTTAAATTCAATTTTAACTTAATTGGATCTTTTCAAACACTGCAGCTCATTATTCAATTATGAAGGAAATCAGTTTTTGAGGTAATTTGATTATTGTGGCCTTTTAAGAAATACTCCCTGCCAGAAATCAACATGTAAAACATACATGTTCCTGGTTTGCTTTAACTCAGAGGAGAGCGTTAACTGAAAACTTGTCAGATGGCCTGTAGGCATGTCTCATGGGGAGTGTTGTGATTATTAATTGATACAGGATGGTCCAGCCTGTGGGCGGCACCATCCCTGGTGTGGTCATTTGAATAGGAAAGGCCCCCAAAGGCTTGGTCCTTAAGGAGCCACACTACTTGAGAAGGGAAAGGAGGTGTGGCCTTGTTGGAGGAAGTGTGTCACTGGGGGTGGGCGTGGTGGCACACACCTTTAATCCCAGCACTCGGGAGGCAGAGGCAGGTGGATCTCTGTGAGTTCAAGGCCAGCCTGGTCTACAAAGTGAGTCTAGGACAGCCAAGGCTACACAGAGAAACCCTGTCTGAAAAAACCAAAAAACCAAAAAGCCAAAAACCAAAATAAAATCCCAAGCCTCTCCTCTCCTACTGTATGCAGATCTGAATGTAGAGCTCCTAGCTCCATCGCCAGCACCATGTCTGCCTGCACGCTACCATGCTTCCTGCCATGATGCTGATGAACTAAACCTCTGAGCTCTAAGCAAGTCCCAATGAAATGCTTTTTGAAATAAGAGTTGCTGTGGTCACAGCTATAGAACAGTAACTAAGACACCTGGGCAGGGTGTCTTAGACTACACTGAGAAAGCTAAGCATAGCCTGTGCGAGCCTCATTCCTCTGAGTTTTCCGTTGTGCTTTGACTGACTGTTCCTTAGTCAGAAGAGTACAGGCAGGCCTGCCTTCAAGTTTCTGCTTGAGTTCCTGCCTCAGGGGAGGACTGTAACATGCATTGTAAACAAAATCAATCCCTTCTCCTTCTGTGTTGCTTTTGGTGTGTTTATCGAGGCAACATAAACAAAACTGTGGCATGCAACTTAAAGGCATCCACACTTGAAAAGGAAAATAGAGCCAAACACAGGCAATTCTGACATCAGCACTGACCTCCTCTATGCAGTGCATGCTTGCTCCACATTTCAGTTAGCTATGTAGTAAACATTCACATTTGACAGCTCTAAAACGGGCCTCTGACGTTCCCTCTACCAGCTGTGTTTTCCTGACACAGTTCACAACACCTCTACATGATAACTATTTTCAGTAAGTCAGTCAAAACCTTTGGAGTAATTATGATCCTCTCCTTTGTTCAACAACTCTCATAACAGTGAATATCAGAATAATTGGCCTTTTCCTTGAAAAGTATACAGCATCACCATGTGCATTGTTGTCATAGGTAGGAGCTCACCCTGTTGCTTGGAATATTGGGATAGCATCACTGCTGGACTTGGCTGTGGCTCCTGTGCCCCAGGAGTCTGTTCCTCATACAGTAGCTGGGACGAGTCTTTGAAAATGCTATTCAGAATGTTACTTTTTTTTTTTTAACATAACCTTTTGATGGACGTTCTTATTTGGAGGGAAGCAAAACCCATAGTCCAGTTGGTAAGACTGGATCTGCATCTTCTCACACAGAGAAAAAATGTTCAACATGGATAAAGCCTTGCAGGATCTGTCTGCATCCTCACTCCTGTGCCCATCCTCCTGTGTTGGTTTTCTAACATTTTACACCCTAGTTGCTTCTGCCCTAGACAAGGTGGCCTTCCTGTCCTTGAATATGAATAAAGAACTTTTGTACTGATGGTTCCTTGAGCCTACAAGACTTCCTTCTGCTGTCTTCTGACAAGCCCTCACTTTCCTCAGGTGTCTGCTGAGATGTCACATTACCAGAGCTGTTGCCTTGGCCTCCACATAAGAAAGAATCCCCATTATCTCACTCTGTTTTTCTTCAAGCACTTAAGCATATCTGATGTATAATTTGCTTTTGTTCCTACACAAACATTTAAGAAGTGGCTGGCAGACAGTTGGTGCTCAGTAAATACTTTTGAACTGAATGAATATCTCAGTAGTTGGCAATGGCTCTCTATTTCCCGAGTCTATCTATACTCTTTAGTGGTTTCACTGTGACCTCATGTCACTAAAACAATTTTTAGAGCATTTTATATTTTCAGACTAGGAGATGAGTAACCTGTGATAGTTTAGCTGGGTATAAGATCAACATACTAGTCAATTTTATGTCTCCCTGATAACCATTAGAAAGTATTTCTTTATAAAGACACCATTAATTATTAACAGTGTATACATTTCCAAGCTCATACATATAAAGCTGATTTTTAAAATACTTAGCTATATGAAAAGATGATTTTTTTTTCCTGGAAGGGTATTTAATGCAGACAACTAAATGGATGTTGCATGTCTAGAGGTTCTAGTCAGAATCACTTGGATCACCTCTAATAGCCCTGTCATTAAGCATAAATGAGTTTCAAACTAAACGAACTTGAATTAGTGGACAGTGACATCCCAAGAAGCTATATTAGGCGTCTTGTTTAGCCACTTGGCTGTATGAAGAACATGACCACCTAAGCATGCATGCTGCAGGGTGAGGGGAGGGAAAGCATGTATGTACCATATCATCCCCAGAAAGGCATCCCTCAAGTTACAGTTTTTCATACAACAAGCCACAGGGGCTGCCTGTTCTGCACCACTACTCCCCAGATGCTACCACTGGAGCATGTAGAGAGAGTCGCTGTGTATCATTGAGAGGGGGGATGTGTCATTGGGAACGCATACCATGTAGGACAGGACAGCTTAACTTCCCTCCTTAATCTTGTCATCATTAGGTATTTAAATTCATTTCTAAGGGTCTTTGGCATTGAGGTCTTGGACATTGGTTGTGGGCTTTGAGGTTTCCAAAGCCCAGTAGGCCAGGCCAAGGCAATCTTTCTCTCTTCCCTCACCTGCAGATCAGGATGTAGCTCTCAACTACTTTCTGGCACCATGCCTACCGTACCTGCTGCCATGCTTCCCACCATGGCGATAATGGTCTAAGCTCCGAAACTATAACAAAGTCCTCAGTTAAATGTTTTCATTTATAAGAATTGCCTTGGTCACAGCGTCTTTCACAGCAATGTAACAGTGGCTGAGCCACAAGTCAATGGAGTTTGTGTAGTATGGGTTTCTTAAAGCAGAGACTTCTAGCTTCTATAGCTATCTAGAAGCTTCCTTGGCACCTCCTAAGGTCTTTGATCAAAGACTCTGGCTTTATGTTTGTCTTCAACAGTGACTTATATTTTCTTTTATAAATTAGTAGTGGAATTGTTATTCACACAGAAGAGAGATGGGAGACCAGGCTTTACTTTTATTTCAGGGACCAACTAGCTCCCTTTATGAATCCAGGAAGCTCACTGACTCTCTCTCTGGGCCTCCTGTGGGTTGAGCACCCTGATTCTCAAGGTCCTTGTAACTGTAATCATCTCTAACTCCATAAAATAAGAGTTTTCAGGAAAGATTTTTTAAAAAATACTATATCTTCTGAGCCCTTTTTAAAAAATATCTTATTTTATGTTTAATCGATGTGCATATATGTGTGTCTGTGTGCCGGTGTGTGCATTTGAGCATAAGTGCTTGAAGGGGCCAGAAGGCATCACATCTCCTGGAGCTGGAGTTATGGGCAGTTGTGAGTCAACTGATGTGGGTGCTGACAACCAAGCCGGATCCTCAGTAAGAGCTGTACACACTTTTAACAGTGGCCCATCTCTCTAGCCCTCAGTTTACAATATCTTATTTGTTTATGTTAATATCCATTTACATGGGTGGGATTTTAAATAGATATCGTACTATTTCAAAATCAATTCTGATTTAGATATGTGGTCTAAATAGCTGCATTTATGAAGAAAAGAACCTGATCACAGACATCTTTGTGTTTGCAACTTTGCAAGTACGAATAACGGAGTGTGTGTGCTCTGGATGGGAATCAGACTAATACAAAGGCTGGAGGATAGGAAATCTCAGACTTTAGTAGGAACGCCAACTCCTGAGTCAACAGGGGAGCGCACCATTGGTCACTGGCCAGGCAGATCTCTAGACACGGAGACCTGTTATGGACAACACCCTTTAGGATCACAGGTCCTGTCATTTAGGGCCAGGTGACATGGATGAGCAATGCCACGGTCCAGTACCAGAGGTGGGCTGCTGTGTCATCTTCCTAAATATGCCACTGGTCACACACATTCTCAGAAATACAGCAGAGGGGAAGGCCACCGTGAGGGGCACAGGTGTGTGTGTGTGTGTGTGTGTGTGTGTGTGTGTGTGTGTGTGTGAGTCGCCACCTTCTCCGTTTCTCTTTGCCAACTTTGTTTTTTATAAAACCTCCTGTCAGACCTTCCATTCTGTGCAATCGTTTATGTGTTCTCATAGACCATTTTTCTCCCATCCCTCCATGTTCTTGTTAACTGCAACATGCTTACAGTTTGCAGAAATTTTCTCTCTTTATGGTTTTGTTTTCTTTTGGCTTCTTTCCCAACTGTGTTCCTGTCTGCAAGACACACTGTTTTTCCTGGGCAGTACTGGTGGTTGTGTACTTACCCATTTTATACCAGTTACAGGGATTGAGGTTACCGGATGTGGAATGGTAGATTAATGTAGATTTAGGCCTGGAAGATAAGATAAAAAATAAATACAACCAAATTGATAACTAATGGAAGATAAAGGAAAACAACACAGAGACAGGTTTCAAAACCTCAGTGGCTTCTGCAATCTACACAGCACTTTCATATTCTTTGTTCTTTCTCTGGGTTGATAGGAAAAGTAGAAAAGAAAAGGTTCACACAGTATGTCAAATAGGCATGACCTGTGGAGCTCACACGCTTGAGTTCAGGTGAGAAAAATGTCATTCTCCTTGTCATTTAATAGCAGAGTCCTGTGCACACACCTTTCCTTTGTGTCAGCAAGTTTCCTGTCTTAACTCTTGGCATTTACGGGCAACTAAGCAGCAGCTCAGTAAAATATAAACCGTGCTGCCATTTCATCAACTAATAATCTTATTTTTAGATGCTGAATAGAAAGAACCATTTGGTTATTGAAAAATCCCACAGTAAGTAGTTTAATGGCAAATTACTTTATGACCTACCAAGTACTAATATGCATTCGTACACCGTAGCCCATGTAGGACGGTCTGTGGGCAATTCTGAGACACTGAAACAAACATCCTGTCACTCTGGAGTGTTGTCGGTTGGAAGCATGACTGACGTCACCTTCCAGGTCTCAGAAGCTCGTGTGAGTGTGCTTACCTGTGAACGGCGGTGTACCATCCCACTGCAATGGTGAGATTGACCACCGTGTCAACCGGAATCACGTCTGCCACTGCCATGGGAGTAGCTTTTATGGACCGGAGAAATCCTTTCCCAGTCTGCTCAGGAGAGATGGAGCACAGAACAAAAACCAGATCAAAAATCACAGCCAGGACTAGCCACTGGGTGGGAGATGGTCACTAGGCCTGATCCTTCACTGGGCCTGGCATGGTGGCGCACGCCTTTAATCCCAGCACTTGGGAGGCTGGGGCAGGCAGATCGCTGTGAGTTCGAGGCCAGCCTGGTCTTCAAAGTGAGTCTTGAGAAACCCTGTCTCAGAAAACAAAAACACTCAAAAGAATCCATAGACGGGTAGATAGATCTCTCTCTCTCTTCTCTCCTCTCTCCTCTCTGTCTCTGTCTCTGTCTCTCTCTGTCTCTCTCTCTGTCTCTGTCTCTCTGTCTCTGTCTCTGTCTCTGTCTCTGTCTCTCTCTCTCTCTGTGTCTCTGTCTCTGTCTCTGTCTCTGTCTCTCTCTCTCTCTCTGTCTCTCTCTGTCTCTCTCTCTCTCTCTCTCTCTCTCTCTCTCTCTCTCTCTCTCTCTCTCTCTCTCTCTGTGTGTGTGTGTGTGAGACCAGCTGCTGTCCTTTCCCTGTTAAGGATGTAATCTGGGACGGGTGGGATCTCAGTCAGTGTGCTGGTGTGCACTGTAATAACTGGCTCTGGCCGTGTTTATCTGATGTTTATCCCCATCTCAACTGTCATGAGGAAGGAGTGAAAGCAGTCAGGGGACAGAAAGAGGTCGCTTGGGAAAGCAAATGTCAGGCAATGCATACCTGTAAGCTTGTCTATTTCAGTGTCAAGGAGTCTATAATCTTTGGTTCTAAGGCAGCACCGGCAGGCCTTGAACTTGTAACCCTGCCTCTCCTCTGAGCTCTGGGGTTATAGGTGTAAGCTGCCATACACCCTCTTTATAAAGTGCTGGGGATCAAACTCAGGCCTTCAAATGTGCTAGACCAATCACTCTACCAACTGAGCCGCACCCCTCGCCCCTGCGGAACTGAGCCGCACCCCCCACCCCTGCCAAACTGAGCCGCACCCCTCGCCCCTGATGCTAATATTTTTACTGTGCACCTGATTGGCTGCAGTGCAAAGAAAATATCTCCACCTTGTGGTAACCAAAGGACATTCCCAAAGTAAAACTCCTGCATAGCAACTGGGCATCTCTGTTGCGGTCTCCTCTTTGTACGTACCGCAATGATGAGTCCGCTGGGTCCGTTTAAATTGTCAACCCAACCCTGGAAAGAAAGAGCTCTGTTGGTTACACATTTCAGAAAACTGTTGCCCTTGGACAGTGCCATCTGTTTGTTTGGGGGAGGGTGTGTGTGTGTGTGTGTGTGTGTGTGTGTGTGTGTGTGTGTGTATACCCACACAGCCATTTGTAATACTAACTAACTGGTCATAAAGAACATGGGAAAAGAGAAGAAAGGAAGAGACGGAGAGAAGAAAAGAAGGGACAAGTAAAAAGGGGAGGGTGTAAGCCAGGCATGGCGGCACACACCTTTGATCCCAGCATTCAGGAGGCAGAGGCAGGTGAATATCTGTGAGTTTGAAGCTAGCATGATCTACAAAAAGCAAGTCCAGAATAGCCAGGGCTGCATAGAGAAACCCTGTCTCAAAAAAGGGAAAAAAAAAAAAGAGGAGGGTATAGGAGAGGAGGAAGAGGAGGAGGGGCTAAGGGAGGAGGAGGAGGAAGAGGGGTAAGGGAGGAGGAAGAGGAGAAGGGGGTAAGGGAGGAGGAAGAGGAGGAGGGGTAAGGGAGGAGGAAGAGGAGGAGGGGCAAGGGAGGAGGAGGTAAGGGAGGAGGAAAAGGAGGAGGGGCAAGGGAGGAGGAGGTAAGGGAGGAGGAAGAGGTAAGAGAGGAGGAAGAGGAGGAGAGGTAAGGAAGGAGGAAGAGGAGGAGGGGTAAGGGAGGAGGAAGAGGAAGAGGGATAAGGGAGGAGGAAGAGGTAAGAGAGGAAGAAGAGGAGGAGGGGTAAGGGAGGAGGAAGAGGTAAGGGAGGAGGAAGAGGAGGATGACACCGGGCGGGAAGCAGATGAAGGCAAGTGCTGGGCTCACCGGGAAGGGCTCCTGCCAGGTGGCTCCCA
The DNA here is from genome assembly GCF_964271855.1 of Acomys minous. Lineage (NCBI taxonomy): Eukaryota > Metazoa > Chordata > Mammalia > Rodentia > Muridae > Acomys > Acomys minous. Next base: position 1,999,016 of record NC_140500.1, read on the forward strand.
CAATGGACGGCCTGACAATGGCCACATTCAGGTTTCCGCTCTCTTGCTGCACCACGACCTCTCCCAAGGCTTTGGTGTAGGTATAGGTATTGGGCCGGTCTCCGATCAGCTTGGGAGTAATCTCATCTATGATAGAGTCATCTAACCACCTGGAGGCAGAGAAGAACATTCTAGCAATGTCCACTGCACCACAGAACAGAGAAAAACAGACACATCCCATCAACCAAAGCTGCCATCTTCTGGCTGGAATCCTGGAAGACAGACCCATGCCAGGGTCACGAGGACCCCCCGCCCCTTCTTATACCTTCGTTAAAAGCCTGCTTCCTCATGCCCAGACACGCTATTTCCATGGATATGTAACCTGTGGCGTCACATGTAACCCCTGTCTTTACTTCTATGGTAAGTCTCTTTAGTGTGTCCTTAAACAACATCTCAGAACCCTGTGACTATTGGCAGGGCTATTTGCTTAAATTGTTGATATAGCTTAAAACTTTAAGATCGCCTGAATATGTTCACGTAAGTCTTTTAAAAATGTTCTAGGCCGGGCAGTGGTGGTGCTCACCTTTAAAACCAAGCACTCAGGGGAGGCAGAGGCAGGTGGATCTCTGAGTTCGAGGCCAGCCTGGTCTACAAGGAGAGGTCCAGGACAGCCAAGGCTGCACAGAGAAACCCTTTCTTGAAAAGCCAATATATATATATATATATATGTATGTATATATGTATATGTATATGTATTCTAAAATTATATTTATCTTGTGTGTGTTATGGGGTGGGGGTAGGGGGCTGGGAGTGTGTGTTTGCCACACTCTGTGGGAGCCGGGGGCTGGGAGTGTGTGTTTGCCACAGAGCCAGTTGTCTCCTTCCACCATGCGGGTTCTTGGCATTGAGCCAAGTCCTCAGGCTGGCTGTACCTTTATCCACCAGGTCATCTTGCCAGTCACATTCCTCCAGTTCTTCTTGTTTAATTTTGTTTTCTGCTTTTTGTTGTTTTGTTTTGTTTTAAGATAAGGGTTTCTCGGCATAGCCTTGACTGTCCTGAACTCTCTTTATAGACCAGAGATCCACCTGCCTCTGCCTCCCGAGTGCTGGGATTATAAGCTGCACCACCATGCCTAGCTGTTCATGCAGTTCTTCTTCTCTTCTTTCTTTCTTTTCTTCTTCTTCTTCCTCCTCCTCCTCCTCCTCCTTCTTATTCAGATTTATATATTTAAAAAATATGACTGTTTGGCCTGTGTGGACACCTGCAGGCCAGAAGAGGGCATCAGATTATATCACAGATGGTTGTGAGCCGCCACGTGGTTTCTGGGACTTGAACTCTGGTCCTCTGGAAGAGCAGCCAGTGCTCTTAAGTGCTGAGCCATCTCTCCAGCCCCTGTTCATGCAGTTCTTAGCTTGATGCGTTTGGTGCCCTTGCTCTGGTTTTATAGGAGGAAGTATAACTGTGCTGCTTTGAGTGTAGGAAACATTTGATTGTACACAGCATTTTCCTGTCCACTCTTTGATATTGTTAAACACTGTGTCTGATGCTAAGATCTGTTCAGTCATGATGATGTCATCATGCTTGTTGACAGCAGGCAGAGTCTAACCGCTGGTACAATGCTTCCATTCGTTTTCTCTGCTTCTATTGGTGCTGAGCATAACCTGGTCACACAGATGCCTAGAACTGAGACAATTTCAAGCCCACAGAGAAATAGAGGGTATTACACTTTATGATGCATGGGACTGGGGCAGGCTCTCGGTGTATACACTACTTTCCATACAAGTGTTGAGTAGCAGAGTTTGGAGGCCACACAGGCCAATGTGGTGGCCTATCTGTAATCCCAGCACTGGGGAGGCAGAGGCAGGCTCCCTGGAACCAGCTGTCCAGCTGGACTAACCATCTCAGCAAGCTCCGAGTCAGCCAAGAGACTCCACCTTGGTACGTACCATGGAAGCAACTGAGAAAGGTAGACATCAACTTTGAGCCTCCATATGCATCCACTGTGTGTACACACATCTGTGTGCTCACACAGTGAACCTATATGCATGCACACCACACACATACACATGTCAAGAAGAATTAAGTGACCACACGGGGCATTCAGAGATAAGACAGGCGCTTTACCTTGATAACCCTGTTATCAAAGGGGGATCGGTTAGTACGCAACCTATGCATATCCTAATGTGTACTTAAACCTTCTAAATTACCTATAACACTGAGCATAATGCAAATGCATGTTTGTTGTATGACAAGAAAAAGCCTGTACAGGCTCAGTACACACACAGTGTTCAGCTGGTTGACTGTAAAGGTGAAAGGTCACAGACATGGAAGGCACCTGCTCCAGTGTCACTTCAGCTCATTGGTAGGTACATAGTGAATCGACTAGCCCAGGACCGTTTCCCTCACACCAATACAGACTACAGAAACCAAGTTTAATTTCAACAGGGCTGCAAGGAAAACCACTTTCAAGAGAACACCAGAACCTAGCAATCACGGGGAGTCAGCATCACCTGGGACAGCTGCTCTCTGCAAAAGGCTGTAGCTGAGGGATCTGCAAAGTGGGGAAGCTTAGCTTGTCTTAGTGAGTATGTGCTCCAAAGACTTCTGAGGATGCAGGTGTGCGAGCTTACAGCACCACGCAGAAGGCTTGCCGCTGCTCTTCATTCTGTCATGTACCCGTTCTTGGAGGAGAGGGCAGTGTGACAAAAGCCCGCCCACTTCTGCCTAAGGCCCTCCCCTGTGCCAGTCACGGTTTTCTGCTAGTCTCTTCCCCATTAGGTCTTTTAAACCATAAATTAGCATGGAAAAAAAGATACCGCACGAGTCAACACACATCCTGAAATTCTGGAGCATTTATCCAAAGCACTTTGTTTTCAAAGTGTCCTACCTCATGACTCCATTGACCACCACAGAGCCACCTGGTGCTGCCCAGTTCATTTGGCCCAACTTACTCCATGGAGTCGATTATCTTTCGCGGCTCCACGGGGCACGGGTATATGATCTCATCTATGTGGCTCAGGTTGCAGTTAGAAAAGGCAGTGGAGATGTGGATGAAGGCTTCCAGCTTCGGCATCTGGCTGGCCATCAGCAGGAGCTGCTGCGTGGCGGTGACGTTCAGCTGCACCGCTTCTCTGGAGAGGATGAGGCAGAGAGAGACACAGTAAAGACACCCAGCACAACCTGTTTCGCCGTATCTCCTCCAATGGCCAACACACCACAATGTAACTAACTGTACCATCCCAGTGGCTGATAGGCCAGTCTTTAAGTGGCGTATACTTACTTCAATAACAGGTAAAAGGCTGAGAGTTTGGTGGCACCTCATGAAATAAGGAGGAAAGGGATAGGTCTGTGGCTGCGCGCGCACACACACACACACACACACAGAGAGAGAGAGGGGGGGGGGAGGGAGAGAGGGAGGGAGGGAGGGAGAGAGGGAGAGAGGGAGGGAGGGAGAGAGCACACAAGAGGATGGAGGGAGCGTACCTCAGATGTGCATCAAAGCGCACCGTGGCCGCACAGTGGAAGATGATGTTGGTCCCCGACAGAAGTTCCTGCATGTCATCCTTGCTGATGGCGAAGTCACGCTGGTTGAGGTCTGCTGAGATCGGTCTGATCTTCTCATGCACATTTGGACAGACTTCTTTGACTTTCTCAAACAGCTGAAACAGAAATCCACAGGCCACGGGCCTCATCAGCACCACGAAGCCCTGCGGCAAAGCCCTGTGTATGTGTCTGTCAGCTCTCAAAACCCGGTTTACACAAATGCTCGTATTTCCAGTGAAGGTGATTCCGCAGTCAGGAGCCCTCCACTTTACCTCATGCATGTGGTATAATTCGGATCCTAATTCTAGGAACATCTGAAAAAAGAATGTCTAATAATCAGCCGGGTGCATATTTTGAACTTTGCCCTGAAGGTGAAGGGGTGAAAGTCACTGTGCTGGGCAGTTTTATGTCAATTTGAAACAAGCTGGAGCCATTTGAGAAGAGGAAAACTCAGTTGAGAAAATCCATAAGATCGGCTGTAGGCAAGCCTGTAGGGCATTTTCTTAATTAGTGACTGATGGGGGAGGGCCAGCTCATTTTCTTCCCCACTTAGCCAGTTTGAGGCCAACTTGAATGGCATGAGACGCCATCTAAAAAAACAAAGTAGAATTCAGGCAGTCAGATAAATCTATCTCGTTTGCATCAGGCAACAGCTCATTCAAAGATGCCCAAGGAGCTGGATGAAGACACTAGGGAAGGAAGTCAACCCCTCAGGCAGCCAGCAAAGGGCTTCCGTTTCCTGCACGGTAAAGCTGGCCCATCAGTAGGTGCCACTACAGCTCTGATAGCAATTAGAAAGTTGGGTGGCCCTGGATGGTTTCTTTTGGCATATGGGATGGACAAGGCTGATAAAATGTCAAGTATGTCAGTCTCAGCAAAGCTCTTGGAGGCAATCTTTAGCAGTTTTTGTTGTTGTTGTTGTTTTTGAGACAGGGTTTCTCCGTGTAACAGTCCTGGCTATCCTGGACTTGCTTTTTGTAGACCAGGGTGTCCTGGAACTCACAGTGATCCGCCTGCCTCTGCCTCCCGAGTGCTGGGATTAAAGGTGTGTGCCACCACGCCCGGCCCATCTTTAGCAATTCTGATCTTGGCCAATCAAGAACATGTTGGCCGTTTGCTTTGACAGTCAAGTGTCTTCCCCGTGACAGCTCTTCCCGCTGAACAGCACATGTGTGAGTTTGCACGGAACGTCTGCACTGTCCCCGTGTTGGTAACTGGGTCTGTCTGAGCCTCGTTGGGCCTGTGTGGCATCATTTCCTTCAGTGTTAACTTGTCTGTGGCCTGTGGACACTGTGACTTCGGAGAGGCCTGTGCGTTGGGTGGAGGGCAGGTGAATCACACTGTGCTCCACTTTTGAAAGAGTTCATGGCTGGAATTTGGACTCTTAGGAAGAAGGGGTGACCCCTGTGGCCTCATTTGGGAGGAGTCTGCAGGAGATGGGGCTTTGTTTCTGGTAAGCTGAGCGGGTGCTGTCTATGATATGGATTCTGTTGCCTGCTTTTGATCACTTCACACTAGTGGGGCTGCCTTGTCTGGCCTCAGTGGATGAAGAGGAGCTCAGTCTGGATGTGACTTGAGTGCTGGGGTGCTGGTGGGGGCCTCCCCTTTTCTGAGGACAAGGAGAGTGGGGATAGCGGGGAAGAGGGTGGGAGGGAGGGACCAGGAGGAGAGGAGAGAGGGGGCTATAATTAGCATGTAAAGTGAATATATAAATGAAAAGAAAACCCAAACAGTTCTGAATTGAACCTTGGGCACCTGAGCCTAGTGCCAGCTAAGAACTCTGATAGCTGACACACTGCAGGTGTGTCCCGAACTGTGCGGGGTGGTAAGGGCGCTATGGGGGACGCACAGCCCTCAGAAGACCTGCCCTCCAGCTTGGCACAGCTCACTCAGCCTTGGGGAGAGGACCGCTTTCTGGGATTAATTTCTTGTTAGTGACATAAGAATAAACACTTCACAAGGGTTTTTAAGATTAAATAAGATAATGAAAGTCAGTGCTTGGCATAACACCTGTCACTTACCTCCCTTCCTCTCCTCCCCCATCCTCTTCTCCTCTCCCTCTCCTCCCTCACTTCCCTCTCTGTCTCTTCTTTCTCCCTTCCCTCCTCCCCTTCCCTCTTCTCCTCCCCCCCCCATCTTCTCTTCTCACCCCCTCCCACTGTGTTGAATGAGTTTTCTCTGATCTTAGTACCTGTCAAATCCAGTGTCTAAAACCTGTGTTTTGTGAGCTGAGGTCATGGCTGCTCACCCTGCTCACCTGATCATCCTCTGTATTTCAAAGTTCATCCACCTCAGGGACAATTAAAGCTTATTGAATAATTTCTGTTTTACCACGGAAGTTGACACTGTGTCCAGTGTAACGTGCCAAAATAACAGGTCTAGCTTATAAAAATACAGCATAATGCTGTGTGTAGGCCCATGCCTTTAATCCCAGCACTTAGGAGGCAGAGACAGGAATGTCTCTGAGAGTTCAAAGAGAGCAAGTTCTAGGACAGCACCATGAGGTCCTGTCTCAAAAAAATCATAAAGAGAATTTAAAAATGTGAAAATACGTAAAAATTAGGATGCACAAGTTCTTTATTTCTCAAAGCTGCCAAAGAGAAAGTGTTCTCCTCTCTCGCCTAAAGTTGTTTCAAGCGTGTTATATATTTCTTCAAATGGATTCCCCAAAACCCTATATTTCCTCTATAATGTAAGATATAAGACCTTTTTTCTTTCTTTTTTTCTTTAAATCTAAGGTCTTTCCATTAACGTATTTACTTCTTGTCTGGGGGAGCTAGGGTACCCTCAACATCTAGCCCAGTGCTGGCAACAGACACTGAGCCTGCGCTTGCTGACTGAAGAAGTTCAAGGCCCTCAGGGCTTTAGGTTGGGGAGCTTGTCACTCAACTCCTTCTTGTACCTCCTCCCCATCCCGTCACTCTGTGGGGCGGGCTGACCTACACTACGCACTAACGATGCCATTTGCTCTTCCTTCTAGGGTCAGAGAACACCAGATCCTAATGTGCACACATCGCTGGGTCCCCCCCTTCTGCGCGCAGCATCCAAGAGTGCACTGCTAGAGACAGGCAGATGAGGACCTTCCCCAACCTCCACAGCAGCGAAGGGGCAAAGGAAGACCCTTCCAGAAGGTGGAGCAGCGGCCACAAGAGGTGACACAAGCGAAGCCTCTTCCCCGAGGAGCCTTCGCGTTTCCTACCAGGTATGCTTCTGAATAAATACAGGCCAGCCTCACTGCCTGCAAGTTTAAATACCTTCTTTGCTTAACTTTCTTACTTCTCAAATGGCAGTTACCTTGTCTCTGCCCTACTGCTGCACATAAAGTTTGAGTTCTAAGATTATCAGCCGAAAGCTGATGTACCTGTGCTTGGTAGAGGGGATGTCTGTTTCCCTAGCAATGCAAACTCTGATTTGAGAACGTCGTGAATGGTAGGGCAGAGAGGTATTTTTATGACCTAAGGAGAAGAGGGTTGGGGGTTTCCTCATGGGCACCCGCTGTGGATTTCTCAGCCACGGGAGATGTGGCCCGGGGGCAGCCTTGCAGAGTTGGCTGGCACTGCATAGGCACTGCACTTCCTGCCTAGACCGGAAACCTTCCTACGGAGTCACTCCTGCCTTTGTCCCCATTGCTAGAGCCGTCCATGGAGACCTCAGTGGCTCCGGGGCAATGTGTGAAAGATAGCAACTTCTCCATCAGTCACCTTGGATCCTAAATGGCTGCTATGCCGCCTCTTCTATCAGCTGGCCTTCAGGGAGGGTGGGTCCAAGTGTTTCAGCACATGCATGTAATTCATGTAACCTAGACAGGCGCCAGCTCAGCTGCACACACGAGAGTGCATCCACACACAACACCGCAGGTCTGTGAGATCTGGGAGATGAAGGTTACTTATGAGCCTGGCACGGTGGTACAGGCCTGGAGTGCCAGCCCTTGGGAGGTAGAGCAGGTAAATTCCGAGTCCGAGGCCATTCTAAGACACATAACAAGACTCCATCTCAAATGCAACATTAAATAAAAAGTGGCCTATTCATTTTTACTTCTATCTCTTGCAAAAGCCATGGTGAAGTGATAGAGAAGGGAACGTGGGGATGTGTCTTGATGTATGTGGGAAACTGGCTCAGGCAGTCCGCGATTTGGCCTCAGGGATAATGGTGAACAAACAAAGAGCTTGCCTGGGTAAAAGAACTCAGAGGTCATTGATACCATCTTTATATTATGCAACTCAATATTGTTTCATGCATTGGTATCTCATTTAATCCTCATAAACCCCTGAGAAACAGGTTTTGTTAATTGATCCGTTGTATAGATAAACAGGATGTGGGTGGGTCAGGCAACTGAGGCAACCTGTCCCCTCGGGGCTCTGTTTCTCTAGTGTAGGAAGGAATGGGCAGGGCCAAGTCTGGAGCTTTTTTCTACTGTCCTGTGCTACTCCTCAAGGAATCCAAGAGCTAAGCCTAACAGTGATAGCTACTGGCTACTTAGGTTTCTAGAACCATCAACCACCCAGACAATAGCTGTGAGATAAGAAGAAATTAATGGGGATGCCACCAGAACTGTCCCGGGTGGGGGTGGGGGTGGGGGTGGGGGTGGGGAGGTGTGTGGCACCAACATCAAAGGTCGCCCTCTAGTGACCCACGTCTGCCAGCCAGGTCTAACCTTCACTGATTGCACAGCCTCTCAAATTTCACAATGGAGAACAAGTACCCCAAACTGGAAGAGTGGGGACATTTCAGCTTCAGAGCATTACAAAGATGATTTGCTTTCCTGCCCTAGATACACCACTCCAAGCCTCTGCTCTCTTTGGGGAAACACCACAGGCATCTCTGTTCTGCCTGTCTTCTTTTTCTGTCCCCTGTAGGTGGGAGGTCAAGTCTTCATTTCCTTTACAGCCATTGTAGTAAAACAACCCAACAAAAGCAGCTGGAGAGTGAAAAGGTGTACTTTAGCTCACAGTTCAAAGTACAGTTGTCATAGCAGGGCGTCAAGGCAGCTGGGGCCAGCTTGTAGGAACTGGTCACACTGTATCGGGGCTAGAGAGCTATTGGGGAGGTCTCCCGCCTCAGTACCCTAATTAAGATAATCCCCCATAGGCATGTCTCAACTGCCCAATGCCTGTTCACAAAGGCCTGGAGGCTTGCCTCCTGTGGTTCTAGACCCTGTCAAGATGGCACTCCCCACCACAGAGCCGTACAGAAACATGCATGAGCTCACACAGGCCCAGGTGTTGCCCACTGTCCACCATCACACCACAGCACATACCTTACTGTTGACGATCTGGAAAACCCTCTCCTGCAGGGTTTGCCCAGACTTGGGTCTCACAAGGATGTAGATGACTTTCAAGTGGGGGCTGGTGCGGAACAGCTTCTCCATCAGCACCTTGCCCAGGAAGCCTGTGGCCCCCGTGATGAGGATAGACTTGTTGCTGTAGAAGGCTGCGATCATGGACATGATTCTGGTTTTCCTTGTACGGTTCTGGGAAGAGGGTCCTGAGGAGAGAAGGAGCAGGCTAAGGTTTCAGAAGTCTTACAGTTCAGTCACTCAGAGTATGTCCAAGGCTTCCCGAAGTGTTGAATGGGGGAAAAACTGCGAGAGCCACAGGCTTCTGGGAAGCAAAATCAGCCCCAATCGGTATTTCTGAACCCGTTCCACATCCTAGGCTTTTTTGTTGTTGTTTGTTTTTGATTTTCAAGACAGGGTTTCTCTATGTAGCCCTGGCTGGCCTAGACTCGCTTTGTAGACCAGGCTGGCCTCGAATTTACAGCGATCCGCCTGCCTCTGCCTCCCCGAGTGCTGGGATTAAAGGTGTGCACCACCACCACTCGGCTCATCCTAGGCTTTATGCTAGGGAACATTGGGAAAAAGACGAATGTGACAATTTGCCGTCTTGTGGAGGACACACACACACACACACACACACACACACACACACACACAATGAGATACCATCGGCTACAGTGTGTTGAGTGAAAAGCACTGGCAGGCAGACCAAGGCTGTGGAAGAGCAGGCACCTGGGACTCACGCCTGGTGGCGGTGTCCATAGTGGCGGTGCTGGAAGGTGGCGGCTTGAAGTTGAAGGCAGGCAAAGGCTGGGATAAGTGTGTTTTAGGTCAGAAAGCATGAGAATAACCCTCTAAAATCAGAAACTAGGGCTCGCATAGTTATTTTATTTAAAATTACAATGTAATTAATACTTTCATTTATTTCGTTAGTTACCGAGTTGGGACAGATAGCAGAGTCCAGCTGGTGTTTCTTCTCCTTGGATTCTTCCTTAGGCTGAAAATGGGTGGCTGTCACTTCCTGCCCCTGCCACTCTGGGTGTTTAGCTATGGCACACCACAAAGAGGGAAGCCTGAAACCACCGGCGTTGGGGTGCCTAGGAGAAGTAGTGGTATGGTGTCCACCCAGGCCATTTGGGATCGCCATTTGCAGGATTATAGGAAAAGAGCTGCCTAGTTAGCTGAGGGCCAGGGTGGCCCAGGGTTCTCTGGCTGCTGGTGTGAGCCCCCATGGGGCTGTAGCAGTAATTATGTTCTCTCTCCCTCCCTGAGTGGGAGACCATCGGACAGCAGCCCAGGGCGCCCAGGGAGACCCACCTCTCGGGCAGCTCAGACCGACTCTGCTTCTGTCAGGACCCCTGTTTCCATTCTCTGCTGTCAGCCTCTCTCCCTCCCCCCTCTCTCTTTTCAGAGATTTGAGGTTTTCATTAGCTCCTGGTTAGGTTTATTCCCTGACAATGCACTTTCCTTGAGGCTGTTGTGATGGGAGTGTGTCCACGGTTCCTTTCTCATCGTGTTTGTGGTTGATGAAAAGGCGTGAGTGGCTTAGTTGAAAGCTCTGTCTTGTTCCTGGTTTTCGTGGGACTGTTTCAAGTTTTTCTCCATCTAGGATGATGCTGTAGTCCTACTCTGTTCCAGGACTTTTATTATGAAGGCATGTGGATTTTGTCAGAAGCTTTCTTTCTTTCTTTCTTTTTTTTGCATGAGATGACAATGTGATTTATTATATTTATTGGCTTGCATGAATGCTGTCTGTATGTATGCACCTGGCGCCCTCAGAGGCCAGAGAGAACATTGGGTCCCCTGGAACTGGAGTTACAGACAGTTGTGAGCCGCCATGTAGGTGCTGGGAACTGAACCCAGGTCCTCTGGAAGAGCAGCCAGTGCTCTTAACTACAAAGCCATCTCTCCAGCTGAGTGAGTGCACGTACTGAGAGTCTCCTTCTGTGACTCGGTGTGTTAGCCTGCGTGGTGCCAGACACGGCACCTGGAAAGCCGAGCGCATGTAGATCTTCATGTGGTGACTTGTAAACGGTGACACATTACAAAGGAAACCTTATCTGTTAACCCAGTGGCCACAGACACGCAGCTGAATGACTGATAAACCAACATGACTTGCATACTTTGCTTAGAATGAAAATCTCTTATATGCAGATGACTTTCCATATTCCGAGTCAGTGGTGTTTGCCCAACAAAATGATCAGCAATGCACAAGTTCTGCCCCTGGGGATGACTCTGGAAGGGGCTGCAGTGCTGCGGGCGTCCACTGTGAGGCAGTGCCTGCTTATCGAGCATCTGTAAACCATGATGTCACAGGTGTCTGCTCTGGGGAGGGAGGAAGTAGTGGGAATAGCATCCTGGGAAGCTGAGCTGCTGTTTAAATATAACTTTCTGTATCTGCAAGGTCTGTGCAAGTCCATTCACTCCCTCACTAGTTCAGTGTGAAAGCACGCGTGGCACAAGCCAGTTCATGGCCTATTGCATCAAGCAACCTCAGTCGTGAATGTAAGACAGTGGTCCAGACTCACTCTAGTCTACTAAGAGACCACGAGTCATTTCTTAAAGGGGTGGTATCCTAAATCTTTGCTGATCTGTCTGTCTCTCTACTCTCTTCCTCCCCCCTTTTCCCCCTCTCCCTCCCTCACCCCCTCTCTAGTGTGCATTTTTGTGTACATACGTATGTGGAAGCCAGAGCTTCCAAGATCACCTTGGATTTTCTTTTGAAAGCATCTTTCCATGGTTTGGAACATGCCAAGTAGTCTAGGCTTGCTGGTCATGCAACCACAGGGATCCACCTGCCTCAGCCTTGCTGGGTTACAGCGTTATGAGGGGTTGGGTCCTTGTGCCTGGGTGGCAGGCATTTCCTGCCCGAGCCATCTCCTTAACTCTTGCACCTAAACCTTAAGGGTCTACTATTGCAGAGCGGTCACTGATCACCCATGCACATGGGATCTGCTGGCGTTAGACCACACGGCAGAGTGGCAGCTTCCTTCTGCTCTGGACCCCACTCAAAGCCAGGTGCCTTGGAGAGCTTTGGGTGAGTGGGCTACGGTGTTTCCTAAACGCCCAAGGGGCCCAAAGAATATTGTGCATCTTATTTTGGTTTTAGGAGAGACTAGATGCAACAACTTATATCCTTTACCTTGGACTGACTGTCTTGACCTGCTTAAAACAACTGTATCCCTGGAGAGGTCACCAGACAGGAAGGCCCTGAGATTTTGTTACTTACTTGCCCCGTGGCTGCAAATGTCTTACCAGCAGATTTGCTGTTTTGCCGTCTCCTTGCTCACTGAATCCTCTCAGCACAATATCAGCAGTAGTAACATCCCAGGAAGGAAAAGTGATCAAGATTCAGGCTAACTAACCTATCACAGGCTGGAGAGCCGATGGGCTCCTTCGCAGGACACTGAGGTGTGTTGATAGCCTTCTTGGCTCAGAGCAAAGTGCTTATTACGTCTTTATTCCATGTAATGGAGTCAGTGGCAGCACGCTAGCCTGAGCATGGGGTAACTGTCCCTGCTGTTAGGTAACACTCTTCCCGTTGTAGAAATGATTTCAATAATCAAATAAAGAAAAGGCCAGGAGAGTCACATGAGGAATCGAAGGGACCGTTCTACGTGGCCCAAGCAAGACAGAACAACAGCTTTTCTGACTCTGGGTGCTGCTTGTTGGGGATGGTGTTACTGCCTTCATCTTGAATCAAACACTAACTGTCTAGTAGAGCTCTTGGGAAAGAGTCTATAATTTACATTTTATTTTAGTTTGTGTGTGTGTGTGCACATATGTGTGGTGCCATCTATGTGTGTGTGTGTGTGCATATATGTGTGGCACCATCTGTGTGTGTGTGTATATATGTGTGTGCACGTATGTGTGATACCTTCTATGTGTGTGTGTATGTGCTTATATGTGTGTGTGCCCATGTGCACATGTGTGGTATCTTCTATGTGCATGCACATATGTGTGGTGTCTTGTGTATGTAATGTACCTGTGTATATGTGTCTGTGTGTATGTGCCTGTATATGATATAGAAGTTATAATAAAACATGCAAAATTATGCCTTCTCGACACAGGAGAGTGAATATTAAGTAAGAGCAGAATATAAGGGTTTCTAGGAGGGATAAAGTAAAGGTTAGGATAAGGTTGAAAAAATATAGGTGTCATTTGGTAATTATGATGGATATCATAATCTAATTGAGTCAAAACCATTAATTTTAATTAAACTAATTACCATAATTCTACTTAATGTGTGGTAGCTTCTGTCTGTGTGTATGTGCCTATGTGTATATGTGCTTCTGTGTGTGTGTGTGTGCACATGTGTGTGGTGCCTTCAGAGGCAGGAGGGGGATATGAAGTCCCCTGGTGCACACATCTGTATCTCAGCCTTGAGTCAGCCATTGGTTGGTGGGAATTCTCATAACAAACCATGATCAGCAGGATATTAATTGAGGTTTATGAACTCAGTCTACCAAGAGGACTATCGATTTATGGAATATGACACTGGAAAATTGCTGCTGTAATTAAAATTGCTGCTGTAATTGAGTACAACTGAGTGGTTGTACTCAACAGTCTTAGTGGCTCTGTCACAGTATGTAGGTGGTCAGAAAGGCTTGGGGGCGGTTATTGGATACAAATTTACTGTGTCTACGGCAGAGCAGAGACACAGCGCTAGGTGCTTCCTGTCATGACCAGGATGCCAGGACCTTGGTCGCTGCCGTGAACTATTGACGGTTCTTGAGCCACATGCAGAGTTGTATTTTTAAAAGGTGACTACAAAAGTTGGTTGAGGACAAAGGAACACCACTTGGTGAACTAGAAGTTGGCATTTCTTAACATAAACTGCTGATCACACCCTGTGCTAATGAGCTGACAGTCTCTCCAGAAACATCAGAATAAATACAAGCACGCTGTTTGGAAGTACACAGTTAGGTTTTGAGAAAGAACTAAATTCTGAGTCAATGCTAGTAATTTCCTTCATTACCCCGTGGGGCCTCATTCCTCCTCAGAAAAAGCAGCAGCAGCAGCGTTCGCTCTCCTCTGAAAAGAGGAGTTCTATTGAGGAAATGGAGGAGGGCGTTCGTTAGGCGTCTGTCTTAAGACAAAGCCCTCAGGGAGCTGGGGAGATTTCTTCCCATGCGTATAATCTGTAACAGCAGCTTTAGAACAAGAAAAGAAAAGTACGTTCTGTACAACAAAGCACACCAGTGGGAAGGGAGCCCATCGGAGTGACGTGAGGGAACTTTCCAGAACCTCATGATTTAGCTGTAACAAAGGGTAAAACGGCCCCTTTCCCCTCCTGACTATGGTACGTAAGTGTCTACCCACTGTATTTTAACTTTCTTTTATAATGGCGATGAGGATAAACTCTGTGGTCACACTTTGCCGAGCAGTGAATGGAACTGTAAGAAGGGCCGTTTCTGCATGGTTCCTCCAGTGGGATGGAGTGTGTTTCTTACTTAAGGCCACTCTTGCACCATCTGACCTCTGCCACCCAATGCTGTCACCTGCATCTCTGTGCTTATGTGTGGATGCCACTTACTAGTAACCTCGCTTTCTACCTATGGCCAGGGCCTGTGTTTGCATATAGATCAAACGATAAACAATTTGTCTTCTTTTTTTATTTCTATTACAACACATCACGTGATACTTAGTGTGTGGGGCTAAGATGCCTGCCAGCTTTCTGAGGCTTGCAGCCAACAGGTGACAACTGACACATCCTGAGGGAAATGACAAATATTGTCATGTATATATGTATGTATAATGATTTGAAACAGTGTCTCCCCTCTCTCTCTCTCTCTCTCTCTCTCTCTCTCTCTCTCTCTTTCTCTCTCTCATATATGTAAAATAAAACATGACACACATAATCATAGAAAACATAAAAAACGTCAATAGAGCTTCCCTGGCCAGAGGAAAGCTAATTCTAAGAAGAGCCCCTGTGCTCAGGGAAGGTCTGCAGCCGTCCTACACTGGGAGTTCTGGTGCAGCCAGAGGATGGCTTGCCTCCCAGCGCGGCGGGACGCACAGTGCTTGCCACTTGACTGAGGCTGAGTTAGTGATGGCTGAGTGGTGGGCAGGACGGCACAGCTGTGCACACCTCCTGCCCTCACGGCAGGGCCCCATGGTTGGGTGCAGGGCGCTCCTCAACCTTTCCCTTCCCCCTCTCCCAAGTGTGGCCTCACCGGCTGAACCATTTCTCTGATTTTCACTCCTACTTCTTTTGAGCTCGCCAAGGGAAGAGATATCTGAGCCTAGCTCGTTGGGCTGCCCGTGCCCAAGTGTCGACCCTAGCAGCTCTGGAACACAGCTGCAGAAAGGAGGTTTTATGTCTTCGGTGGTGCATCTTATGAAAAAACTGACAATGAAGTGATTGGAAAACTGACAGTGAAGTGATTGGAAATGCAGAACAAGACGTTTGGGGTGATGGACAGGAAGTATGGACGTGGACAAAGGACAAAGAGCGAGGACCCCAGGTGGCAGAGTAGGTGGCAGCAGACTGGAAAGTTCAGTGCCAAGAGAGGTAGGTGCCTATGGGGGCTAGGACACTGTGCAAGGCCAGACGAGAGTGTCAGCACCTAGGAAGGGAGTTAAAGTTAGCTGTGTGAGTCAGGCAGCACAGTGGCAGTCTGTGCCTGTCCTCCTTACCCCCCGTGGCTGTACGGACCACGTTAGCCTGACGTGAAAGTCTGCTGCCTTTTCATACAGATCCTGGTAAGAGTCAACTTCCCTCCCCTCCCTCCCACCAGACAAGGCTTTGCCACAGCACTTCATGGCCTTGGTGGCATTTTCCTTCTAGAACTCAGCATTTCAGCAGGGAGGGGACGGCCAGAAGTCATTTGCCTATTTTATTAGACAGTCCACAGTCTATCGCTGGATTGTCCTTAGCTCAGTCTCATATTAGGGGCAAGCAAAAAGAAACACAGGGACAGCCATGTGGCCGCAGCTGACTAGGGTCAGCTGGGAGTCTGTCGGGGGACATTTTCTGGAGTGCTTAGCAGAAGCAGGGCTTACAACACTGGCTGGAAGACTCTCACGCAGCCTTGAGGACTTGGCAAGGTATTTGTGTTCACTAACTTCCTAGAAAAGAAGGTTTATTATTTATTCCAGGTCAGGATGTGGAGCTTGATGCTTGACCTCAAGTTGACAGAAGTCTGATCATATAGGTAAACTAATTGGCAGCAATGGCCTTTGCGCTGTTTCTGTTCCAAGCACTTTTCTGCTTCACACAGAGGGACACTGCATAAAAGGGCCGAGAGGAATAAACTCGGGGCAGCAGAGTTCCCTGTGTGCCCTCCCGATACTTTTCTTCTTACTTTTGTCTTTTCCTTTTATTTTTCCTTTGTCACTTCTGTTTCCTTATCCTTACTCCCCCAAATCTAGGGACTGTTTGACTTTGCCAGCAGGCCCTAGCAGGAGTCAAGCTGATAACGACCCTCTTCCCTCTCTTCCCTCTCTTCCCTCCCTCCCTCCCTCCCTCCCTCCCGCCCTCCCGCCCTCCCTCCCTCCCTTCCTCCCTCCCTCCCTCCCTCCGTCCCTCCCTCCCTCCCTCCCTCCCTCTTTCTCTGCATGTTAAGGGTAAACCACGGCCCACGTGTTGTGTGAGACAACAGATACAATAAAGAACACACTGCCGAGCAGCTCAGGGTAAAGTGCTCTGCACTGTGGCAGAGTTCCAATTATGAAGCATCCTGACACATTCTAACCAGTCCTTCTGAGGCCTCTGAGGGACCCTGGAGTTTCCTCTGGCTCAGACAGTTCCTAGAAGCGAGGCAACTGGATGTGCCATTTCAGTTTCCCTGGAGGAAGTCCACAGAGTTTACAACCCCAACTCTTGCATTGCAGAAACAAACAAACAAATTATGCTGGTATAATCTAAGCATTCTCCACACACATGCACCTCACCCCACATCTGGGGAATGGACCTAGGAGCCCCACGTGCGCCAGGTGTGGGCCTGACCACTGGGCCTTCTTCTCACTGTTAGCTTTGAGGCAGGGCCTTTCTGAGTTGCTCTTGTTGGACCTGAAGCCATTCTGCAGCCCACATGCTGTTTCCGCCTCAGCCTCCTGAGAACCTGAGGTTGTAGATCCCAGGCTCAGCTCCTCTGCCCTCCTCTGATCCACGCTCAGGCACCGACATGAAAACACACGCACCGCGGGGCCGTTCTGCACGAGGGTAAAGACTGCGGGTCTCTCGCCTGAGCTTGTGTTTTCATGGGCGTGGCTGAGAGACTGAATAGACAGTTGGTAAGAACAGCAACCAAACAGAACTTTAACCCAGAGTGTGAGCCGGAGGCCTGAGAAGCCATCCCTTCATCTGCAATAAACAACCGGGAAGCTACGCTGCACTGAGACTGCAGGAAGCCAGACCGCCATAGCAGGAAGACAGACAGTAACTTCCATGGTACCTGGCTTCCAGCTCAGTCAGAAACTGCCGAGGGCCAACAGTGCTTGTAGCCAAGCTCACAGTCCTGAGCTTCTGGCCTCTCTATCCCCAGGGCACTGGGGTATAACTCCCTAGGAACACAGGGGGTTGCTTGCCTCTCTCTGCCTCCTGCTTAGAGTCGGCTGAAAATCCAGCGAAGGGCAGCATGGCACGGAGGATTGGTGTGCACAGGCTCACGGATGCAGAGGGATCGTGTGCGCGCACTTACTGAGGCAGGCAAGTTCCTTGCATGGTGTTGCTCACGGTCAGGAAGAGCTACTAGAATATAAACTTTAATAAGAGTGTGAGCTTCCTGTTCCAGGGACACCTGTGCTGCTGCTGCTAGTCTGAATTATCCAGTTCCAGGGAAAGACCCCCAAAATCACGAAGTTTTATGTCTGAACCTGGGTGGACTACTCTCCAGGCAAGGAAATGCAGGCAGTGGGGTAGATGGCTAAGTTTCTGTCTCCACACGGGAAGCCCATGACACCCCACAGCTGCCACCTTCGGCTGCCACAGCGTACACTGGATGACTCAATTATCTCTCTACAGAGAAGCTGGAGAGGAAATGCACTGTTGGCCCAGGCTCCGCTACACACCCCAGGGCGCTCAGTACACCCATCACCATTCCCTCGGGACAAGTCTCTCCCCAGAGCAGCTGAGCCATCTCCTGAGGAAGGAAAGCATCATGGCCTACCAGACCTGGGGTTGCATGTACAGGGCCTAGGAGCTGTTAGCTGGGCCAGTGCATGCCGTGGTTCCCATTTCAAGTGTTGATACCAGAGAAGAGAAAGGTTTCACGTCTTGTACAGCTTGTTGGAGAAAGTATCCCAAAATACCGCAGGAAAGGGCATCAGGAGGCTGCTATAAAATGTGCAGCCACCTCCAGTTGTGAAAGTAGAAGTGAAGGGATTAATTTTGGAAAACAAGAGTAGCAGGAGGATTTCTTGACGGACAGAATTCGGGTAAGATGTGTTTAAAATTTCCAAAAATTAATTCCACATCTTTCTGAGAACATCTTTGTAGCTCCCTATCAAATATAAAACAAAAAATTTAATTGCAGTCACACAGCCACACTCACACAGCATGCACAGGAGTGCAGGGACACATTCACTGCACGGTGTTCATGTGTGCACACGAGGGACTAGGGCATTCTTATTGGCGAAGGGCTCCATGGGGCGGGGGAGACACAACCGAGTAAGGTCTTGAGAGAAACAGAGCTTTTTACTAGTACACAACCGGCCCTAGCTGGTGTATTAGAGGCTCTGGCCTTGAGCAGACCTTCCACAGTTTATATAGGATGGGAATCTTATGTATGGTTTCATGGAGGCCGTCTTTAGGTTCCCACCGCAAGCTAATCTTCTGTGCAATTAAGTGAACTCAAAGATGCAAAGAAACTCAGTTGTCTTAAGGAGGTAACTTGCTCTCAGAACAGCTGGCAACCAAGGCCATTTCTTCAAAGCACCCCTACAAAGGCCCACTTCCGACGAGCAGCCCTAAGGAGTGAGCCCAATAAAAGGCAAAGCTAGTCAGAAGCATAACTTTTTAATTTTTATACTACCCAGGCAAAACCTGTCAGAAAGCTACCTATCTTAGAGTTATGTTTGAGTCACAACTGAGGAAGAACCTGGCCTTAATTTATTTTCCCTTTCAGTCACTGGCAGTGTGGGTCTGGACATGCGAGAAGTGAAGACACACACCCCTCACTGTGAAGTTAGAACTAGATCCTAAGTGGACAGTGGACAAAAAGACAAGTGTCCCCAGTGTCAAAAAAAAAAAAAAAAAAAGGAGGGGGACACGTTCTCAAGAGAAGACCTTCAAGAGGCCGGAGGCACAGGAAGAAGTTGCCCACCATCAGTGGTCGGCAGAGAAGTGCAAGACAGAGCCTGAGTGCAGCGAAGAGCTGGGGTGTGGATGCTACAGATGCCAAGCGCTGGCAAAGGTGTGGAGGAGAGGGCACATAAGCCAAGGCAGGCGCTGTGGAAGATGGATGATAGGCACTCTTAAAAATATTCAAGTGGAATGATCTATGATCCAGCAATTCTGAAGGAGATGACGTCAGTGTGCAAAGTGGCTGCTGCGCTCTGGTGTTGTCTGCACCAGCTCTCACAACCGTTTACGGGTGATTGCGCAATGCAGAGGCAGACTACAGGTGAGGGGATATTATTAAGCCACAAAGGAATGGAATTCTTGCCTTTGCCACACTATAGGTGGGACTAGGTATCATTAAGCCAGACGCCGAATGGGTGCACGGTCCCACTGCGTGCGGGATCCAACAGTGATGAGGGCAGAAGGGAGAGAGACTGGAGAAGGTTGGGGTACGGAGAGGTTGGTCCCTGGGTACCAAGGTGAAGCCAGATATGAGCAAGAAGCTTGGGCTAAGATCGCACTTGGAACTTGCAGATAACAGCATGGACTATCTCTCAAACGACAGAACTGTGGAGAGCTTTTGCCCCGAGATTGTTTGACGAGATACATGTTTGACCAACTTAAAACAACGTGAGGAGAATGCATACAACACTACCCAGAAACTTTCATGATCTTTGTGTATCAGTTAAAAACTGATATAATTGGGGCTGGAGAGCTGGCTCAGCTTGTGCAGTACTTGCCTTGTAAGTGTGGAGATCTGAGTGCAGCCCCTAAGCATCCATTTAAATAGTCAGGTGCAGAGATGCACACATGTAAACTCGGGGCTGGGGGTAGGGGTGGACAAGCGCCCTCTAGAGTCTGTAGGCCAGCCAGTCCAGCTGGATCAGTGAGCTCCAGGCTTAGTGAGAGACCCTTTTGGGGGAAAGAAAAAAAGTGAAGACCGACTAGGAACATAAGTGAACATGTACACACATGCACTAGTGCACAGACATGCCACACGCATACAGAGCTAAACACTTATAACCTGACAGTGATATTTCAGCAGTTTCAATTAGTTATTTTAGATTATGATAATCATATTTTAGTTACCATTTTAAAATATTACTATGTTTGAGTGTTGTGCCTACATGAATGTATGTGCACCATGTGTGCGCAGTGCCCTCAGAAACCAGAGAGGTCATCAGATCCCCAGGAACTGGAGTTACAGACAGTTGTGAGCTGCTGTGTGGAATCTGAATCTGGACCCTCTGCAAGAGCACACAGTGGTCTTAACCGATGATCCATCTCTCTAGCCTCGTGACCTTCCCAACGGTGCATGGATAATAGACGTCACACCTAGTTTCACTCCAGAGAGGAGTAAGGACACCTGAAGGCAAAGGAAGAAGCCATTTCTGAGAGACAAGTTATGCCTACAGAAAAACCTGGTGGTGGATAAAGAGGCTGGACAGTGAGGAGAACTGTTAACAGAGCCCTCGTCCCGGGGTCTGCACGCTCTACATGGTCTTACACTCCTGTACGTGGGACTCTGGGGAAACAGAGCAGAGTCTGTCTTGGGAAATGGTGAGGAAATAAACAGAGGGAGGAAGAATTTCAAGGAAGCAGAGTTCAGAGGGAAGCAAGACACGTTCAGGAGCCTTGGAAATATGGAGCCAAATTCATCCCAGGAAGGATGAAGTGGGCCTGGTGTGCGTTGCGTAGTAGAGGATGACCATGTCTGAGCTGCTGAAGAAACTCCCTCCCTTCTCTCTCTCTTTCTCTCTCTCTCTCTCCCTCTCTCTCTCTCTCTCTCTCTCTCTCTCTCCATGTGTGTGTGTGTGTGTGTGTGTGTGTGTGTGTGTGTGTGTGTTGAGTCTCATCACACAGAGATGCTGTCCCAGTTCCTCTTCCTGTCGCTGTGATGAGCTCTGACGAATGCACTTAAGCGAGGAAGGGTCCATTTCCGCACAGGGTTCTGAGTTACAGTCCATCACAGCAGGGAACTCGGCTTTAGACATGTGAAGGAGGGGGTCAGACAGCACCCACGGCCAGAAGGAGAGAGGGGATGCAAGCACATGTGCTCGGGCTCTGCAGGCCTCATCTATCCTTGACTGATCCAGAGTCTCTTGTCTAGAGAGAGGAGCCACCCGTACCTAAGTCTGTGGAGCCAATCAAGGGATTCAAGGTAGGCCCCCATGGGTGTGTCTGGGGGGGGGTCTGTTCTCCCTGGCAATTGTAGTGTCTGTCAAGCTGACAATGAATGGTAGCATCAAAGCTGTGTACAATGTCAGGAATACAGTGTTTTAAGCACTCATGTAAGGACATGCTTAAAGGGAGTCATGCAGTGGACATCCAGTGACTTTTGGTGCAGTCTGAAGTCCCATGTCAACTTGTATGTGCTTCACCTTGCTTCCATTAGCACAAGCACCAACCCAGCAAAAAGGCAGACAGCACATCACCACTTCTGTGCGAGCAGTCTGTACCCCTGTAGCCTCAGTTTACCGCTACACCTTTGAAGATAGTGTCTCAATAGCTTCCTCACGTACTTCAGGGAGGACTTTGTGGCTAGTGTTTGTTGAGACAAGATCGCTAGCAGCCCAGGCTGGCCTTGAACTCCTGTCTCCACCTCCAGCCTGTTGGGGTCACAGGTGTGCACCAATACAGTTTTGGTCATGCTAGGGATCCAATCCAGGGCTCCTGGGTGTGCTCAGCAAGCACTCATCAACTAAGCTGGTGTCCTTAGTGCCCTCAAGATGAACTTAATAGCACTTCTCTTTCCTGTGTAGAGCTCTTCAGGCATTCTCAGATCCAAAGGAAAAGCTGAGTGTGCTTGTGAGCACGGGTGTCCTTAGCGTTATCGTATAGACGTGTTAAGATGAGGCAGCGAGGAGTTTCCTCACACACCAGTCTGGGCTGGCGGCCAGTGAAGATCACGGTCAGCCTAACTAGCTCTGGCTAAAGGCAACAGCTTGACTTGGGTTTTACATAACTAGGATCTTCTTGCTCCAATTATCCTGTCTCAGAATTTTGGTGTCCTTCCTAAACCAGAACTAAAAACTAAAGTTACCGACGGCACCAGGATCCTACTTTTTGTTTTATTACCTGTGCCCCAGTTTTCTGGCTCAGTATATACTTTGGCGTGCCAAGAACTTTAGGCAGCTCTTTTGAACTTTATAAGTCATTACAGTCATAAAGCAGATGTGTCCTACTAGCCATGCCCTCAGCTGGAAGACGGATTCCCCCAGGAAAGCAATTTCCCTTTTTAATGCAGCCTAGAATTTGCTGCAAGTTTGGAGAAACAATGTGGTTGGCCAATGGTGCTTTTTCATCTGACAGGAAAAGTTCCATTTACTTTGCTTGCTCCCTTCACACCCACATCTCCCCTGAGGGCCCCCACAAGCACAATGCTTCCCAGACAGGGAGCTCCCCAACTGCTAGTGGGGGGCTCTGCTGTGGTTTTCAATGAAAAGAAGTTAACACCTGGAAAATGCACACTTCCTATTGCTTTGTTTTCTTGCCATAGCTCAGTAATAGCTTTCAAGTGAAGGACTTGTGGGGAAATACCGAGATAGTGAGAGAGCCCCTCGCTGCTGCAGGGCTCTGAGGCTGTGGCATCCCCAGCGTGTCCCAGTGAGCATGTGATGGGGTTCCTAGCAGGCGCTTGAAAAACTCCATCCACTGTACGCCATGGCGCTGTGGCTTAGAGCCTGTTTCCATCCTGCCTGTTCCTGTCCTCAGGGTTCCCTGCAAACATCTCTCCCAGGTCTGACTGACTGTGGATCGCTCATCCAGGCGTTCATTTGGGAGGCAATTACGGAAACCCATTACACAGCAGGGCGCAGGATAGTGGGAGTGAGTGGAGGGTGACTGAGTTCTGCTGCGTAAGGTGGAAACAAAGGCTGCCATGAGGACTGACAGAAGCAATACAAGCACAGCACTCAGAGCGAACTGGCAGCTGACAGCTTGTGTGAGGGCTGTTAGACCGCCACGCTCGCCCCAGGGATCACACACTCAGCCCACTGCAGTGAAACACACAAGCATGCTAAGAGTGCATGACTGTCACAGGACAACTCCGTGAGAGAGACGGCGGATAACTACAGTGCATAAACAGGGCTGCGAGGGGACTGTGAGAGGGGTGTGGTGCCGGAGTCCCCAAAGCAGAATGTGCCAACTGTGTCTGGAAGGTTAGGAGGGCAGTGACGGCTGTGACCACGGGCCACACCATGAAGAGATGTGGCTGGCCTGGAAGCTGCGTGCCCTTGAGCGGCATCAGGAACGGCAGGAAGCGAGCGCATGTGAGACTGGGTGAGTTATAGGTAGCAGCAAGTGTGACGCAGGAAGGAGGAAGGTGGAGATGAGGATTAGAAAGGGAAACATGGCTGTCCCAGAGCAGGCCAGGTGCCTCGGTGAAAGTGGGGCACAGGAGGGAGCGGGGAAGGGAGGCACGGCTGCGTGAGCTGTGCCTCTGGGAAACCTCCTGTAGCTGGAGGGTGCTGGGGTTCAGTGGCTAACACATGAGCTACACACATACGAAGGCTGGTGTCTGCCACAGACCCAAGTGAATGCTGGGTGTCTCTGGTGGCCCCCCTGTGATCCAAGTCTTGGAGCACAGAGATGGGGATCCCCCAAACCAAGCTGGCCCTGGAGCAGCCACATCACCAGCATCTTGGTTTGAGTGACAGATCTTGTCTTAACAGATGACGTGTGCAAGACTAAGCCTCCAAGTGATATCAGCCTTTGGTCTCCATGGGTACATGCAGCTGCACACATGTTCCTACACACACATATACTACACACACACACACATGCACACTCACGTGCAAAGGGAAAATAGAAAACAAGCACTGTTGATCTACACACAAAGAAAGCCAAACTGAACTACAGACAGAACATCGCTGAGTGTACAGGGAAAAGGAAGAAAACCCTCTCATAGTCTGCGCATTTTCTGTCCCTGAGACGAGTTCTTTCTTTCATGGGTTTCATTCTGATACTGAACACTGATAGAGACAGCCTCTCTGCAGGGAGGCGAGTAACATCAGATGTGATACCAGACAGATCTTACAAAACAATCATTTTATAGCAGGCTTTCCATAGGGAGCCTTTTGACATTATAACACCTGGAATAACTCATTTGAAATTGAAATCTTCAAAGTAAATGTAATGCTGGAAATTCTATTTTCCAGAAGACATTCTCTAATATTTTAAGATTTAAAAATCCTTTTATTTTGTTTCATGGAGACAGGGCATACAGATCAAAGCAGACGTGGGACTGTGAGACTATTTGCTAAGAAGGTAAATTAGACTAAATAAAAGTAGTTTGAAAATAATATCTACAGAAGCCCCTGTCACCTAAAGTTCAATCCCCAGAACCTCTGTGAGTGTGGAAATAGAGAAGCAACTCTGCAAAGTTGTCCTCTGGTGCTACACTGCATGACATGCACAGAGGCATAATAAATGAAATAAACATTTAAAAAGAAGCTAATTATTACTATTATTTTTTACTTTAGCTAAGTATACCAATTATGTTGATTATATTTTATTGTCCACTTGACACAATCTGAAGTCACGTGTGAAGAGGGTACCTCAGTTGACGAAGTGCCTGGATCAGACTGAGAGATTGTCCTAATGGCTGATGCCCACTGTGGGCAGCACCATCCAGGTGGTGGTTTCGGCTCTGTAGGAAAGCTTATCTGAGTAAGAAGAGCCAGAGAGCAAGGCAATAAACAGGGTTTGTCCACGGTTTCTGCCCCAAGTTCCTGCCCTGACTTCCTCAGCGGTGGACTAGCACCGCAAGTGTAAGCAGGAGAAGCCCGTCCTCCCCTAAGTTGCTTCTGGTCAATGTGTTTGATCACACAAAAAATAATAAAATGTGTGTGTGTTATGTTCTGGCTGTTACTCTGCTCTAGCCTTAAGCCGTTTGCGGATTGCACTTGTCCTGGGGAAGGAACTAGCGGGAAATCTCCTTTGCGTGGGGTGGTGCTAGCTTCCTAGCCAGGGGAATGCTGTTAGAATGTTTCTATTTTAGAAAAGGGATTGATTGGTAGACAAACACTGTCCAGGAAGAACAAAAAAATTGTAACATTCTTAGAGAGATGATGGTATAGAAAACTAGTTCAATTCCCAGCAACCACATGTTGGCTCACAACCATCTATAGCAAAAATCTGTATACATAATAATAAATAAACAAGGAGTGTCTGGTCCACTGAGAAGAAAGTTATTCAGTGTGCTGGAGGAAGCCAGCACTGTTGGTCTGTGGCCTCTCTGTGCTGGCTAGCGCTCTCTCCTCCTTCTTTCCCCCTTCCCCACCCTCCTCTCTCCTCTGTCTGTCTGTCTGTCTGTCTGTCTGTCTCTCTCTTTCTCTCTCTCTCTTTCTCTCTCTCTCTCTCTCTCTCTACACACACACACACACACACACACACACACACACACACACACACATACACTTTAAACTGAAGAAAGTTTTCAGAGCCTATACTACTAAATTAATGCAAGCACAGGGATTTTTGACTATGAGAACCAGAGTGACATCTAATTTCTTAGTGCAAATATATTCCAAGAAATAAAGAAAAGAACTAAGGAAGGGTGGTTGCACTTTCTGAGCACGTACTATGGTTTAAGCGACGTCTCTCACACTGTGCCATCACTTTCTCATACAATCCTTGCAGTAACTCCGGGAGGTGGCAGAAGGCACTGCTCACCCCAGAGGGCTTAAGGAACCTTGTGTAAGTCCTGCAGCAGAGAGAGTAGGGCAGAGGGCGCTCACTTTTACCTGCATGTATGGTTAGTCGGTTTGGAATTACTTTTAGAATCAAAGCGAAACGTGGATTGGAGACGCCTGAAGGTACATTAAAATGACATTTGTTGAACAAATCTGTGACCCCATGGCTGAGGAACTGCCAGGCGGTTGCAGACCTCTGATGTGGAGCCCTTGGGATCCTGGCT
The DNA here is from genome assembly GCF_964271855.1 of Acomys minous. NCBI lineage: Eukaryota > Metazoa > Chordata > Mammalia > Rodentia > Muridae > Acomys > Acomys minous. The sequence goes on from NC_140500.1 coordinate 2,025,018, forward strand.
CCAGTGTTTGTCTCAATGTCTTCCTGTTATCTGCTGTGCAGCTACTGCTGACTTTACAGGGATCTTCGAACTATACCCCCACCTCCAGACAATCTGCTGCACAGTTGCTGATGACTCTACTATATCCCTACCTCCAGACAGACCCCCACCTCCAGACAGACTGACTCCCACAAGGAACAGCACTGCCATGAGCCCAGTAGCCTTCGCCCAGGTTTCAAATTGAAGAGCCATGTCAGTTGCTTAGAACATTATGCAATTGGTGTTATCCTGCACGTTAATCTTTGATCAAAGCCATAACCCCTACCTTTAGTATCTGTAGTGACATCTTAGATATTTTTGTGCCAGCCTCTTCCTGAGACAGCTACACAGCACCCTGTTTAATCCTTCTGACAACCCTACAAGGCAGGCGCCATCTGTGTGGGTGGAGGACTCAGGCAGCAACGCTGGCACACACTTCAGCTGTTCTATCCGGCCAAACAGTGTTCCTCCCATGGTGCCAGTTCTTCTCTGCAGCCGAACCTACAGAGCTCTAAAGATCGCCAGTTACCACTGCGTTTACTCAGCTACCACCGTGGTTTGCAGAGAGTTGGGCACCTCCCACAGAGCGGTGGGACGAAGTATACGAGAAATTTCCATGGAAAGAAAGTCTGTTCTGATTTCCCCATGCCCGCCAGAGTAAAAGCAATCAGCCTTCTGAGTGCCTGGAACATCATTAATTAATAAGAAAAATTCCATTGCCAGATACAAGCTGGAATATATCAGTTGTGCTTTGGGTATAAAAAACTAAGTTCTGACCTTTAATTGATTTTTTTCTAGGCAAATTTAATAAAATGATCAAATGAAATTGAAAGATCACATTCTTCCCTGGAGTTCTTCAGATCTCTTCTTTAATCTGTGCTTAAATCCCACATGAGAACCCCCAGACTCCAATGTGCCCCAGATGTGCAGAAGGAAACAGTGCGCATTCTCATGACAGGACTGAATCTCAAAGAGTGGAGACCCCTCCCTGTCAGCACAGCCTACGGGTGGTGCCAACTTCTTCAGTTCTGTTTTCATTCAAATGCTTAACCTTCAGCAGCTAACTGGCTCGGACTTTGCAGCCCAGAGTAACCCGGTGCTCACTGTCAGCCAGCAGAGAACACTGTGGGTCGCCCCATCTATTACTCAGGAAATTAGCCATTGATTTCTTTCCTCAATGAGGTTTGCTGAGCTATGGCAGAAAGCAAGGAAATGTGAAAATGAGAGAAAGACCCCAGTTCGCACTCCACTCCCCAAACTCAGTTTGCCGTGACTGTGGCAACCTCTGAGGCCCCACACACTGCCTAGGCTTCTCTTACCTCTCTGTCTTTTTCCCCCTGGCTCTGGGTTTCTCCGAGACCAGAAGGTGTGGATAAGTCTGGAAAATGGGGCCGGATTGAAATCACCTCCAAAGAGCAGGGAGCCTGTCGCAGCACCCCAGGGACAGCGGCTTCCACTTCGAGTCTCCAGAGGCACAAATGGCAGGTTGCACCATTATATCCCCTGCCTGAGGTCCTGCTCACCCCCATCCGAGCTTAGAAGGCTCCGTGGGCTGGGCTTCCCATGCCTGCAATCGTCTCTGTGTTGTGACACACGGACAGTGCCTTCTGGTCCCAGAGTGTTGCCATTGCAACCCTCAGCACAGCCAGGTTTGAGAAACAGAGCCTTCCTATCTTTTTAGACATCGGGAACAGACTGCGCAGTCACCTTCAATCAACCAGCCATCCAGTCAACTGAAGAAAGGACTGAAAAATCTGTCTTCTATCAAACACCATACTGGACTTTGTAGACAAGGGGTTCAAAATGTGCCAAAATATATATGTATTGACTTCCCCCTGTTCTCCCTGCTCCTGCCCGTGTGTTTAGTGGGAAAAGGGAGCTCAGGCCAGCCCAGGGCCTGGGAGTCCTCTCACTCACCTGGGTCTTAGGTTTCAGTCACACCCTGATGCACTGTGATTGGGTAATTTTGGACAAGCTTTGTAATAGCCGTGAGCTTCAGCCCTCTGCAATTCCGAATCAGAGATAATGCAGTCAGTCTATCAGAAGACGCTGGAAGGACTAAAAACATCAGTTTCTAGAAATAAATCGGGACAGGAGGCAGCAGATGACTTGTACAGTCTTAATATTTAAGTGTGTTTGCCACCACCAAAGTGCACACTTCCCAAGCCAAGCCTCCTTTGGGTGTGTGTGTGTGTGTGTGTGTGTGTGTGTGTGTGTGAGAGAGAGAGAGAGAGAGAGAGAGAGAGAGAGAGAGAGAGAGAGAGAGAGAGAGAAAGAGGAGAGAGAGATTCTGCTGACAGACTTCATTCAGAGGAGGCCAGCTGGTGACAGTTGTTGATACAGCATCTGAACAAAGAGGAAGATTATATTCTGGAGTTTGTATTTGTTTATGTTATTTAATTTAATTTATTTATTTGAGACAAGGTCTCTGTATTTGGCTCTCGCTGGCCTGGAACTTGCTATGTGGATCATCCTGGACTTGAACGCAGGTATCTATCTACTCCTGCTTCTTGCCTCCTGGCTATTCCAGTTTTAAAAAATAAGTGTAATACATACCTTTTACATTCTGCGTGTGTGTGTGTGTGTGTGTGTGTGTGTGTGTGTGTGTGTGTGTGTGTGAATGTGTGTGTGCAGGCGCACCTGTGTTTTAGAGTATGCACCATCATATAAGTGGTACATTTTGGCTGTTATTTTGAGACAATTTCTCTTACGTGTCCCTGAACTCACTGTTTAGGTAAGGCTGGCCAGCCAGCAGGCTTCGGGGGTCCCTTGTCTCTGCTGCTCCAGGGCTGGCATCACAGTATAGGCTACCATGTCCTGCTTTTTTAAATGGGTCCTGAGGATGGAACTCAGGCCCTGGTACTTTACCTATCTAATGCTTTACCGATATTATGGTCCCAGGCCCACATTTAGCATCCTTAGGGGAGCCTCAGGAGTGCATGAATCTTCAAAGACCGTACTTCATCGAGCTTCTGTTTGAGTCCTCTGAATCTAGTCTTAACAAATGTTGCTAGGCTACCCTTGACATCACTTCCCACACCGTCCTCTCTGACATCCCAGCCAGCTGCCTCTGGCCAACTTTCCATTGTCCCCTACCTAGTGCCTCCTAATACCGACTTGCCTTTGTATTTGAACTTAGATTTACTCTTATCTATTGTTAATAGTCTTGAATAAAGATTTAAAAAGATGTGAGGATAATTGCTCTTTAGCAATTAAAAGGTCAAAATGTCAGTGTACCTAAAATAAAATGGATTTTTCTACATAGGGAAGTGGGAAGGCTGATGAAGGTCAGGGGATTAATGATGCTTAAATGCATTTTCTTAGGGTGACGGAGTGAGGGGTGGGGAGGGCAGCACAGGGAATGCAAAGGATCCTGGGTATTCATCCACACATATTTCTTATAGAAAATGAAAGGAGGTCACGGCCAGCCTTGGCTATGTAGCAAGCTCAAGAACAGCCTGGACTGGATGAGGCCTTGGCTCAAAAATAAAGTAATGAAAGTTCTGTGGTTAACTCGGGTTGGGGCTAGAAGGAGAACTGTTGGTAAATGGTATGACTTCTCTCTTCCCATCCTCTATTTCCTTCAACCCCTCACCATTAAGCCTAGAGTAGAGAAAAACTGACTGTGAGTTGGCAATCAATTGCCCTAAATTGATTGTTAAATTGAGGAAAACGTAAGTAAATGAAAGAAGTACAAGAAATAATATTTGTGTTTTTCCATTTGGAAACAACCCCTTTGTGTCTAGGATACTTCTATCAGATTCCAAAAAAAATCACAGGTGTGTATGCGTGTGCATGTGCATGTGCGTGAGAGAGAGAGAGAGAGAGAGAGAGAGAGAGAGAGAGAGAGAGAGAGAGAAGAGAGAGATGTGTACCCTCCTGCCTGTTGCTCATTCCTCATTTCTGCATTTTCACTGTAGATTATTCTCATTTACTCTAAAATCATGGTGAAAGGTTTTCTCTTTGGTCATTTGAAACTGCAGTTGGTGAGACCCTGCTTTTCTGAAAGAAGCGCCTGTAGTGGTCAGAGCCCTGGGTGTGAAGCTCAGCACGTGAGCTCCCCACAACTGATGCCAAGTCACCTCACAGCAGTAGAGATGTGGAGCAAAGGCCTGGTAAGAGCTGTATTCCCTGCACAGCAAACCAGACCACCTCTGTGCACAGACACGTACTCCAGGCTTGCTAAGCTTTCGACCATGGGAAGATACCAGCCTGCCATCTTGTGCGGCTGCTGCTCTCCGTCTGTCTGTACCTGATGCACACCAGTGAGGACAAGAGCTCGGGTGTTAGCCTCAGCTGCATTTGGAATTAGGTCTGTGTAGGATTCGGAGAATACCGTCATCTCTGCTCACCGGGGCTCTCTCGTCTCGTGCGTACCCATGCGCGTGCCTGCACCCACGCATGCATTCGTGGAAACCGAGGTGGGATTTGTGTGTCTTCCTAGGGTTTTCCTTGTGTTTTTGAGACAGTGTCTCCTACTGGAACTGGAGCTCAGCAATGGGCTGGGTGAGCTTGCCAGGTTGCTCCTAGGGTCCTCTTGTCTCCCCAGAGCTGGAATTAAAGGCACATCCTCCCAAGATCAGGTCTTCTTACACGCATGCTGAGGATCTGAACTCAGGGCCTCACGCATGTGCAGCAAGCACGCTTGTGCCTAGGCCATCCCCCCCGCCCCTCACTTGAATTTTTCTTTTCTTTTCTTTCTTTCTTTCTTTCTTTTTTTTTTTTGACTTTCAGTACATAATTACGCACCAAGAGAAAAGAGCTACTCCTAGTTTTGACATGGATGCTTCTGTTTTTGTTTGACTTTTCAACATCTGAGACAAAAAGCTTTCTGTGTCTGAATCATAAGAAGTACTAAAGTCTTTAGCATTAAAAGACAAAGCAAAGGAAGCCATTACGTGTAGTGCTTTGAGAACGCAGCGGCTGACCACGGAGAGCTCTGTGTCCAGTGACGCAGCCACTCAACCGTGGCTCCCAGAGGAGGAACCTGCCATGGCTTTTAATTGCTCCTCTTCTTTTTCTTTCTAGTCGGTTCCATTATAACATCGCTGTAAATTACCACTGTAAAAGCATTGCCACACAGAGTGGGATGGGCGAGCCGGTCTGCAGTGTTCAGGTCCCAAGGTCCAGGGTCCCCGATGCCACGGAGCATGGCTTCTACTTGACTTTTCTTGCTCTATGTTTTTTTCTGTTGTCTTGTTTTAACAACAGTTGTTTCTTCATGTAGGAAAGTATGGAGGAAACACGAGCCTCCTGCGGCAGGTAGGCAGGTACGTTGGTGAGGGCTTAATGGGTTAACTTAGTTTAAAACGCACTTTAAAGGCGCCATCCCACCACCTTGGTTGCCATTGTTTCTGAAAGAATCCACACATATCTGTACTGTGAACTTTCCTGCATATAATCTTATTCATGAGCTTCTTTTAAAAAGATTTCTCTCTATATTTATTCTCTAGTTATGTCTAGGTCCTTTTCTTTGTATTTACCTTGCTTGGCTTGGCCTAAGATGTTTTAGCAGGCGAACTGACATTTTAAAGATCAGTTTTGTCATAGTGTTAGTGGTTTCCCTGTTCTTTTTCCTGCTCCCCACCTGCCTATGCCGAGACTTCAAGTTAGGAACGGCTGATGGTTTGATATCTCTGTTTGCTGTTTGGGTCTCATTCAGTTGTTTCCTTCCTTTCAGCTCTCTGGATAATTCCTGCTGCCACAGCTTGTGTCGGCTTCACACGCCCTTTCCCTCTCCTGTGGGTAGCGCCCTCTCCAGCCTGCCAGTCTGCATAGCTCAGTCTCCTCCTGTGTTCTAATTCCTCATGTTCTCTCTCTATTTGAGTTCTGCGCTTTAATTCACATTTGTTTCTTTTCCTTTACTTTCTTTAAACATATTTTAAACACTTATTTTAAAGAGCTTGCCTTGAATTTTGCCATCTGAGGCTTTTATGAGCTATTTCCATTGAGTCATTAAAAACTAATTTTGACCACTGGTGAGATGGCTCAGCAGGTAAGGGTGCCGGCTGCCAAGCCTGATGGCCTGAGTTAGCCCTCAGGACTTACATAGTGGAAGGAGAGAATATACTCCCACAAGCCGCCTTTTGCCCTCCACTTGTGCACTGTGGCACAAGTGCCCACACCCGCCCCCCAACATACAGATAATAAATAAATGTAATTTAAAATATTTAAGACTATTGGATTTCAACAAGCGAACAAACTCCTCAAAACCTACTGGAGAGATTATAAGGCTTGCCTGACACTCTGTGTGTGTGTGTGTGTGTGTGTGTGTGTGTGTGTGTGTGTGTGTGTGTTGGAACACTGTATTTAAAAGATCAGTATAGATCAATATAGATCACAGATCATACCAGAGTAGATGTGTTCTGCCAGAGATGGACGTGCAGTTTTTTTTCTGTTAGCAAGAAGCTATTCACATCAAACCAGTTAGGACCTCTGTTCTTTTCTTCATGGAGTCTTGCCTGTAAATCAGATTGGCCTTGAACAAACGGTGTGGCTAACACTGACCTCATGGCTGGATATCTTGCCTCAGCCTATGGGGTCCTGGACTTTGGGTCTGGGCCCCACACCTGGGGCCAATGAAGAACCTAGCCCACTGAGGCTGGATGGATGCCTCGGCCAGTTCAGCTGCTGTCTGCTTGGAGCATCTTTAGGATGTGTCATGGCTCCTGCCTCTGGTGTGGCGTTGGGCTTTAGGTACCTCGGGTCAGTGGCCACCCTCCTGCACCTGTCTAGCCGCACCTGCAGCTTCCCCGTGCACCTGCAGCTTCCCCGTGCACCTGCAGCTTCCCCGTGCACCTGCAGCTTCCCCGTGCACCTGCAGCTTCCCCGTGCACCTGCAGCTTCCCCGTGCACCTGCAGCTTCCCCGTGCACCTGCAGCTTCCCTGTGCACCTAGGGCTGTTGTTCATTTCTCATGTCTGGATTCTCACCGTAGATTATTATCATCCACTGGTCTGTCTATCCAACCCCGACACATTTATGGTCCGTTCCACTTTAACACAGGGCAGACAGGGTGCAACTTTGCTAACTGCTCTCAGCTGTCCTTCCTGCAAGCCACTGGAGCTATCAAGAGCCATGCGTGACGTACGGAAGCAAACCCACGACTCTTGCATAGGGGTAGCTTTCCTGGGTGAGGCGGGTTTAAGTCATCTGGGATCATGGTAGGAGAACGCCAGCCTTCCATGCTGGTATGTTTTAAGAACTGGAGCACCAGGGATTTGCTTGACATGCAGTGCATTGTGGGATGTTGGAAACTATCAGTCTCCTGCCATGCCTTTTCCTATTGGTTGCAGGTGATTATGATGCAGGGAGCAAAGTACAGGGGTGGAGTTAGCGGGGACCTGAGACACCTGTCACAGATCTGTGTCTCATGGATATCGCTCTCTGTGAGTCACAGCTGCACTGGTGCACACAAAAGGCTGAAAAGGCATCAGAGCCCGTCGGTGGATGCGGAGAACTGCACCCCACTAGAGCCTGCAGGAAACCCCAACAACGCCTTTAGGCTGCTTGAGGACATCTAGTAGATATGACAGCCTCTGAATGAGATTGATAACGGAGACAGCTCCATTCATGGAGAGAGAGACCCCATGAAGAAAATGACCATAGTGAAGGCAGGGTGTGGATAGCCTCTGAGGAGAGGTGCTTTCAAGCTGCCACCATAAAGCACCTCCTAATGCTCAGACACTGGCCCATTGTCACAGTCCTGTCTGGTGGCTTTGGAAACCACCTAAGACTGCAGCACTGACTTCCTCAGTCAGAAGGACAAAGAGTTCAGTTGGGGAAGCCCGTGAGCATACAGTGCAGATTGTCTAGGAGGGTCTGAGAGCTGGACACTGAAGCACAGTGTCTAGAAAGCGCGGAGGGCCAGGAGCGAACGCCCTGCGCTGTCCTTGGACATCATAAAGCAACACCAGGGAAGCAACTATTAGACCCCTTTAACAATAGTTGATACATATCCTACACACATGCTACGTAATAACTCTGTCTTCTGCATGGTCACACTAACTGTCTGTAAACCACAGACATAGCACAACCGTTTTAGGCCTTGGTGAGCACAGAACCCAAACAGAACTTTAGGTTTAGGTTTTAAAAACTTAATGATGATAACCACAAAGCAGTTTTATGGAGCCGCCACAGATGCTTTCAAAATGAAAAGTGCACATCGCCAAGTTGCTCTTACTAGCATCTAAACAACTCTTTCCAAAAGACCCGGGATCCTATTTCTTTGGCAGATGGCCTTCCCGTTTGATTGACGAGCAGGCGTGCCTGCGGTCCTTACCTCAGCAGTGCAGGAAGAACCATCGTATGAACCGCACTCGACAGCACTTCATGTGTCCACGTCTCTCATATTTAAATCCTGCCAATCCCTTCACTGCATTTAAGGCCCCGTGAGACTAAACTCTTATCTCGTGTTTATTTCTCCCCACAATGATGGCCTAGGGCTTGGTGTAGACTTGGGGGTCACCTGTGTATTAAATGACATGTCACATGACAGTGTACACGGGGACAGTGGAGAAGTAGGTAGACATGACACTCTGAAGGAGCCTGTGTACAGATGATTACAGATGTCATTAGCAAGGCCATAGAACAGAAGAGGGACAGCAGAGGCGGTTGTCATGTTATGGAGCCATCGAGGAGAGGTGGTGATTAAAGTTTCAGGGAACAGGTGTGACAGCAAGAATGCACCAAAAATAGGGTGCTAGATTTAGTTTAGTTTTTTTTTATTTTTTTACAAAATAGAGAACACATTTCTTTTAGTTTTCAGACAGAGGGTGGAAGCCATGGATTTGCTTCTGATTTCAAGACCAAACCCACAGGCTGCCATTCACAGCGGCTTCCCGAAAGCATGCGTATTCTCAATGCCCAGAATACAATATAAAGTATTTCTGAGCATTCATGTATTAGGACGACCTTTTCTTAAAAGCTTCTCAAAACTATCATTAAGGCAAAGAAAGGTTATGTCAACCACGGATTTGTAAAATATGTTTTGACTCAAAGTGGAAATGGCCCTTCATTTCTCTGTGAGAGCCAGGGGCATCTTCCTCACAACAGTGGGTAGGACTGGGGACGAGTACGGGCTTGAGGCTACATTTGTACCCCATTCCCGGTACCTTTCTCACAAGTACTCTACTTCTAGGGCTCCCTCTAATTTCAGTCAGACTTTCACTCTCTCTCCTTTTCCTAGGACATGAAGGTTTGTCTCAGGTGCCATAGAATTCTGTTTTCCTTAACGTCTTATGTTTGTTCACCATGGACTTGTTTATAACAAGGGGAAAGACTGGGGAAATGCATAACAGGAAATTAAAGCAATTAGTTCGGTCATGAGGTGAAATGTTACAAGTCTATTAAAGACAGCTGTATTGTAATTAGCAATCTTTTAAAATGTTGATATTATAAGTGGAAAATATGCACAGCCTGTATTCTGGTTAAAACAAGAGTGCTTTTATGGACATAATAGAGAAGAATATTTAAAGTTGGATTTCCTTCAAAATAACATATGGTCAGAAGTACCATGTTAAGCAATTTTAGGACGTGGAGTCTATATTATGCCGCAGTTTATAATACAGCCATTCAAGCCGTGTGCTAGAGTAAATAGCTACCAAATGTCTCTGCATGTCTTGTTTTTAAAAAGACATTTCTATAGCTTTGAGTGATTTATAGATTATGTCATGGTCCAATAAAAACTTTCGATTTTGTTTTAGAAGATTAAAAAACATAATCATATTAACATCTTCAGAAAAGTTTAGTATGTATTCTAACAAGCGCGAGAGGAGAAGGCCTTTAATCACGGTCCATTATCACTCATGGGCTGAGCAGGGAGTTCATTCGTGTGGTCTGGTTATATGTCACTAAAACAAAACCTTCTGCGCCATCTGCTTTTATGCTTTGTCTTGGGATTTGTAATAGACATTTAAACAGAAAATTGAAGCTTTGTGTTTTGTTTTAAAAAGAAAAGGCTAACACAAAATGTTTCCTTATTAAAATAACTATAGTTAATTTGATAGTAAATCAAGTTATAAAAGAATTCAAGGAATCCAAAATATATCTTTTGCAAACTAGCTATTTAAAAAAAAAGTAAAAATAAATCAAATATTGATTTCTTTTTGTAGCCAGGGCATTTCAACTTACTATTGAGACAACCAAACTAATCCACAGAGCACCCAAATAACACAAGCCATCAGCCTCTAGGCTCCCCGTGCATTGTGGGAAGGAAGATGTCGCCTCATCCTAAACATAGGCCACGTAGCCCAAGACACCAGCTATATTATTTTAGGAGACTGAATAATTCATTGGGGAAGTGGAAATAGAATGTGACTCACACATTGCTCCTCACACGAAGTCGCAGTGTTTGGCTGTGATGGGTTTCTACCTGGAGGATGGTTTTCACAAGATACAGCATTATTACTACAGCCTCTAACGAAAGATGAATTAAACCCTCAAAACACCAAGATCCAGAAGACGACATCTGCAAATATGCAAGCACACACCCAGAGTCTATTGATTTCTGTGTCTCTGTCTCTCTGATCCATACGTACTCATAAACACACATGCAAACATCCACATAGTGCAGTCTACTGATAACATAGATATACACACATACACACAGATTATACAGTATACACACATATACACACACACACCAATGCATGCACACATGTATACACAAGCACTCATGCAGAGTCTAAAAAAGCTTACATGTACATGCTGGATGTGCTACTGAACACATATGTACATACACATATGTGTAGAGTTTATACTGAACACACATACTGCAGAGTATACTGATCACACACATACGCATGTATACACACACACACACACACACGTGCATGTACACTCGATACTGAGGCCCCCCAACAACACACACACTGCAGGGTATCTGGTCAGCTCCACTATGCACAGGAGGACACGGGGGCGGAGGGCGTGCACATCTGTCCAGCAAATGGAGCAAGTCTGAGTGGAAGAAAATGAATCATTTCCCAGTGTCACTTGAAGGTAGGGTCAGAGTGATTGCCCCTGGGAATATATCTGGAATGCATGTTGCTTTCTTGATTGGCAAGAAGGAAATTCATATTCTGGCTGGATTAAGAAAATAAAGCACACCGAGGAAGGCTCTATCTTTGAAATAATAAACAAACAAACAAACAAACAAAACCACACACAGCAACCAAATGAACACTCAGGAGGGAGGCCCGGGTTAATGCCATCAGGTACACATTCCCTCATTCCCTCATTCACATGGTGAACCAAGGCCGTGCCGTGGGCTAGGCCCCTTCCACACAGGATAAAGCCAGTGTCTGAAGCACAGGCACACTGCTGAAGTCAACAGTAGCCCTTCTGGGAAACAACACATGCAGATGACACGAAGCTGAGGGGAGCATGTCACGAAACCAATCTCAGATGTACCCTTTGCACATTACATTTTATCTTGTGTATGTGCGACCACGGCATGCCACAGCATGGGTGTGTGCCACAGCATGGGTGTGTGCCACAGCATGGGTGTGTGCCACAGCATGGGTGTGTGCCGGAGGAAAGCTTTCGGGGGTGGGGTGGGGGCGGGGCCAGTCCCCTCCTCTATCACTGGCTTCTAGACATTTGGACTCCGAGTCATTAGTCTTGACAGCACGTGCCTTCACGGGCTGAGCCATCAGGTGGCCCCAGGTCCCTTTTAAATTAGGAGCAAGAATTCTTCCTCTTCCCGCGAGCATTCCCTTGTGTGTCTCTTTCTTCATCCAGTTCAATCTGAATTACCTCCCGTCGGAGTTTCTGCCTCACAGCTCCAGTCTGCCCAGCCTCACCGTTCCTTGTGGATGCTCTGTGCACCCCTCTCTACTAACCCACTTACAGCAGGTCGCTTCCCTGCCTCAGTTTCCCTTTTGCTACATGGAAGCTACAGTTTGCACTGGAACATTCCTCTGTGGTTCTGCCTAGGTTCCTCCTACTGTTAAGAAATTCACCTCACTAGTGTGTTAAAACCCATGTCACCACAGCATCCAGGATGCACAGAATTCACAATTCTGTACCCAGAACCAGATGGGCCCAAATCACACTTTTTTCTTCTATGACTCTGCTCAAGATCAATTTTTTTTTTTGAGACAGGGTTTCTCTGTGTAGCCTTGGCTGTCCTGGACTCGCTTTGTAGAACAGGCTGGCCTTGAACTCACAGAGATCTGTCTGCCTCTGCTCCCCGAGTGCTGGGATTAAACGCGTGCACCACCATGCCCAGCAAGATCAACATTTTAAATGAACTTTCTGATACCTGAGTAACAAAGGATTGTGTGTCTTTTACAAAACTCACCAACAGCCTTTTAGTAAAACCTAGCAGTAAGCGTGGTGACACACAGCTCAGCAGCCATTTGCTGTGCTTGGTCGGGAACAATGACAACAAAACCAGGAGGGAGCTTTCTCTGCCTCAGTGTACCTTACTGCAACAGTCCGGAGGGCACAGTCAGACCCAGGAGGTCTTGGCTAGCTCATGGCTGCAGTGCAAGGCTGGCCCATTCCCTGGGGTTCTGGGAGTGCCCGGCACAGAGCAAGCAGCTTGGTGCCTGGCATAGAGCAAGCTAACGCGGCAGGATCTCAGTTGTTGAGTGCGCTCCCAGCTGAAGATCTGTGACTGTGCCCATGTGTTTGTGCAGTCAGGAAATGCTGAGCCTGGAGTTCAGTCCGGGCTCCTCACTTCCTGTGCTTTAATGAAAGCACAGTCCCACTTAGAGTAGTGCTTTGCATACATCCCGCCACAGAAGCAACCAGATTTCCAGCCCCAGGTGCTGGTTCAAGTTGGGGGAGCTGGGCAGGAATGTGAAATTTATTATTTCTCTTAAGTTTTAGCAGAATGTACAGTCTTACAAAGTGCTGGCTGGTAGCTGAATAATTTCTCTCTGGAGAGGCAGCTTTGCGTAAACATCCAGCCTCGATCTGTCAGTTATCCACCCACTGTCCCACTCAGCCTGTCTCTACTCATTTATCCACACATCGCCCAATGCCTGTTTCAACCCACTGTCAACTACAGTAGAGTCAGGAATTTAACACTGCCCCCCCCCCCCCCCGCCAGTTAAAAAGAAAGGAGGCCCGGAAGAGATGGTTCGTCAGTTAAGAACACTTGTAGACCTTGCAGGTTGGATTCCCAGCATGCACATGGTGACTCACAGCTCCAGTTCTAGGCCATCTTATGACTTCTAACCTCCAAGGGCAGCGAGCACACATGTAGTACCCATGCATGCATGAAGGCACACCACTCATACACAAAATAATCAAAAATAAAGAAAACAAAGGACAAAGCAGAGACTATAAGACAAACCACCAGAATCAAGGGGCAAAGTGGTGGACGTGTTGCCATCACTAGGACCACTTGTCCTACTGGAAGATACTCAGGGCGGCCACTGAACCTTGTGAAGGCATTTGGTGGTACCTTCTCCTGGCTTTTAGGGGAATTACATAGGCAGCCGAGCTGGGCTGCATCACCACTGTGCACCTGTGTGGAAGCGTGAGCACACATGTTTGCACGTACCTGGGGATGACAGAGTCAACGTTGGGTGTCCCTCTAAACCACTCTGTCCTGGAGTTTGAAGCAACTGTGTCACCTGCTCTATGTCACGCCTATGTCTTGGAGAACAAGGAATCAGTGAGGTCCTGGCAGTGGTCTACACTTATTTTATGTTAAACGGACGTTCCCAATCAGGAGGCAGGCGTGGGGAGGAGGGAGAGGTGGGAGGCGTTGAGCCTGGACTGCTCTATCTGTAATTCTCAGGTGCTCTGGCAGTACATGGCCAGGCTGTTCCCAAAGCCCTTTGGCCAGGGCCTCCGAGGCTTTGTGACAATCAGATAAGATCTAACCTCTGCCTCTCCTTGTCTTCCACAACACCAGGTTTTCACCATGTCCAAAGAACCTTTGTTTCTTAGAACTTCTCTTCCTAACTCTACAATTTGTTTATTTTTATTTTTATGTGCATTGTATGTCTGTGGGTGTCAGATTTTGGACTTAGAGACAGTTGTGAGCTGCCATGTGGGTGCTGGGAATTGAACTCAGGGTTCTCTTGAAGAAAAGTCAGTGCTCCCAACCGCTGAGCCCCTCTTCCTAACTCTAAAGCTACCGTGCCATTCCTGTGCTGTCCCATGTGGCCCTGGCATTAGCATTTTAAAGCCCCTCTCGTACAGGGAAGGCTGAGAGTCACTGACTGATCTCAGGTGCCCTTGTCCCTCAGTGAGCCACGGTGCCCCTCTGGCTGTCGCTCTCGCCACACCCACTGCACCGACAGTTCCCGCAGCAGCAGACTGCAAAGTTACCGACCCTCCTTCTATCACTCCTGCGCTCTGCCTCTTACTCTTCCTAGCACCAGGCTTCCTGTCTTCCCAGCCTCTAAATGCCAGTGTTGCCTTATTATCCAAAGCAGAGACAGAAGGCATCTGGGTGTGTCGGCTCACGCCTGTAAGTCCTCAAACAAGGCTGATGTAGGAGAGTCAAGAGTCCAAGGCCAACCTGAGCTACATATTGAGGCACTGTCTCAAAAAGACTCAATAAAGCTGAGGAGATGACTCGGTCAATAACGTACCTACCAAGAAAGCATGGCCCGAGTCCAGATTCCCAAGTAAAAAAGCCAGGTGCCGCTGTGCATATCTGTAATCCCAGCGCTGGGAGGCACAGACGTCAGGATGCCTAGCATCTGATGGTCAGCCTGCCTGACAAGCAGGTGAGCTCCAGGCTCAGGGAAAGAGGCTGTCTTAGAAAATAAGGCGTAGAGTGTCCGAGAAGAGCAACATTGACTTCTGGCTTCCCCATGTACATGCAAGCACATGTATGAATACTTACCTATAGGTGCAGACATGCGAACACACTCACAAGCAAAGCAAACAAAGTATGGGAGATACTCAAGTTGGATCCCAAGGAACCTTCCATTTAGCTCAATCTGTAAGTATTTTGATTGCTGCACATGGGACAGGAGCCCTGAAGCACAGCCAGACCATAATGTCACTCAAGGCAGCCATAGAGGACCTTTGTGGGAAAGTCATGCAGCCCCTGAGGCTGCGGCATTGGCTCTAGGGGTCTGAGGCTGCTGGCCAGGTCGACTACAAGCCAGTGGTTAGGAAGCACCCACAGTTTCCCAAACCATCCTGAGGAGTCAAGTACCTGTGTCAGGTAAACTTTGGGGCCACTTTTGGATTCAGTATCTTAATTGCACCTGACGTCACTGGTGACAGGAACACAGCAAAGACCTGAGTATTTCCATCAGCAGCTGAGACCAATGTGAAAGAAGAGCCAGGCACAGGGTTCAGTTCCCACGGGGGTGATGTCACCGGTAACGAGTCAGGCAGAGTGGTAGAGAGGGAGATGCCTCTGGGAGCCCGATGTCACGCTTTGTGGGGTCACGAGCAATTCCTGTACGGAAGCATGAAGCGTCAGATCGTCCGCTTCTGTTGGAGATTCATTCCTCAGAGATGGGCAGCACCATGCCTTGGACCAGAATCACGGTTCACATTTTAAAAATAAGCCTTTAGCTGGGCATGGTCCACTCCTGTGATGCTGACACGTGGCCGGAGGCCAGGGGACTAAATATTTAAGGTCATCTTTAGCTATATACTGAGCCTAGGACAGCACGGGTCACACAGAACCCTACCTCAAAAAAAAAAAAAAGTAAACAGAAAATTAAACTTCATACTGGGCAGTCTCCAATCAGAAATGCATAAACAGTGTTTTTGTTTTTCAAGATAGGAATTGTTTCTGGGTCCTTTTTATGCTAAATATATGGCTATTTAATTCCCAGCTCTGTGACACAGTTGTCTGAGACCTCATGAGATGCTAAGGTCCTTCCAGCCCTAAAGGAAACTGCCCGGTGTGAGGACCTTCCACTCTGGCCAGGACTATCCTTCTTTTGAGTTTAGTGGGTCACACGAAGCCTTTGCTCCTCTCCTAAGGGACATGACGACCACAACAGTGAGCGCTGGAAATAGGGGACTGATGTGTGCAGCGCCACACTTCATCCATGTCCTCCTGGCCTGAGCATTGAGTAGTCACCGTGAAGTGTCTGCTTGTGCCTCAGGGGGGTCAGGAGGTGGAGGGGGGCCGGTGCTCTCACATTCCTATTAGAACAGGAGCTATCTAGTCACCGGCTGTGCTCAGAGCAGAGGACAGGCCTCATTCCAGCTTACAGACCTGCGCCTAACCTCCAAGGACTTCTGGAAGGATTTGGGGTTTTGGTGGGGATGGGGGGGGGGCGGATGCGGGGAATCTGCAAGCTTTGTTATCACTCATGGCACAATGACCAGATAACACTAGGCCAGGCAGTCCATAGCACTTAGGTGGGGGGGGGGGGCGCTTAGTGAAACCGGTCAACCCAGGACCTCAGGTTTCTTCACAGAACAATGGGACAACTATGTGCAATTACGGTAGCTGATAACAGATCACAGATAGCGTCTGTCAGGAAAGACCTGGGAAAAGCAGGCTGGCTCCTTGGGTGTGGAACTCTGCCTTACCTCAGGGTCAAAGCACCTGCTGCTCCCTCTGCCAACAACACTTGTGCTTTCCTTTTGTTTCCTTCGTACCCCAGGCTGGAGTCGGCCATAGAAGCCAGCCTTGGATCGCAGCGATGGCAGTCCTGCTGTTGCGGCCTCAGGTGCGTGTCACCACTCTACTGGGTGCAAATCTCTTTCCTGGGCTGGAGATGGCTCCATGGCTAAGACCACCTGCTGCTCTTTCAGAGGGCCCAGGTTGGATTCCCAACACCTAAAAGATGACTCACAGTCATCTGTAACTTCAGTTTCAGGGTGTTTGAGGCCCTCGCTTGGCCTCTGCTGGCTCTGCACACATATAGTGAACATCCATCCATCCATCCATCCATCCAAGAAAAATACTTATAAGCATAAAGTAAAAAAATAAATAAAAGTTAGAAACTCCCGTGTTTCATCCTGCAGACTTCAGCCGCTGAGAGTCACACTCCAGGCACTTTCTTGGGAACCTTTTATGTCCACCTGAGTCTGCGTTTTCCTGTCTGTTGTGTGTTGGCTCCTCCATAAAACGTGCAGGAATTTTTCATCACTTCTTCTTATGAGGGTTTTGCCAGTGGCCTCGTTATAATATCAGGCCTGAGAGAGTGAGGTGGGAGGCCTGTGTATGCAGAGCTGTGTCTTCCTGGGAGCCATTTGCTCCGGGAGCTATGTCCCCTTCACAGGGCTGTGTGGTCATGTCCTCACAGGCACCCTGTTCTCTGAGGTCAGCTTCATCCACACTTAAAGAGAAAACACTGAGAAGCCTTCAGCATCTCTCTGTCTGGGGGCAACAAACTCATGTCTGTGGATTTTGGTCTTAGGGGTTTTAATTTTTACTTTATAAGCCTGAGTTGTTGTAGTTGTTGTTTGTTTGTTTTTGTTTTGCCAGCATGCACGACGCTCACAGGAGTTAGAAAAAGGCAACAGATCTCTGAGAACTAGAGTTACCGGAAGTTGTAAGCCACCCCGTGGGTGCTGGGAACCACAGCTCTGTCTCCTGAGAGAGCATCCACGCTCTTTACTGAGCCCCTCTCCAGGCTTTCATGTCTGTGCTAGACACAAGGCAGCTTCTCACTGCGCGCCATACCTAGTGGCCCAGGCGTCTGGTGTGGGACCTTATTCTGTGGAAAGGAGGAGAGGCAAGCTACGCCGACAGGCGTTCCTTAGTTGCTTCCAAAGATCTTGGTTGCCGGCCATGCAAGGCCTCTCTCTGTGGGGCCTGATGAAAGAGGCCACTTTACCTCTGACATTGAACTCAGAATCGTGTGCAAGTTTTGAGTTGCTGGTGGTTACCACACACTGTATGCAGGCGTGACCTTTGTTCCTACACCGAGGCTCAGTTTCCTCATGCGCATACAGTAACATGATGAGGATGAAATCCCTCTGATGGCCTCAGAGGAGAGTCACACAGTGCTCACAGTGTGATTCTGAGGCCCTTCTCACTAGCCAGCATTCACAAAGCACGTCACTCGTAAGCTGTCCTTCCACACGAACCAAGGGCTCTGCCCACAGTCTCTCCCAGGTCAGCGTTCTTTGGGAAATTAGATGTATATTATGAACTGATAGCTGACTTATTTTTTGGGGAGTGTTGATTTAAAAGTAATGATGTCTGACTTGTAGTGTTCTGCAAAAATGAGCCTGGTGGTACAAGCCCATACTCCCAGCTACTCAGAAGTCTGAGGCAGGTGCATCTCAAGTTCAAAGCCAGTCTGGGATACAGAGAGAATCTGAGGCCAATCTACATAACTTGCTGAGATGATCAGACTCAAAAAGTTAAAAAGAGGGGTGACTTGTGGCTCAGCATTCTGACAGTATCGCTTACAGTTTAAGAGCCTGGGACTTTCACTGCGCATTGCCAGAGCTCATCACGGACCTCAAAGTCATTTAAGACAGCCACCCTCCTGTATGCCCAGACTGCTTGTCGAACCTGCTTTTAAGAACCACACAATGGCCAGGCTGGGCGAGGTGGCACACGCCTTTAATCCCAGCACTCGGGAGGCAGAGGCAGGTGGATCGCTGTGAGTTTGAGGTCATCCTGGTCTACAAAGTGAGTCTAGGACAGCCAAGGCTACACAGAGAGACCCTGTCTCGAAAAACCAAAACCAAACCAAAACAAAACAAAAACCACATAACAATCAACCTGGCTTGCCTTTGGTTTCCTATAAAGTCAACTTTTACAACCTAAACTAATCCATAGCAGTAGCTTAAGTCATTCACTGTTCCATGGCCTGACCAGAATAATGCCTGTGTATCATTTGGTGAAAGTAGCAGATATATAAGTTGGGACATTCCCCAAATCTACCACAAAGCTTGAAAGCAACCATTTATGGGTATTGGTTGATAAACACTGATGTTTGCTGTCTGGGTCAGATGGAGTCTGTGGCTTCATCCTTTGTAAGCACAGTTAAAGGTTTCTGAAGAGGGTCCCACCCCCTCTCCCTGTGATGTGGCCATGCTGCTCAAAACAGAGCAAAGCCTTTGTTAGGCTCAGACACACAGCACACGCCGACAGTTCAATACAACTCGTACACGGGCTCACACAGACACACATAGACAGGACAGACACAGGGACAGACACAGGGACAGGAGGAGACAGAGATCCAGGCCCATGTAAAAGACACAGGAAGAACTTGAGGTAGAAAACTCACATCTGGACCCACTCTCTGTCAAGTGGCTCCTAGCAGAGGTGCTGTTACTTCTTTCTGTAATGTGGCACCGATGCTTTAGCGGTAACATGGAGTTAATAGCTAATGCATGTAACCCATGCGTGTGTGTGAGGCCCTGAGTCCAATATAAGAACAGGGATGGGGGAAGTGGTCATGCAAACCAAAGACAAGAGCTTCGCGTGGTGTTTCCATCTCAAGGGATATTGGGTGCTGAGCACCAGAGCTCTTCTGAAGTCACCCTCACTCTGAGCGTGTATACAAGCACTTACTCTGCCTCACCTCCACACGTCCCCAGCAACTCATGTGAAATACGACAAAAGCAGCTCAGACAGCAATGTGACAACTTCCTATAATAGCAGCGAAGGTGTTAGCAAGGCCACATAAAGGCACTACACCACCCCAAGTCCTGAGATGGACCCCAAGAAGGCATCGCTTCCTTTTAGTGCTACCCTTAGATTGCTTTTATGTTCCCAAGATGGCATCACCTCCCTGAACACCACCATAACACTGCGTTTACATCCCTATAAGGTACCTGCTGACAAGCTCTCCCCGAGATCGATCTGCAGTCTTGACTATTCTGCCCCCGCCAACCCCTTGCTTGTCCCCTTGAGATCCCCGCACCCTTTCTTTATCCCCTTGGCCTGTCCTGTTTCTACACTGCTGCCGGCTGATATGTCTGAATTAATGTACACCCTTTTCCACTCTCTTGCTGGGGTTCAGGGACTGGGGGGGTAGACCCTGAATTCTCCCAGAGCCACGAAGCAAACTACTTAAGCTGACTGGTGTGTGCTTCAGCACCTGTCCCACAGCACGTCTGCACATCACCTTTGCCTTCCTGACCAGGCCCAGCTTCACTGCGGAGACCAGGTCCGCGGCCTCCACTATACAGTCGCATTTGCCAGGGACAAGGCAACAGTTTCCAAATCTGTCTTCCCTTTAGATTTCCCATGCCCTGAGACCAGCAGGACAGTGCTATCTTTCTATCTCTACCGTCTAACTCCAACATGGCGCTATGAATAAATGCTTCATTAGCAGACAGATGGATGCACAGGTCACAGAGAAGGGAAAGAGAGGGAAACACCCCAAACACTGGTCAAATGCCTCCAGGTGATCAGGAGGGGTGCGACCAAGAGGAGGTGGGACAGGAAGAAAAATAAGGCTGAGCCATAAATGTATCTTCAGATCTAAAGCCTGCCCTGCTGTTCCTGTCCCGGCAGGTAGGACCATGGAGCGCTCTGTCGTTGCTCACAGAGGGGAAAATACACTTCAAAGCATCAAAGTTCTAAAGCCTCTGTCGAGAAAGCCGTGGATGTCAGCAGTGGACACAAAAGGAGAGGGTTACGGCATTTGAGGGGATGAAGGATAAGTGGGTGGGCTGTGTGTGCAGCACGGATGTGAGGGGTAAGGGGCGGTCCTCTCTCAGGTGGGACACTCGAAGTTCTCAGGAAGGCATGCAGTTTAAACTTAAGAATTGTTTGTTTCTGCTATGGCACCAGCCAAGGACAATACGTGCAGTAAACTTAAAACCTCTACCCAGATCTAGCCAATGGACAGGACATTCTCCACGGTTGAGTGGAGAGTGGGTTCTGACTTTCACACAAATTCTGGTGCCTCATATTTGACCATGTCCCCTGGATGAGGAGGCCTGGTGGCACTCAGAGGAAGGATAGCAGGCTACCAAGAAGAGACTTGATACCTATAAGCATATACAAGGGGAGGAAGTCCCCCTCAGTCACAGTCATAGGGGAGGGGAGTAGGGGGAAAGCGGGAGGGAGGGAGGAATGGGAGGATACAAGGGATGGAATAACTATTGAGATGTAATATGAATAAATTAATAAAGTATTTTTTTAAAAGAATTGTTGGTTTCCGAAACCTTCCTCTCAACATTTTCAGGGTATAGTTGACACCACGGTGAAAGTGTAGACAGGTACATGGATGGGGCCATTAAATGCACAGAAAGCCCATTGTTCCTCTACACGGATCTAATATTTCGGTTTAGGAAGTCAGGTACTATTTGAGCAACTAAATTCAGGGCCTATTAGAGGTACATTGGAAGCCAAGTGGACACAGTGAAAAGCAGAAAGGGCCCTTGTAAGGGCTCAGGCTGCGGCGACACTCCTGACTCCTTGGAACAGGTTTTGTTTGAATACCTTAGTGCACAGGTTGGGTAGATTGAAAACTTCCCTTCGTGTGAGTTTTCTCTCCACGTGGGCGTCCGTCAATCCTTAACAGACCCACAATACCAAGCAAGAGCCACTCACCTAACTGGCGGGCCACGGAGTCTATTTGCTCTGCTTATAAACAGACTTAAAGAGAAACACTTTCAAACAGTGCTTTTAAGGGATAGCTTTCTTCTCTGGATTTTATGGGGACACCCCATTTAGATTTGTGTGTTCCAAGAGTTTCCACTCTCCGCATAATGTCTGGCTGTGCGTCTCTGTATTTGTCCCCACCTGCCACAGGAGGATGTGATCTCTGATGATGGCTGAGCAAGGCACTGGTCTATGAGTATGGCAGAATGTCACTGAGAGTCATTTTATTGTGTTTTTTTTTTATTTTAAACTAATAATATTTGGTTTTGCCTGAGGTCTCTGGGCTATCTAGTCTCTCGTTCTTGGTCACTCAAGCAGTGTTGGGTATGGGCTCCATCTCACAGAATGAGCCTTAAAGTCAAATCAGACATCGGTTTGTTATTCCCACAAGCTTTGTGCCACCACTGCCCTAGTGTATTGTGCAGGCAAGACAGCACCGTCGAGCAAAGGCCTTGTAACTGGGCTGGTGTTCATGTGTCTCTCCTGGTAGCCTGCATAGAACCTTCTCACACCAAAGACACTAGAATGTAGGGGTGAAGGTTCTATGTAGGGGTGAAGCTTGCCTCTTCCATGCTCACTGGGTTGTGTAGGTGTTCCCCTCATCTGTGGGGCCTTGACGTCAGTTTGTGGAGAGCAACCTAATGTCTTGGCAACAGCCTGGGTTGTTTTGGGGATTTCTGTGGAATCCCTTTAGGAAAAAAATTTTTTTTCCAAGTGTCTTCCAAACCTTCTCTGCTTCTCTTTGAGTGTGTCCTTGTGGTCCCTCCTCTGTAGATCCATTGAGGAGTCGGTCCCAGGCCCTCCTAGTTGATCATGGTATTAACTTCTGGTGGTCTGAATAGGAACGGCCCCTCATAAGCTCATAGATTTGAATGCTTGGTCACCAGGGAGTGGCACTATTGGGAGGTGTGGCCTTGATGGAGGAAGTACATGGTGGGCTTTGAGATTTCAAGTACTCAAGCCAGGCCCAGTGTCACTCTGTCCTCCTGCTGCCTGCTGATCTACATGTAGAACCCTCAGCTCCCTCTCCAGCACCACGTCTGCCGGCACGCCGCCATGCTTCCTGACTTGACAATGACGGACTAAACCTCTGAGCTGTGAGCCAACGCCAATCAAATGTTTTCCTGTGTAAGAGTCGCCGTGGTCATGGCCTCTTTTCACAGCAGGACAACACCCTAACTACAGACATACCTCTTTATTCTTCACTCAACCCTAGGGTGGTTTTTTTTTTCAGATATTTTGTTTGTTTTATTTTTCCCTGTATACTTCCCCAATGCACATTATTTTCCTGTTAAGGCCCTGGTGTTGTGTGATATGCTGGTTGCATCCCCCCTCCCGGTGGGTAGGATCAGATATTTGGAGGAGCCACCTAAGAGCGGTGTTAATCACAGGTGAAAAGTGTGGAAGAATCAAGTGAGAACATCCACCAGTGTCTGCGGCCAAAGGAGGTTTAAAGAAAAAGTCTTTTAAAAACAGAAGAATCAAGATGTCACATAGCTCTTCCCCTAAGAGTGCTTTTAAAAAAGAAACACACAAAATCTGGGTTTCGGGGGCTGGAGAGATGGCTCAGCAGTTAGAGCACTGGCTCCTTCTGCAGAGCATGAGGTTCAGTTCCCAGAGCCGACAGGGGCCTCACAACTGTCTGCAGCTCTAGTTCCAGGGGATCCGACCTCCTCTTCTTGCCTCCTCAGACACATACACATAGGCAAACCACTCAAAAACATACAGATAAAAATAAACAAATCTTAAGAAAAAACCCAAAACCAATCCTGATCTATGAGAGATTTAACTTTGGGGAACATCCCCCCATGAGCCGTGCTGAGAGCGCTGGCCACTCTTTCTTTTCCTCATTGTATGTTAGCCAAATTATCTTGTTCTTACAGACCCAGCGCACTGACTCTAGCTTGTTTCAGGCCCCTCCCTCCCTGCCTTCGCTGCACTAGGGCAGGCTGAGAAGAGGGCCAGGTGCTCTCTTTCACCAGCTGTCACTCTGACCGTATGGTCCAGGCTTCACCCAGCCCCTTCCAGAAACCACCATAAAGCCTGGAGGACACCAAGAGCCACCGCCAGCCGTTGCCGAGGCAGCACATGTTGTCCCACCGCCTGGTGGGTTCTTACAGAGTTCAGCACACTCTTGATAGGTTCACTCATTAAAGTGATACAAATTCAAGCCAGCACACAACTATTTCCCTTTGCCACCTCTGCTTAACAGCAGGCACGGGGACCCTCACTGGAGGGACAGGTAAAAAGACTGTGGTGTGTCTAGATTAAATAGAAGTCTACTACAATTAAAAAAAAGAGTTTCCAAGCCAGGAAAAGAATTGGAGGAAAAATACCAGAGTAGGAAGAAGTGAAAGAAGCCAGTACCAGAGACCAAACTCTTGTGTTCCAGCTAGTGGCATGGCCCATGGAAAAGATCAGCATCTGGACTGGATCAGGGTGAGGTAGTGGAGAGGCACAGAGGACTTTGGGTTGGCAGGGTTACTCTGTAAGCCATTAATGGGGGACACAAACTAACAGGGGTACAACACTAGTATAGACTCCATTGCAAGTGTGTGTGTGTTTGTACATGTGTGTGTGCGTGCATGTGGGTATGTGAGTGCTTTGTGTATGCACATATGTGTGTATATGTGTGTGTGTGTGTGTGTGTGCGCGCATTTATGTGTGCACTGCTGACTTTCGGTGTCTTTCTCAACCACTATTATCTTTTGAGGCAGGGTCTCTCTTCACTGAACTTGGAGCTCAATGTTTCAGCACTGTTGAGTGGTTTAAGGAGTCCGCTCATCTCTGCTCTTGCAGCTCTATGATTACAGACACGCGCGCCACCACGCCTGGTGATGTGTGCCTGGCTATCTGTGCCTGGCGATCCGAGCCTGTGTGGGGTCACGGCTCATGCTTTCTCCCTGTGCAACACTCACTTTATTGGCTGAGCCATTTCCCCAACCCGGATGTAGGGACTTTCTGTACTTTTCACTCACTTTTGCTGCGACTCTGGAGCTGCTCCAGAGCTTTGCTGCCACACTATGAATGTCAAGGCGAAAACTTGCATAGCTAGAAGTGTAAGAATCTGAACTACCTGTTTGAGCTTGTCTCAGAAAATAAAGCAAAGGATTTTAGCCACAATTTAAAAAGAAATCTCTTTTTAAACATTCACAGCTAGGTTAAATGTAATAATGCTCACAGTCCCAGAGGCTCAGGGTCGAAAAGCACCGCCGGTGAGGACTTGCCTTGGGGATGGCGGTGGGGCCTTTAGCTCTGCGCTCGCTCGTAGGGTGGAAAGAAATCTCTTCAGGTGCTCAGCATCGATGGAACCCAGGGCACATTTGGTTATAAATGCAAAAGCAGTGTCCAGGAAGGAGCCAAAGCGTTTGCTGTGACATTTTCTTGCCTTCCATTTCCTCTTTTGTTTTAATGTTGACCAGAATACCCCCCATCAGGAACTGCCATAAAACTGTTGCTAAGTTAACAGGCCTCACCCCTTAAATAAACTTAAGACTTCTTTACACCTCCGTCCATGTTACTGGTTCAGTCACAAATGAGATAGTTTATGGATCTGCTGAGCGCTAGTTGACAAACACTTAACAAAAGTCATCTGTTGAGATGGAACCTGGAAACAGGCAGATGATGATGTCTCCAAGGCTTTGAAGCAGCTTTCATGGGCGTCTTGGAGGAGACTGTATACATAAGGCACACACAGCCGTGCCTGGAGGAGACTGTATAAGTAAGGCACACACAGCCGTGCCTGGAGGAGACTGTATACATAAGGCACACACAGCCATGCCTGGCACCCAGCAAGAACTGGATAAATGTGAATCTCCTTTCCGTTACAACTAATTGTCCTCGAGCCCTTTGGGGCTTAGAACCTGGAAAATCTTCTAGGGGCTTCAGAATTTATTAGTTTGATCTTCCTGCCCCCTGTCTGGTGCTAAGGGTTGAATCCAGGGCCTCCCACACGCTAGGCAAGGCCTCTGCTGCTGAGCCACCTCCCCAGCACCTCTGATGCTTTATTTTTGTACTAAAAACATTCAGTTGACATAGTAAAAAGGACAATTTAATTTACTTCATTTTAAAGGTATAACAAAACACAGCATTTACTCTTTGTTGCATCTGAGGTGATGAGGAGGGGAGAGGCCATGATAGTGTCTGTCCTACCTCTCTCCTCTTACCCTAGGAATCTGCCTAGAGCCCTGACCAAAGCCATAGGGAAGCCACCCTGACCAACTTTCATAAACCACCTAGTTCTAAAAAGGAGTACTATCAGGAACTGAGGCTTCATCGCAGAGCAGTGAGAAGGCAGCTCTGGGAAGTGCACACAGTTGCCGGGAGAGCTACAGACACCAAAAGAATATCCAAACCCTTTCTCAACCTCAGTCTTTAGCTCAGGTCAGTGCCCTTGAAAAAGAAAGGCCAAGCCCCCAGCAAACATCCTGGAACCTCCATGTGACTGAAGCTTTGTCAGGAGGAACCTGTGAATATGTCAGATCAAGTTTCAGCCAGAGTTGCCATAGCAGAGGTATACTTTGGTCACGTCACTCAACTGCCTCACAGTGGCTTCCGCCACCCCTGGGGAAGGCAGGCCTCCTGGAGCTCGGGGCTTGCACCTGCTTATGAGTGAGCGTGCGGAAAGCATTGCTTAGCTCAAGGCATCAGGAGCTCTTCACCAGGACCGCAGTTTTCCACGGGATCAACTTCAGCTACTCGCAGTCCATTTTAGCTCACAGAGTCACCGGCGCATCCTTACACATTCATGGACTACTGTCCGGCACCAGGCCTCCTTGCTAGACCACATAGATGCCAGGGTATTGCCGGCTAGAAAACTCAGGGGTGTTTCCTACTCTGCAAATGGACACAAATGAAACATCAAGGGTCACACGTCAGGATCTAGGGCTGGAGAGATGGCTTAGCTGGTAAAGTGCTTCTCGTATAAATGTGTGGACCCAGCACTCACATTAAAAAAAAAAAAACCCAACTGTGGTGCCACACACACCTGTAATCTCAGTACTGGAGAGGTGGGGGGCAGAGACACAAGTCCCACGGAGAGACCATGAGCCGTCAGAATAAGTTCTTCACTGTGGCCTCACCCACACATGTGAACACACACATACGCATGTATACACACATACACACACACACACACACACACACACACACACACACACACTTGGGAGCTGGACCGGAACCAGGCTGAAATCTTGATGTAATTAGTACACTAAAATGACAGCATTGTCAACTCAGAACACGGTTTGTTTTGAGAGCAGAGGTGTGAAACAGTTTGTGTAATACACAAACCAGAAGAACACAAAAGACAATGCGCTTCACCATGGGACCAGAACGGGGAAGCCTGGGTTATCTTCTTTATATTCAAAGTTGAGGGAAACAGGACTGTTGGAACGCCAGCGCAGGATCCACGGCCAAGTGAGGTGAGTGGAGCGAGCCAGCCGGCAGCCTGCGGACCAAGGCCCAGCAGACGAGCCCAGGGGCCAGATCCCACCCACAACTGCTGTGCTGAATTTGCTTGGAGCACAGCCAGAGAGTAATTCACGTATCATCTTAGCTTCTGCCATGGAGTAGCGACAGGCCGAGCCCAGCAGCTGTGAGGGAACCTGGCCGAGGCGAGCCGCATCTTGTGCTCGCCTTCGGAACCCAGACCTACAAATCCCAGCTAGTCAGAGAAAGCACAGTTCCTTGCAAGTTTTCGCATGAGACTGGGAGATGGCCCAGTGGTAAAGCGGTAACCACGCAAGTGTGAGGGCCTCAGGACTCTGGTAAAGTCAGTTTGGGTCTGATGGTCGGCCTGTAATACCAGTTCTCAGCTGCCAGAGACAAACGGTTCCCCGGGCAATCTGGCTAACTAGGTTGGCTAAATCCCCAGGCTCTGGGTTCAGCAAGAGACTCTGGCTCCAAGAGTGAGTGTGGAAAACACTCAGTAGCAACCTCTGACCTCCACACGAATGCTCTCACATGTGTATGCCCACCCCCAAGCACACACACAGTGAACACACACACACAGTGAACACACACACACACTCACACACACACACACACGCACATACACACACACACACACACACACACACACACACATGCACTACTCTTATAGATGATGAAAAAAGACTATTTTCAGAGAAGCTGTGAGATTCTCTAACCTTTGTAACTTAGAAATGTGCACTGATGCTTATATCTCAATCCACTTAAAGTATCTGTGACTTGTTGGGTTTAAAGCTTAACACCTTAGATTTAAAATTCAGAGTATACATATAAATGCATATGTGTATGTGTATAGACATATGTGTATGCATAAGGTATTTTAATAGAAAATAGAATATATTCATGGAAAATAGGAAATAATTAAGGAATACCTAAAATGTTTTCATTTTTCAGACAAGCTTTAGGGAAATGAAAAGTGCACAAAGGATTGTTTTTGATGTCATGTGAGCAAATGCCAGAAAAAAAAACCTAAGAACATATAAAATTGTTCTTGTAAAAAAAAAAAAAACAAACAGGCCAGTGTGGAGCCTCCCATCTGTAACCCAGCGCTGGGGAGGGTAAATGGAGAGGAACCATCATGTGTTCGAGGCTAGCCTGTGCTACGTAGCAAGCTCCAGGGCAGGCAGGAATCTGCAGGAAGTCTGAGTCTCCAAGAATAAAGGTGGGCAAAGGTTCTGTGAGTATGTCTCCTTGCTAGAGGGAACTTTGGGCAAGTGCTTCTCTAAAGCCAGAGCTTTAGCCAGGACAAGGCTGCAGAGACTGAGGAGACAGGAGAAGCCTGAGTCCGGGTCCCACCCAGGGGGCAAGAAGAAAGCAACTATGGGCGCAGAAAGTGGCAGATGGAGGCGTGATTGCATATTTTTTCTTCTGGAGTGAAGCTGAAATTACAAAATGGTCAATTTAACTTCATCTCTGAAAAGAACCACACTCGGATGACTCAGCGCAGAAGTTGGCTCGCAAGCTCTAGCAAGCGCAGGGCGGCCCTTCTGCAAAGCATGTCTGACCGTGATGGCGACAGGACAGACACTCAGGAACGCTGGGGCCTGTCACCTGGATGCGTGTGGCATGGGCACACGGCCTGTCATTCTTAACTGAAACGAGTTGTCAGTGTAAATGCGCACCAGGTTCAAAAGTCTCAACCCCGAAAAACCCCACACAGCAGCTCAGCAATGCGCTTTCGCCAACTGCACGCTGAAGTTTACCGTTACACACACAGGGCTAAGCGAAGTGCGTCACTGAAATATGTTATCCAACAGCCAAAGTAAGGAGCAGCCTGGAAGTCACCACGTGGAGGGATAAAGCAGCTCCGCGTGTGCTTCTGAGTTTACTCAGCGTGGAGAAGAACGGCCGCAGGATGTTAGCAGGAAGATGGGCAGAGACGGGATGACCACTAGATAAAGTGAGCCAGACTCCCGAAGACAAATATTGCCAGCTTTACTCATAGATGAAAGCTAGATCTAAACATATGCGTATGTTAAACCTTCAGACTTATATGTGACCACCCAAATTATACATATATATGTATATATATGTATGCATACACACACACACACACACATATAAATGCACACACACAATTGAATGTAAAAAGGGGATTACGGGATGAAGACGGACTATTAGAAGGCATGTGACATGAAAGAAAAGGTTATTTTGGGGAGAAGGAGGTAGCAAGAAGGAAGGAAAGTGCTCGGGGCAGTTAAAATGCCTACTGTTACTTAATGTCAGCAATGACGTGGTATGGAATATTTCATTCATTTGAGATCCATCCATACACTTAGTGCAATATAACAGAAGTTCATAAGGGCATGGGATTATATCTTATTGGGGTAAGAAATTACTATGTGACATCGTATAGTTAGGGACTAAAAGGTTGTGCAGAGCATATGTATTAGCTATTGGGAGACCGAGGCTGCAGGGAGGGGAGTTTGATCTTGAGCTTGTTTGGTCCTCTGATGCCCACACTGGTGGTTCCTGCTCTTCAGAACTGTATGGTGCTTGCTTCACACGGGTCCTGACAGAGCTCCCCTCAGAAAGAGACAAGGAAATGATGTGAGTGGGCAGGGAAAGCTCCAGGAAGGACCATGACATTGTCAGGCCCATGTTAGATGGGCCGCGGCTTCTCAGTAAAAACCTGCATTCCAAATACATCAGATCCGAATTCAGATGGACTCCTGACACAGACTATAACCCGGGAGGAAGGTTCTGATCTAGACCTGACAAAGAACAAATGGGATAGATGTGTGAGTGACCTCATTACACCAGCCCCATCTGGTGGGATTATTACACGTGTGGAAAGAGAAGGAAGTGAAGAGTCCTGTTGCGTGACGGTAACAGGCTCTGGAGGCATACTAAGTGAGGTACGAAGCAGGGATACTGCAAAAAACCAAAAGACGAGGACAGCTGAAAATCACTTAAAAACAGAGAGACACGTTGGAGCTGAGCTTCTGAGGCTGGGAGGAAGAGGGCACAGTAGAATGTCTGTGGGAAACCAGCTGCATTTGCATCACTCATTTTTTTCCATTTGCATTGATAATTTAACCCAAAGAGGAAGGGAATTTAAAAGCCAGAAGAGTGTTTTTACTGAGCATCATAAACTTGGAGGATCAGAGGAAGGTAACAGAAAATGTCAACCGAGGTTAAATATCTCCCTTTCAAAGAGGGCAAATGGTCTTTGGCCTGCTTGGATGCTCCAGGCAGCGTGAAACAGGCTGAGGAACAGCAGCTCCCAGGCGCCAGGCAGA
This sequence comes from Acomys minous, assembly GCF_964271855.1. Taxonomy (NCBI): domain Eukaryota; kingdom Metazoa; phylum Chordata; class Mammalia; order Rodentia; family Muridae; genus Acomys; species Acomys minous. Next base: position 2,055,227 of record NC_140500.1, read on the forward strand.
GTGGAAGGGGGTGGAAACAGCACAATTCGCCCATCACAGCATCCTGATTCTAACCCTGACCTGATCTCCCCCAGGAGTGCAGATACAAATTGATTTCTGCCCTGGATAGGTAATTATCCTGGCAGAGTTACATAAGGTTCTTTACAGAGGAGGATTGGTCTCTTGGAGCTATTTTGATCTTTGTGCTGGTGTGTATGTGTGTGTGTGTGTGTGTGTGTGTGTGTGTGTGTGTGTGTGTATGTATATATTTGAGGTTCAGTTCTTATGCCGTAAGACATCATCTTAGGGTGCTCAGTTAACCCCGTGGGCTCACAGCGGTGTCAGCCATCACCTTTGCCACCTTTCACATCTCTGTGCCAGTTCACGCTAGGACATACGTCTCTATAAAGTTTCCTCTAAGATTCTCAGCTGCTGCAGCTTGTGTTAGCATGCACTTGGAGTTGTCGGCTGTTCACAGCAGAGGCACAATGCCTGTGGTGTTTCGTGTACGAATAGTAACAAGATAAACACGTAGGCATTGTTGACAGAACAGTCTTCTGGGTGAAGCCTCCATTTCAGCTCACGGAAATGAAATGAAACTTATACACATACAAACACATGGAAATGAAAACATGTAATACTTAAAAATACTATGGGCGTATCGCATATCAATTTGATTTTTGAGATAGGGTCTCATTCTGTATCATAGGTTTGACTCAGAGCTCACAGCCGCTGTCCTGCCTCAGGCCCCAGGTGCTAGGGTTACAAATATAAATGAGCTCACCTGGGCAATCTGATGATCTTAACTATAGGGTATTTAATTTTGGTGAGCTAATTTTAAATACAAATTTCAAAAGAGTAATCTAACAGTATCTGTTTCCTATTCATTATGTATTTTTAAATTTATAAACAAAATAAACACTAAGAAAAAGCGTGGCCCAGCATTTTGTACATGATTAGGAATTGATGGAGGTGAGAGGTAAACCACGAGGTAGACGTGACTTCGTATGTGAATGTTTGCTAGTGTGTGCAGTGCTGCACACCTGTGATGCACACCTGTGATGCACACCTGTGATGCACACCTGTGATGCACACCTGTAATGCACACCTGTGATGCACACCTATGATGCACACCTGTGATGCACACCTATGATGCACACCTGTGATGCACACCTGTGATGCACACCTGTGATGCACACCTGTGATGCACACCTATGATGCACACCTGTGATGCACTCCTAAGGAGGCTGAGGCGAGAAGATCGATTAAGCTCAGTCTGGGCTACAAAATATGACCTTGTCTCAAAGCAAGTAAACAAAACCAAGCATACACATATACATGTACACACACATATATATATTTCATATACATCCACATACACACACATACATCCTCCATATACACACATACATATACAAACACACCCCCTACTCCTACATGCACATATTTATGTACATACCTACCCCACATATATACTCATATACATCCACATACACTCATTCACAGACACACATTTACATGTACACACAAACCTAGATACACATATACACTCATATGCACATATACATATTTACATAGATATTCACACATACACACATATTCAAATACACCCCACCCCACACATATACACACATTTACATATATGCTCCCATATATACATACATATACAAATACCCATACATACCTACACATATCTACACCCTCTACACTCACACATACATATATCCCCTCACATACACATATATACCTACTTACCCCTACCCACATACTCACATACAGCCATATAACATTTATTCACCTAAACACAAACATACTCATATATACACACATACACACAATCATATATACACAATTCACATACATACACACATTCACATGTACACACATACATACACATAGACACACAAACATACATACACAGATATACACACACTCAAACATATATGCTCACATACATACACATATTCAGATATACACACAAACATACACTCATGTGTAGACACATTCACATATGTACCAACATACATACACACTCCAAATACATATCTACACACCCACCAACCCATCCACACATAAACACACCACACACACACACACACACATGCATATACGTGCACACACACACATATACATTCTCATACTGACCCCTCCGCACAATACACACGCATACATTCCTTTGCACATATACCCACATACATACATGTAAGCACACATTTGCATATGCACATACACACACATACGCAAACATAATGCCTGCAGTGTGAGAGCATGTATGATGTGGTACAGTCCTCTTCATATGCACAGGACTAGTAAGAAGGAAAACCCATACAGCTCCTCAGGAAACTCCAGCGTTGCAGCTGTTTGTATTTTATGACTGTTGGGGCTGCGGGGCGGACGGATACACTGAGCGCTGGGTGTTGATGGACAGGCACGTGGGTATGTCCTTTCAGTAAATGTTCATGTAAGTTCAGGGACATCTTGGGGACCGAAGAAAGGAGTCGCTCCCGAGACCAAGCACCCCCTCTCTAGAATTCCTTATGGAGCCTGGATCCACTGTCGGGAGGTTAGGAGGTCTGGGTGCATCGAGGGCAGTGAGTGCACCCGGGAAGGTGGATAGCAGGCCTGTCCTGCCACCGCCTTTCTCCTTCCCTCCTGGCTTCTGCTCACAGCTGGGAACACTCTGTCTTCGTGGACAGGACACACGCATTGCTGGATGTTGCAGGCCGGCTGCAACCGGTTTGCAGTTCAAAGCTGGTACTGTACCTGGCGCACCTGCAGTGTGAGGATAGCAGTGCCCCCCACGGAGCCCTGTCTGTGCATGCGTGAACCGGGGACACTGAAGCTGGGTACCACAGGTGCGCCCCCACCCAGGAGCCGTGTGAAGCGTCTCCGCGCAGGAGGGAAATCTAGGGCAGCTGTTCCCACTGGCCCTCCTACGCTGGCTGCTAGAAAACTAGTTATGTCTCTAGATCCCAGTTTTCGGTCTAAAAAAATGCCACTGGATCAGGGGTGAGCGGTGCCTGGGCAGGGTTCCCAGTGTCAGGCTCCTCCTGTCCTCGTTTGCCCACAAGGGCATTTGTGCAATAGTCAGCTACAGTAAAGACGGGGACACGGACAGAGCCCTTTAGAGAGACGGGCCATTTGCTCTGTAGACTATTGGGGTTATTTTTATTTTTATTTTTTATTTTTTTGCAGCGGGCCTCATCCTGTCTCCCTTACCCGGACTCCGCTCAGCTGAATCAGGGTGAGTGAGATTTGGGTCAAGGACCTAAGCGTGTGGCTCAGGCCAAGGCCTCCAACTCCACCTCTCAACGGTTTGGCTCCATCCGTGGTTGCACCACACACAAGCTCCTCAGGCTCTGGGCCTGGGTGACTGAAGCAAGATGACTAGTTTCAGAAAGTCTCTGGTCCCAGGAAATATGTACCGTTGCTTCATTTTATGTGGTAAACCCAGGCTACCCGTCAACCTTGCACACCCAGCTGATGGAGGAGCACAGGTCAGCAGGGCCGAATGGATCTCCGGCAGTTTGTTCCAGAATACAGCTTCAAAGACGGGAGATGCTCGGCTGAAAGCACCTGACAGGCTTGTACAGGCTGGGGTTCAAGCCCCAGAACTTGGAAAGACAATAATACAAATAATCTATACAAATAATCTATACAAATAATCTATACAAATAACTAAATAGCTTTTGCCTCCCCCATAGCCAAGCCTATCACTTATTTTTTTTTGGAAAAGCATCAATGTGGTTATGTAAAATGAACTTTTTCTCCCTCCCCCTTCCTCCCCTTTCTCCACCATTTTGAATTGCGTTCTCTTGGCTGGAAGCCCAAATGAGCGCCGAGCAATGCAAACAGCCTGGATGTGCTCCGCAGGTGACACCTGCAGGGGTGTCAAGTGTGTATTACAGTCTCTCCTCACAGGACCACCCTCCGCGCGCCTGTGGCATGTGGAATGTGCTCACTGCGTGCTCTGACTTCTTCTGACGTCGTGCTGACAGCCTAGCAGCGTGGTGGCAGGTTTATGTTCTTACTTCAGACTCTCCTAGGCTGGCCCTTGACCAGATCATCCACACGCTATTTTCTCTACGTGAAAATGAGATATTTTCCCTCTGAAAGAGCTCTTTCATTTCCAGGCTGTTAACATGAGGCAAATTACACAAAACTGCTCCCAATACTGCCTTTCTCTGGTAAATGACGTGTTCTCACTGTTTTTGGTCGAACTCGGCTGGCATTCTGAGTCCTGAACTTGAAAGAGCTTAATGTCAGTCTGGTGATTCTGAGAGACGCATCACAGTTAGGAAACTAGCTAAGAAAAACAAAAGGATTCTCTCCTTAGAATAATTGTGTGTGTGCACGCGCGCGTGTGCATGCGTGTGCATGTGTGTGTGTGTTCGTGTCTGCACATGTATGCACACATGTGTGTAGAGGCCAACAGCAGCTGTTTTCTGAGGCGGGGCTTCTCACTGATGCAGTTAGAATGGCTGACCAAGAAAGCTCTAGCAATCTACCTGTTTCCGCCTCCCCAATGCTGGGGTCACACGTGTGCACCGCCACGCCCATCTTTTCCATGGGGGCTGGGTCTTCATTATTGTGTGGCAAACAGTTTACTCAGTGCCCTCCTGCCCTGCCCTGGGCTCCTCCCTTTAATCACCATCTGCTTTGCTATCACCAAAGCACAAGATCTTTTATATAGCAGGAACCAAACCTTCCTTTAAAACGAATTTGCTGAGCTTCTCTGCCAACCTTCACACGGGGAAGCGGCAACTGAGGCACTTATAGTTTAGAGATAGTAAACAATGATCTCTATTGTCTAATCAGGGCTGGAGAGGGGGCACAGCAGTTACGAGCGCTGGATTCTGTTCCAGAGGACTCAGGCTTAGTGCTCAGCTCCGACTTGGGAGCTCACAACTGCCTGTAACTCCAGTTGCAGGGGATCCAATGTCCTCTTCCATGGGCAGTTCATGCATGTAGCACACACACACACACACACACACACACACACACACACACACACAGGAAACACACTCACATACACAAAATCTAGAAAAGTTTAAAAACTAGTTACCACCCTGGTTAGCAGTTTTTGGAGCTTACGTGGCATTAGGAAGCTTTGTTTGAAATTTCCATTATTTGAAAGTTTCAGTTGCTGCGGTCAGCTAGATTTTAAATTTTGGGATTTTGTTCCATTTTTTCAGTTTTCCCTCTAGGATGTCAGTGGGATAAATGTAAACGCATCATCACTTCTAATCTGAAAGACTTACTGTTTGCTTGGTCCTGAGCCGAGCTTCAGACATTAAGATGATCCCTGGATGAAGGCAGGAACCTGTGAGGACCACTTCATCATCAGTTCCTTGCTCTCCACGTCCAGAAATTAGGTGACCAGGGTACCACCAGGATCACCTGCCAGTAGCCAAAGGTCCTCTTGTCACCTCACAGTGCTGTCGATCACAATACTCTGTCTCCGCCAATCCAGGACACATCCAACCACACACCTTTCTTTTGCAGAGCTGAACCAAAGTTCACTAACTCCTAATGGGCCTGGCCGTAAGCCAGCATCAGAGGCGGGACGTCCCCCACATCTGTGTTGGCACTTCACTGCCTCCTTTATCAAGATCCCACCTTCTGGTACTTTCCAGAACCTTACTTAAAGAATACTTGTGGATTCTAACTTTGTGATGCACATCTCCTCCAGAACTCTGTGTTAGTCACCGAGTGCCCAGAGCTATCCCAGCAGTCCCTAGTCCCTATATGAGGTTTTACAAGCTGATAACCGCCTGTGACCGGTTACAGCCACATGTCAGGTGCACTTACTCACATACAGTAAATGTCCTTCTTGAGTAGGTCGACACATGTCAAAGTAGAAGAAAGTCTCTAAATCAATCAGCATGCTAAGTGTTAGTATAATTCATAAGTTGTGTCTTGAATGTAGAATTTATTTGACAGTTCTGTGAACAGACGACTTAATCACCTCCAGCAGAATTCAGCCTCAGAAGGAGAGGTGCTGCGGGGTGGGCGCTGGCCATAGAAGAACAGGACACGAAACAATGGCGCATGGAAAGCCATTTGTCAGCAAAACAAGATGTGCCAGTTTACACATTGTCTGACATGAACAGAATAGAAGGGGGAGGGGACAGCGGCTGAGGGTCGGCTGAAGCTCAGAGAACAAAATTATAGGAGAGGTGGGCTGAGGAGACGTGGGCTGAGGAGACGTGGTCTGGGAGAGAGCTTAGTCCTGCCTTGTAGAAGAACCTGAGTTTGATTTCCAGAATACAGAAGAAGAATCTGAGCATGGTGGTACATGGTGGTAATTTCTGTACACACACACACACACACACACACACACACACACACACACACACACACACACACCCTTTAGGAAAGACAGAAGTATCAATCGTGGACACGAGGAGGTGATTTCATTCTCTCAAACAAGAAGGAAAAAAGTAGCCAAAAAGTGACCAGCTGAATAAATGTGTGGGCTGAGCAGAACCCAGCGCAGATCTCTGCTTCTGTGCAGTGAGAGACAGAGTCCTACCTCACGAGGAAAGCTGAGGACAAAGGAAGGGCGCTGGAAGATGGGCGAACGTTGGTAATAACTGCTTCAGATAAGACATGAAACACACGGGAGACACCAGTGAAGATGCTGCCAGCAGCGACGAGTCCCTCCGAGAGTCACGACGCCTTTGCACTGTCCCCATCGCTTATGAATATGTATCTGTTTTTGTCTAGTAACACCCAACTGCTTATATGAAGCAGAGAACACAGTTGTTGGTGGGATCCAAACTCAGGGACTGCAGAGACGGCTCAGCGGACGTGCGTGCTGCTTTAGAGGAGAATCAGAAAGCTCCAGACCTGATCCCCTCTTTGGCCTATGAGGATACCTGTACTTACGTGTTGCATGTAAACGCACACAGGCATATGTACATGCAGATTAATAAATCATTTTTTAAAAAGACCAAAACTCAGAGATTAAAAGTAGAACAGAGTAGGGTCAGATTTCAGGACTGAGTCACAAATGTAGGCCACACAGAGAAGGGGTTAAGATCATAGGAAGCCACCAACTCCGAGAAAGGCGGGTGTGCCTTCGTGTTTATGTGTGTGCATCAGGGAGTCAAAGGGCCTAGAACAGAGGGAGAAAGAGCATCTGAAAATAGTCTCCTTCACAAGCCTGACTGTCAGATTTAGAGATCTCGTGACACCATGCAGAGCGGTGCTGAGAAGGGGCTGGCCTCACGTGTAGATTTCCAAAAGTAGGAGCCATTGGTGCTCAAAATAAAAATGGGCAGAGATGCAGGGTCGCAGCTGGAAGGGACTCTGTGCTTGCCCGTGTGGAACTTGCTCTCAGGGTGCTCTCAGGAGTGGGAACGGAATGAAACTAAAAATTAGACATCAGGGAATGGTGTGGGGGCAGAGGTGACAGTGAACAGGTTCCCTGTGTCAGAGACGTGGTCAAAGAAGACTAACCCTGACCCACATTCCGGGATGCACATAAAAGTTCTCCAAGGATTGCAATATATAGGTAACAATGGGAAGGATTATGAAGCATGGGATAATGTGAAATGGTGGCTATTATCTGGGTATAACACACACACACACACACACACACACACACACACACACGCACACGCGCGCGCGCGCGCACACGCACACGCGCACACACGCACACACACACACACACACACACACGCACGCACATGCACACGCGCACACACGTACACACACACACACGCACACACACGCACACGCACACACACGTACACACACACACACACGCACACACACGCGCGCACATGCACACGCGCACACACGCACACACACACACACGCACGCACACACACACGCACACACACACGCACGCACACACACACACACACGGCCTTCGCCCACCCTCAATAACACTTCCTACTCACACCAGCAACTCTTGTATCTCATGTACACATCTTAGTCTTTTCTCATAAGAACCCTGTGAGATAAAACCCTGTGAGTTTTACCGATCAAACAGTGATATATACATCTAGTGACTGGCTGAGGACGAGGAGGGACTGCCAACTTGACACAGTCTAGAACACTTGGCAAAGGAGTCTCAAGGACTCGTTTCTGTATCAGGCTGGGCAGTGGGCATGCCAGTGGGGAACTGTCTTGCCTACACTGTGATATGGGAAGCCCCGCCCACTGTGGGTGGCACCATTGCCTGGTCATGGGATCCTGAACTGTATAAGAGTGGAGAGAGTGACCTTAGAACAAGCAGGCAGCCGGGCGTGGTGGCACACGCCTTTAATCCCAGCACTTGGGAGGCAGAGGCAGGTGGATTGCTGTGAGTTCGAGGCTAGCCTGTTCTACAAAGTGAGTCCAGGACAGCCAAGACTACACAGAGAAACCCTGTCTCGAAAAACCAAAAAAAAAAAAAAAAAAAGAACAAGTAGGCATGCATTAGTTCATTAGTTCATACATTAGTTCATTCATTAGTTCATTCATTAGTTCATTACTTCATTGCATTAGGTCATTGCATTAGTTCATTGCATTAGGTCATTGCATTAGGTCATGCATTAGTTCATTGCATTAGGTCATGCATTAGTTCATTTCATTAGGTCACTGCATCAGGTCACTGCATCAGGTCATTGCATTAGGTCATGCATTGGGTCATGCATTAGTTCATTGCATTAGGTCATGCATTAGGTCATTGCATTAGGTCATTCATTGCATTTGGTCATGCATTAAGTCATGCATTAGGTCACTGCATTAGGTCACTGCATTAGCTCTGCTCTTGACTATTCTATCAATCCTACTGAACAACACTGATGTCTTCCAGTTGCTATCAGTAATGAGAAAGTTCTGACTGGATGCCCATTTGCTTCCTCTTTCTACAGTATGACAGCACCTAGGGCACTTTGCACACTTGATAATTATCAACTTAAAAATTAATTAATTTATTTATTTATTTATTATGTATATAGTGTTTTGCTTGCATTTATGTCTGCATACAGAAGAGGGCACCAAATCTCATTATAGATGGTTGTGAGCCACGATGCTGCAGTTACTGGGAATTGAACTCAGGACCTTTGGAAGAGCAGGCAGTACTCTTAACCTCTGAACCATCTCTCCAGCCCTCAATTAAAAAAAAAAAAAACCACAGGGTCTCTTTACACAGGCCTGGCTGTCCTGGAACCCACTGTGTAAAGCAGGCAGCCTGCTAACTCACAGAGATCCTTCTGCCTCTGTTCTCTAGTGCTAGGATTAAGGGTGTGCACCTCCCTCCTGCTTTCCCTCCCTCCTCTCTCCCTTCCCCCTCCCTCATTCCCCCTCCCCTCCCTCCCCCTGTCTCCCCTCCTCTTCCCTTTTCTTGACCATCATGTATTACGGCCATAACCACAAGTTTGAAACCACAGACTCAGGAGAATCAGCAACTAATGGCGTCAAGCATGAAGCAGACAGAAAGAACGTTGGCAGTGCTTGGTAAACTCGTCCTTGTAGTTATCATGCCTGTCTTTCACCAGTGAGCCCCAAGGAAGAAAACGGGAACCAGGACACACTTCCTGCTCCGGTGATGTGGCACATGGCTGCAGAGATTGGGCCTGAGCAGCTGCTGGGAACAGTTTTGTAGGAGCATTCCTTTTTACCTCAGGTGAAGCACACTTTCAATCTTTCCTGCTACTTTCCTGTCAGCTGTCAGGGCTCAGCTCTCACCCACTTATGCCTTCATCATACTGACCACACTTGGTGGCCAGGCAGCTAGAACACGCCTACCCAGCAGCCCCATTTCTACCACTCTCCAATCCCTGGCTGAGCCTGGGGTCCTGTCCACCTCCTCCCAATTCTCCCCCCCCCTTTTTTGAGCCTCTACTCAAGACCACTTACATATTACGCCTCCTTTGCCATCACTGAGGGTTGGCTAGGGAGTCTGCCAAGCAGCTTTGAACTGTTCATGGCCAGGGTGATTCCAGCAATCCACCACAAAGGATGCGCTGGCGGGGGTCGGGGTGCGGGTGGCCCGGGCAGGGCTCACTCATGCTCAGGCCTTGGTGGGGAAGGGACAGAGGTGGAGGAAAAAAGAAGCAATGGCTTCAGTCCAGGGATTTTTAGCATAAATAACCATCTGTAGGAAAAACCAAGACCTATCTAGATCAAAGCACTGGAAACCAGAAAATGGCTGCGGGTGTCAGCAATAAAGGCAAACACAGCCATCCTTCAGGGACTGAGCTTTGTGTCTGCATCACAGCATGGGGAAGAGGGTGCTGACATGCCCAGTTGCTGATTGCACTTCCTGAACTAGGTGGGATATGCTTCAAGGAAATGGACTGCTTCTAATGATGACAAAAGTACCCACGGCACTGTGGCACTGTCCACACCTGTTCACCATGGCTCCTGAAGCCGTGGTCCCTAGCTTACAGGGAAAGACTTCTAAGGACTCCGCTGTATAAACTCTTATAGATGAGGATTCATTTTTGTTCAGTCCCCAGAAACCAGGAGGGCTGACTTCAGACATCAGAGCTCCCTTTGTCCTCTCGTTGGTCAGCTTCTAATCGCCCACCCTCCGCAGTGCCCGAAGACACCACTCCAGAAGGTTTGTGGCTTCCCCACAGGCAGTAAGTTTGACCTTCGCCTCTCACTTTCCCTACCACTGTTAGGAGACAATTACTTATAGATACAGAGGGTTTGTGTGGTTGTCTTTAAAGACACACAGAGGGGAGAAGTTGGAGAACACAAGCTATTAGCCTGTCAGGTTTGGAGAAAAAGGAGCCCAGGGAGGAGTAGGCGAGAGGACTGTGGGAGCAAATGAGCCACCAAAACTTGTGCGGAGCAAAGGAGAATTCTTCCCAATGGAACTTTTAATATTGCATTTTGGCTCCCCTTCCGTCATGTCCTTTTGTTGATTTGTAAACAGAGTCTCGTGCGTCCCTGCCTGGGCTCCAACTTGTATCCAGTGGTGACCTTGAAGTCCCGATGCTGCCTCTCTCTCAGCCACCACAGTTTATGCAGCACCAGGGAATAGAACCAGGACCCCGTGTGTGCTAGCCAGGAGGGTGAGGAAGAGTCAGACCAGCCAGCATCCCATGCTTGACCCCATGTGTGCTAGCCAGGAGGACGAGGAAGAGTCAGAGCAGCCAGCATCCCTGCCAGCATCACATGCTCTCATACTGATGAGTAATAAGGTTCAGAATTCGAGGACACTAAGGCTTGAGAGCAGGTGCTACACCTCATTCGCCACGAATGCAGCGCTAGGTAACTTGCTCGGCAGGTGATAAATATTTAGTGAACATTACTAAAGGACAAACATCTGAATGGGATGGAACGTTCCTGTGGTCTGCAGCCACAAAATTCAAACTGCAGTCTACATGCATGCATTGAGTAAACAGGCTTTTATTTTCTATAAAATAAGAAAGTTGAGCCAAATATAAGAGATGGTCCTCAAATGATGTACAGTTTGAGCAGAACTGTCATTAGCTGAGAGAAGCTGTGAGCAGGGAGCACCGTGTGCTGCAGGGTAACAGGGGCTAAGGGACACTCAATTGGACAAAAACAGTAGTTTCATTCCCAGAGAAACTAAGACCTAAATCTACCCAAAGTACAGTCGCCTGTGATCTTTAAGATCCCCAATAGCACTTGCATCACCAGGCTCTGGCAGGGCTGGACCGAAGTAGCAGAGGACAGAAAGAAGAAGAGGCAATGGCGTAATTCCACTAAGGACAGGGGTTGACAAGTACAAGTTCCTGGTAAAACCACAGCAACAGCATTCATTTGGGTTGAGGAACGGCTCCTGTAGGTTTCCTGGACTGTGCTGTCTTTCCCTGCACTGCACACATAGGTTTAAGCATATGGCAGCCAGGCACACAACTTAACGGTCTTCCTAATGTCCATGCGTCCTGACCTCAATACACCTGGGCGCATGCTGACTTTTGTGGAATGTGTCCTCGTGGCGACCTGAGGTGGACAGTGCATCGTTAAGAAAGCTGACCTAAATCACAGGGCATTTCCACACCGGCTCTGTCTGGCCCCTGGGCTCTCAGAGTGTTTGCTTTGCCCCCTGCAGTCATCCTGTTTTTCTCCAGTGAGGTTACTGTCCTGACCAGGGCTCTACTGAGGGTGCGTAGATATTCCCCATGAATTCCTTGCCTGCCTCTCCTGTCTTCAGGACTTTGCTGGGCTCTATTAGGGGCCGTCTCTGGAGAAGCCTGGCAAGTTAAAATGTCATGAAAACAAAACAGTATCCTTGATGAAGGATGAGGATCACATTTATCTGTGGGAATAAGGACAAGTACTTAGAATGTAGTTAGGGACAGTGCTGGCTTAGTGAAGCGAGATTCTCCTCTGCGATCCAGGGTGTCAGCAGCCCTGAGCTGTTACATTTCCAGCACCAGGGGCGTTTTCCTTTTGTTGAGCAGGTCTTAAGTCCTATTAGAGAGATAGCGGTTTCCGCTAATGTCTGTTTGCCACTTGGGCACCCTTAGGGTTCCTGTGCTGTGCTGGTCATTGATATGGTTTGTAGGCATCATCCTGGGTAAAACTGTTGTTGGCTGCTTCCTCCTTTAGATGCTTGCCTGACGGCACGCGGAGGGGCTTGTCCTCACGGAGGGAGCCTCTAGTCAGATCCACATCACTAAGACTGTGTCTTCTAGGAACATCAGAAGCTTGTAACTATGCATTCTCACCACTCGACCCTCTAATCCTGAGCTGCGCAAGAGGACACCACCGACATGCTAACTTGCATAGCAAAAGCTCACGAGGCCTCAAAATTAACTGTAGGCAACTGAGAGAGAGTGGGAGAAACACTCTTCCACAGGGAAGTTCATACAAACTGGATATCCAATACCAAATGATCAGCTCTGAAAACACACACAGAAGTGACATCATTATAAGACTGAGCACACTACATTTATGAGTTTAGGGGTGTGTGTGTGTGTGTGTGTGTGTGTGTGTGTGTGTGTGTGTGTACATAACAGCAACAACTAATGAAAAAATGCATGGATTTGAAAGAGGCTAACTAGTGGCATATGGGCAGGTTTGGAGAGAGAAAAGGGGAGGAACACATGATATAATCTCAAAATTATTATATTATTTATTTAACCAATATAAGTATATAATACAATTTATATGATACCTATATAAAATATAATCTCAAAAAAATTAAAGCCAGGCAGTGGTGGCGCACACCTTTAATCCCAGCACTCGGGAGGCAGAGGCAGGCAGGTAACTGTGAGTTCAAGGCCAGCCTGGTCTACAAAGTGAGTCTAGGATGGCCAAGATAACACAGAGAAACACTGTCTTGCAAAAACAAAAAACAAACAAAACCAGGAATAATATAATTAAACTTGTTTCTGAAAAAAACAAAACCACCACAATGCATTAAGTCCAAAAGCCATAAGGGACACTTTGTATCAACTGGAGCTTGGAAAGGGTTTTGCTCCATTCAGAGGTTAAGGCGGAAGCATCCAGTAAGACTTTCCTTAACCCTTGCCTGGAACTACACCCCTGTGAACTGCTGCTGCCACTTTCCACGCCTGAGAGTTTGCTCATTGTTCACTCAGTTGCACTGTTGGCTACGAGAAGAATCTGTTATACCCGTTTCTGGGGTCCAGGTGCAGAGCTGTAACCATCACGCAGCAGCAGGTAGCAGACATCCTCAACAGACACTGGTGCCCTCCCCTCGGCTATCAGACTATTGAAACAATGGCCTCAAAGAACTCGGAATTTCCCTAGGGATCTCAAGCTGGGTGAGGGAAAAGGCTGAAGTCTGGAGCCATCCAGAAGAGGAACTTGTCCTCCCCTCAAAAGACTTTACAGGCTTCTTACAGCTTGTCAGCCTGTCACCTTACTGGAGAGACTGGAGCTGGGACACTGAGGATGGGACCACGCCTTGCTGAGGCCTTCTGGGCTAGACTTCCTATCTTCGATTTTAAACTCAAGCTTCAACCCAGGGACTTGGGGACCTTTCTTGACCTCTCTTGTTTCTCAGCTCAGCCACACTGACGGACCTCCGTTTTCTGCTGTTAACCACTGTCTCCTGTGGGCACACTGAGGCTGGGCGGCCAAGCCTCGCTTGTTAGACCTACAAGGGCCCGTGCTCTGACCTTTACAACTCTGGGAACAGAGTGAGGTGAGGCAGGGATGGGGGTGGGGAGGCAATGTGGAGACAGACCCCATCTGAGACCAAATCCCTATTCAAATCCCTGCCTCTTCTCATGGGCACAGAGACAGCTGGGGCTCTAGGTGAGTGCACCCCGCAAAGCTCGCTGGCTAGGAAGACTTCAGGGCAGGCAGCCGGGAGCTAAGCACCATGCTTGAGAACCTGACTTTCTGATCTCACATCCTACTGTGTGACCTTGGCCCTCCAAGTTCTTTGCCCAAGTCAGCTGTGCTGACTACCTTGGAAACGGTTGGTAACTCTTACACCCGAGACTTAATTCGGTGGGCATTGAGCGGGAACAAAGCAGCATTTTTTAGTCATTCCCGAGTTAGCAGCCATGAAAAAGTGTCTGTTAATAAGAACAGATTTCACTCATTGTTGAAATAAAAGCCTAGAAAGGGTGCTCGTGGGAAATCCATGCTCAGAAGAAAAGACTTCCGCAGTGACGTCAAGATTAGCTTCCCCTGGCACCCGAGGCTGTAGTTATATTTACCTAATGTTTTACTCCCAGTGGGGCTGGGGGTGGCATCTAACCTGGGGCCTCACGCACGCTAGCAAGTGTTCTACCACTTAGCTGAGTGGCACGCCTAGCCTGCATCTCAGTGGTCATGGATGACTTTAAGTGTTGGAGTAGTTTAAAATCTGTCTCCTTCAGGGTGATGTGCCCTTCACAAGGCATGCAGCAGCCATTTGCTACACTGGTCATCCACAGAGAGTGGCTGGCTGCACTGTGGCTTTATTGCCTTATCGTTCTGAGAGTCCGACTAGGAAGTCAGCTTACATGTCTGGCTTTCCATTGTGTAATGCACAAAACCAATGGAGTACAAAAGGATTGATATTAAACTCAGCTGGCCAGCAAGTGTAGGAGCCTGGGGCTGGTGGTACATCTACTCAGCTTGTGGTGGTCACACAGTCACCAACTGGAGCTCTAGAGCAGCCATGGATAGTATGGGGTGTGGGCTGCTAGTTTCTACTAAAATATATTTATGGATATATATATTTGAATTTCATATAATTTACTCATGCCATAGAATATTCTTGATTATTTTTAACTCCCCCCCACAAAAAAAAAGAAAAGAAAAAAAAAAGGAAAAGAACCATTTCTAGTTTGAAGGATGTACAAAGTCAGAACCCAAACTTGACCTCCTGGCTGTTGTTGGACAGCACTCGGGATGGCGTTCCAAGCAGATGAAATGGGAGGGTCTAAATCCGCGTGGGCCTCCTTTAAGAACTGTCAGCACTGCCTGATGCTGCAGTCGCAGACTACACTCCTGCCCGCAGCCACCGCAAGCAGATTACGGATAATAGGGACAGGGCTGTGTAAGACTCAGAAACCGCTGCTTGCTCAGAAACCAATACCACACCGAGCAAATCTGGTAGAACTGTAAGTCCCAAATGAGGCCCCTGAAGATAAAAACTTGAATGCAAGAAACCGAAGACTCTGCCTGGGAAGTCTTCTTCACTTGGAAAATGCTAACAGACGGAACCTTCGTAAGGCCCAGGAGCGCCTCATCAGGACAGCAGACACTGAGAACAAAGCCTGGGAGAAAATGGTTTCCTTCTAGTCAGACCCCAAGCCCTGCTTACTAGAGCGGAATTATTTTCATGTCCACATAGCAGAGTGGGTCCGCTGCCTTCGCTTTGCCCAAGGAAGAAGCGTTAGAGTGAAGAGCTGCTAACGGTTAACAGACTGGTGGACGCCAAGGCCTAGTCTGCTAATATAGGGCAGTGCTTCCCACAGGATTTCCCACACACTGGTTTCTCAAGTGCGGACTCTGTCAGACACTCCAGAACCAGCTGAAGGTCATGGGTATAGGAAATCTCACAGGAGACTGGATTCACCTTTGATGATTTTCAATCTTCATTTGTACATTACGGGCTCTGAGGATTCCTGTAGTAAAACCACTTAACTGGGTTAAGTCAAGTGTGTTTCAGAGTTATATGATCAGCAAAGCTTTTTTTTTTTTCTTTTCTTTCACTTAACTGCTGATATCCCAAGAAGCTACTGTCTCACTGTGGCAGTCTGGCAGCCACACTGCTGAGAGAGAGAAGGGCGTTCAGCACGGAGTGAACCGTGTTTTAGAACAAGCCCTTTGATGAGGCTCAGTCCTGTCTCCCCTAGTTTTTGCCATTTTAGGAAATTACACCACATCCCATCTAAGCTCAAGCCAGAAAGACAGGGAGCTATATCTGTCGTGGTGATAACCTTTAAAGATTATAAAATGCAATTGTGGGTTTAAAAATAATTTAAACAGCAGAAGAATCTGAAATGCCAACTTCTTTCTCTCCTTCCTTTCTTACACCCTTACTGCTTAGTTAGCATCCTTCAGTTCTGTTTTGTGTGTGTGTGGTTTTTTTTTTTTCTGTTCTTATTATGAATTCTGTGTATGAAATGACAGCGAAGCCACCGCTGTGGATTTAAGCACTCGGCCCAGCTGGAGTGGAAGATTCTGCTGAGGAGCCAGCACTGCTCTTGCCGTTTGGTTCTCAGTAGCCACACAGGGCAACTCGGCTACCTGCAGTTCCAGCTCCAGGGTGTTTGATGCTTCCAGCTTCTACTGACACTCATATTCACACTCAAACACACACACACACACACACACACACACACACACACACACACAATTAAAAATAAAAATACATAAGTAAAATCCTTAAAAACAGACAGCAGTATCTGCGGAAGAATTTGTCTGGAGCTTCATCCAGCTGCGACTCTCCCAACCCGGTCCACCCCTGGACTCAGTCAGACTTGCAAATGGCACCCCGGGCTCAGCCTGTCCTGGCCATCGCCATCGCTGCGTTTGGCTCACAGCAGGCTTGCCCCGAATCTCCCAGATTCCAGTCCCCCATCCTTCCAGCCTGTTCTCCTCATTGGCTCTGTGTCGATTTACTTCCTTAAAATATAGATCGGCAGCGCCTATGGCTGAAAAGCCTTCCGTGGGCTCCACTAAAGCCGATGCCAAAGCTTCAGGAAGCTCCGTGGAAGAAAGCAAAAAGTGCCACACCAGGGACAGGGACGAGCTGTCAAGGGAGATGTTCCCTCGGTCCCTCCTTAGTGGGCATAGGAGTTAGGAAGGACAGCTCAGTAAGGGATAGGCTGGCTTGAATCGACTGACAGCTCTTAGATAGTTAAAAGGTGACTTAGTCAAGACTTTAAGTGCATTGGATTTTCAAAACTAAACAATTCAAAGAAGACAGTAACACTGCTAAAGAAAACGCTACCTGGACACTTGCTGTCCAGTCATCCCTCTGTCTGAGGGTGAGCTGGACCCAAGCATTAGTTCAACTTAGGGAGTGTCTTCCAAGAAGAAGTCCTTGGCAACCAGTTCACAATTGCAGTAGTGCACAGGTAACATTTAATCAATATTTAAATCACCAAACCATACTACTTAATCCTTTTTCATTTGCATTTTTTATTACCAAAATATAAGGGAACTAAAGATTGTACAAGCCCTTAAAGATGCTTGATTAATATTCCTAAAGCTACTTGTAAAAAAACATAGGAGACAGGTTCCCCTTCAAGCCAACTTTGAGGGCATGAAACTACTGAAGGCAGTTGGCCCGTTTGCAACTATTAGCTCACTCCCTTTTCTATCGTGCCCCCCTCTCTCTCTCTCTCTCTCTCTCTCTCTCTCTCTCTCTCTCTCTCTCTCTCTCCTTCGGAGACAGGGTTTCTCTGTGTGGCCCTGGCTGTCTTGGACTCACTTTGTAGACCAGGCTGGCCTTGAACTCACAAAGGTCCACCTGCCTCTGCCTCCCGGGTGCTGGGATTAAAGGCGTGCACCACAGAACCTGGTTTGGCCTAGATCTTTTTTTGTTGTTGCTGTTGTTTTTTTTTTGTTTTTGTTTTTGTTTTTTGGGGTTTTTTGGGTTTTTTTGGCCTAGATCTTATTGAGAAGCAGGGGATAACCAAAAACTCCTGATGGTGCTGCCTCCACCTCTTGAGTGCTGGGGTTACTGTTACAGGGTTACCATGCATGGCTTAATTATCTCTCCCCACCCCAAAGACGATACAAGTACCTTTAAGGCAAATAGTTTGTCATTCTCATGCCAGTAAGGAAACTGAGATAAAGAGAAGTTTAATGATGCTCAAAGTCACCCAAGGCCAGTTCCACGATTATCTGACTAAAGCAAGCTTTATTTAGTACTTACTGGCCAGGAAGATGAACACTGGTCAGCTCCATACTCAGAGAATGGCTCCGATTTTTAGGCAGTCAGGTGATCACAAAAGTGAAACCCCATAAGGCTGTGCGACTTCCTGCCTTCATCTAATCAGGGGTAAGTATACTATCCTGCCCGTGTCTCTCCCACCTCCATGCGATCGAGCACACCCTGTACAGTTGGGATGTGCATGTTTATTAAAGTGGAAACGCATAACTGGTTATCTCACGAGAGCCACAGCTCCCTGCATGCCAGGAGGCTACGTGCCCTTGGGCAAGTGGGGCTCACAGGTTAGCGTTAGCCCTTAACCGAACCACACTGAATTAGGGTTGCTATGAGGAAGCCACAGTGCCAAGCAAGCTCTAGACTGGGCTGTCAATCTGTGGCCGGGGGACAAGGAGGACCCGCGTAAAGTGATGATGCGACGCCTCTTGGTAAGGCTGTGGCGACAGTTCTAAGGAGTCTGAATTCCCAGGGCGGGTCCCATGAAGAGCGGGTGAATGGATGGCACGTGGAAGCTGTTTCATAGTCTGTAACTTTTTATCAGATACTCAGAGTGGTCTGTGAACATAACAAAACACATGGACCACGTCCTCACCACTGGTAAATGTTCCCACAGAGCCTGTAGCATCAGGACATGTGGCAGGAGCAAGCGGGCTGGTGGCCTCTGGTATGGCCGGCGTCCGGCCTGCAATGGTGCTTGTGAAACCATTTGGGCCTGGTGATGTATCTCAGCCGGAAGAGTGCTTGCCCAGTGCCCGGAAGCCCGGATTCCCGCTTAGCCCTGCTCAAACTGGGCACGGCGATGTACACCTGTAATCCCAACACTCCAAAAGTGGAAGCAAATATATATATTTACAAAGTCATTTTCAGCAAGTTCAAGGCCAGCCCGGGCTCCATGAGACCCTGCCAAAAATGAATGAATGAATGGGTGAATGAATGAGTTGAAAAAAAAATGAAGTCTTATGGCTGACCAAATGTTGTCAGAAAGAAATGTAACATGGATCTTCAAAAGAAAAGAAGGAAAAGGGTGATATGGTCAGGTTTCTGTATTCTTTCCTTTTCTTTTAACCACTTCATCTTCATCTATTTAAATTTACTTATATTATATGTATGAGTAGTTGCCCACATGTGTGTATGAGTCTGTGGTCCCAATAGGCCAGAAGAAGGCATCAGATATCCTTGAACCGGAGTTACAGGTGGTTGTAAGCCCCCATGTGAGTGCTAGGACCTCAAAGGTCCTGTGCAAGAGCACTGGGGCGGTTTAAATAAGAATGGCTCCGCCCAGCCCTTGGGAGGCAGAGGCAGGTGGATCGCTGTGAGTTCCAGGCCAGCCTGGTCTACAAAGTGAGGCCAGGATAGCCAAGGCTACACAGAGAAACCCTGTCTGGGGCGGGGGGAAATGACGAAGAAAGAAAAGAAAAGAAAAAGAATGGCTCCCATAGACTCATATTTGAATGCTTAGGGAGTGGCATTGGGATGTGTGGCCTTGATGGAGCAGGTGTGGCCTTGGAGGAAGTGTGTCACTGGGGGTGAACTTTGGGGCTTCAAATGCTCAAGCGAGGCCCAGCAGCTGGTCTTGGCTCCCTGGGGCTGTTTACCATCACTTTTCCTCCCACGTTGGTGCTGGTGCTGACCAGTTTGCTGTGAGCTGCTTCTACCTGACAGACAATTGCAGCCCAATATTACCATTTGGAGCAGGTGTGTGTGTGGGTGGAGGGGGGCGTCTCTCTCAGGATAGGAGTGGAAGATGCACTTACAGGTCAGGGAGATGAGGAATGGGCAAGGTAAAGACCCAGGCCCTCAGAAGCACTACGAAGGAACTCACTGTCCTTGAAGTTTGGTCAGGAGAAACCTCTTGGCCATCTCTAGACGCCCCCAGCACCCCTAGATGTGAAGTTTGCTGAAGCGACTACCTGGGCAGTTTGTAAGCTGCCTTAAGTCTTTAATCTCTTCGCCCTACTTTCTGACTTAGAGTAACTGTGGCCCCAAGACAAGTCTCCAACTCACATGAAAGGAGATGCAGAGAGGCAAGCTGTGGGCCCGCAGGCCGAGTCTTACATGTCCACTTGCAGTGTCACACTCTGGGACACAGCCTCAAACAAGACGCGCAACGCGCAACCCACCTGAGTTTCCTGCCCCCTTGGTCCCTCGAGCACAAACATCGGAGTGTTCAACATGACTCAAAGGGCAGCCAGAGTCTTGCAGATAAAGAGATAATCGCGGTGGTTTAACAGTAGGCAAATAATGTATGGAAGACAAAAAAGTATTCGTCTTATTCCCCCCCCCCAAAAAAAAAGACAGGAAGAAGACGAGTGAGGAGCCTGGCAGCAGGAAGCCGTTCCTAGGTTGGGCATGAATTGCTCTGACTGAAGGTGCCCAGGGGTAACATTACTCTCGGGGTGTGTGTGAGAGCAGCCTTCCTTAAGCCACCTGTCCTAGCTGGAGACCTCAGCACCTTCCCCCTTGTGCTTTTTGTGACGCCCAAGTCACTGGGGGAAGTCAGAAACTTCTCAAGGAGACAGACCTACTTGGCCACCCGGAGCTCATTTTGGCCTCACGTGTGTGACCCTGGAGGACCTGTGAGTCATAGAGGGTCTGAATGCTCTCAGCCTCGGGTGGGGCCGGAGGGCGAGGGAGGGCAGGAAAGGGGACCATATCACACGTGGCCTGGAAATACATGCTGTCTCTAGGAATAGCCCGGGAAGGCTTGGGTGGGACCAGTCAGACACCTCCACCCCTTGGTCCCCAGTCAATACTGAGAGGTCCTCACGTTCACCTCGCTCAGCCCTTCACCATTCTATGCTGTCTGTGCATCTCACTTAGGCGGGGTTCAGGGAAACCCAGAGCCTACAGGACCCTGGAGGATGGTGAGCGGCAGGCGCGCGACAGGGCCGCCCCTTCTCTGCTGGCACCTGCCTGCCTGCCTTGCAGCCAGAGCCCGCAGGTCACCCAAGCCAACCTCCCGGCCTCCCCACTGGCTCTTGGTCCTGGTACCTGCTGTTTCAGTGAGGATGGCTCCTCGTCGGCTGGCGGTCACGGTCCTCCCCTCCCCGGAGACGCAGGAGGCTCCCGTGCCTTTCCGAACCGCGCCTCTGCTCCCAAACGTGACTCTCTATATATCCGGCTAGGCTCGGAGACTGGGTGTGGGGCGGGAGGAGCGCACCCTCCCTCCGACCTTCCTGGTCGCTGCTGGGCGCCCAGCGGAGGCCTCTGCCTAGGGCGGGAGCAGTGCACGGGCCTCGGGCGCGCAGGCCCCGAGGATGGCATCGCCTGGGCTTCGGGTGGGTCCCGTTGGTGTGCACTGTTGGGTGAGGGGAAAGTTAGCTGAGAGGGCGCCCCTGTCTGGGAAAGCAAAGGAAGGAGGGAGGGGAAGAGACAACAGTCTGATGTGATTCATTGCAGTGGCGATCACTTCCCATTGCGCTGGCAAAACGCGCTCCAGTTCCCATTTATCCAGTTCTTCCGCACCACAGGCCAGGTGGACGGAAGCTGCAGAGGAGCCGTGCAGGGACTCGCCTGCTCAGGGGCTTAAAAAAAAAAAGCTCCTGGGAGGGTGTGGGGGGGCGCGGGGGGAGGAGGCAGGTGTGTATATGTGGCAGCAACAGGGAGGTCTGAGCTTGGCTATCTCCTTCCAGGGGTCTGAGGTTGGCCGCTTGCTATCTGGGTGGCGCCAGGTTGTGGTAGAGGCAGGCAGAGCCACTCTCTGCCACTTCCCCAGAAAATGTTTTCTTTCTTCTTCTGGTAGCTTTAAATTTTTTATTTTATTTATATTTGGCTATTCACAAATTTTAGACAGACCGCTCCCCCCCCCCCTCCCGCAGCTATCCAGGAAGTCATAGTGA
This sequence comes from Acomys minous, assembly GCF_964271855.1. Classification (NCBI taxonomy): domain Eukaryota; kingdom Metazoa; phylum Chordata; class Mammalia; order Rodentia; family Muridae; genus Acomys; species Acomys minous. Next base: position 2,077,334 of record NC_140500.1, read on the forward strand.
TGGACGAGGCAGGACAACGGAATTCCCGCTCAACCAGAGAGGGAGAGGAAAAACAGCCAACACCAACCTCAGTTCTCTTTTACAATGTGGAAAGTGGTCCTCCCAATTTACAGTCAGTTAAGGAATATGGCTCCAAAGTTATTCTCGTTCTCACTGTGACAGCTAGCATACACTTAAAGACACCAATTTTGAATCATGGAAAGTCAAAAGTAATAAAACAAGCAACTTCATCCATTAAAAAAAATCCACACTTCTCTAGAAGTCTCTGCTTCTGGACTCAGTTTAACTACGAATGTTAAGAGGAATTTAAGCCAGAGGTAGTGGCAGGTTTGCATAGGTGACTGTGGGAAGGCAAGACACATTCTCTTAAGAAAATATCTGTCCATTCAGTAGATCAGAGTAGGGGTTTGATGTTTACTACTTGAACTGTCCTTGGTTAGTGCAATAGTTTGTGCAGAACTCCCTGGGCCCCAATCAACCCATCACGATGTTCTTCTTGTAGGTTTCTGGGACCCTCTGGGTCCTTCTATTTCCCTATCTCCTATATTTCTCTTACCTAGAGTCTCAGTAGGATGTCCTCACATCTATCCCAATCTCCTAGTAAGTGAAGATTTTTGTAGGGCGTGCCTTTTGGGCTAGTGCCCAGTTATAAGTGAGTATATACTATGTGAGTCTTTCTGCTTCTGGGTTAACTCACTCAGTATGATCATCTCTAGTCCCATCCATTTGCCCACAAATTTCTGGATTTCCTTGTTTTTAATAGCTGAGTAGTATTCCATAGTGTAAATGTACCACAGTTTCTTTATCCATTCTTCAACTGAGGGGCATTTGGGCTGTTTCCAGGTTCTGGCTATTATGAATAAGGCTGCTGTGAACATGGTTGAGCATATGTCCTTGTTGTGTGGTGGAGCATTTTCTGGGTATATTCCAAGGAGTAGAATAGCTTATCTACCCAATGGACGGTTCATTCTCCACAGTTGAGTGGACAGTGGGGACTGATTTTGACATGAACTCTGGTCCTCCATATTTGACCACCTCCTCTTGGTGGGGAGCCCTGGTGGCACTCAAAGACAGAATAAGCAGGCTACCAAGGTGAGACTTGATAGCCTATGACCATATAGTGGGGGAGGAGTCCCCCTCAGTCATAGACCTGGGGAGGGAAATAGGGTGAAAGCGGGAGGGAAGGAGGAATGGGAGGATACAAGTGATGGGATGACTATTGAGTTATAATCTGAATAAATTAATTTAAAAAAAAAAGAAAATATCTGATGTGTCCTCAGACCCAAATTCTGCAAATGTACTTGAAATGATCAACCAAAATGATGGTAACAAGGTATGGAAATCCTTCACCACAGCTCTTCAGTATGCTGGGCCGGGAGGGTGGCAAGTTCAAGGCTTGCCTGGGCCACTTGGAGAGTTCAAGGACAGACAGCCTGGCTAAAAATGTGAAGTTCTTATTTCAAAAAGTTAAAAAAAAATGGACTGAAAATGTAGTTTAGGGCTAGATGAGGCTGTTGTCTATCACACATGGCATCTTAGGTTTAACTCTGAGTGATGCAAAAATAAATCCAAAAATCACTAGTCACACAGATAACAAGGAAAACTATATACTATTGCAAAGTTTGCAAGCTGAGTGGCTCGTACCACAGACAACATCATTTCAGCACTTTGCAGTCTGCAAGGTGAAGGTCAGAATTTCTGCAGAGCTGATTCCTCATGGGGACTGTGAGGGAGAGCCGACTCTATGGTCCTTGAGCACTTCTGGTGGCCTCCTGGCAATCTCTGGTAGTACTAGAGTGTGTAGTATAAAGCTGTGTGTTAGGGAACAGAACATACATGTGCACGCACACACACATACACACACGCACACACACATGCACACATGGGGTGGATGTGGAAGGAGATACACAGGTACATACACATGCCCACGCACACACACACACATGCACACACACTCATGGGGTGGGTGCGGAAGAAGACACACAGGCATACCCACACATACACACACACACAAACCCATGCAAACCCATGCAGGGGGTGGGTGAGGAAGGAGACACACAGCACACACACACACACACACACACACACACACACACACATAGGATGAGTGGGAAAGGAAACACACAGGCACACACTCTCACTCCCTCACACGCCTGTGGTCTGGCTAGTCCAACAATTCTGGCTCCTCATGGAAAGGCCGAGAACCTGATCGAGGTTCAGTCCAGGAGGCCGAGGCTGGTGCTGGAGCCCCAGAGGCTTCCTGCGGGGCTGCTGGCCTTCTCTCTGTGTTGGAATCCTGAAGAAGTGGGTTCTAACGCCAGTGAAGGAGCGAGCGCCTCAACATCAGGGTAAACGAACTCACTAGCCAGAGTGAGGGCAAGCAGGGCAAAGGCAGAAGCATTCTTCTTCCCTGTCTCTTTATGGAGCTGACATCAGCAGCTGTGGCCCAGATGTAAGGTGGGTCTTCTCACCTCAAACGACCTAATCAAGAAAAACCCCTCACAAGCACGGCCACGTGCTTGGATTCTGGATTATTCCAGATGTGGTCTAGTTGACACCACATCGGCCTCCGTCTTCATGTGTCACCCTCCGGTGCCCAGGTCTGAGTCCACCTTTCCCCTTGTAGGTCCTGAGGAATTATATCTCACCCTGTCGTCTTCACCTAAGTTAAGTCATGACATCTGCGGCACCCTTGTGGCAAAGAAGGGCATGTGTCAGAGTGCTGGGGTTAAGACTTCAAGATACCTGGGAAGGAGGTGAGCACGTTTCGGATCATGTGGGTTGGCCAGAGGCCTGGAGAAGGGCTGTGTCGGGCAAAGGCACGGAGCTCCTGCATTGGACTTCCTGGAACGAAGACTCTGCCCAGGTGGCTAGAGGTCCTGCACCGGCACCATCCAGGCCAAATGGCAAATCAACTCATGAAAGAAAGGCTGGGGGAGGGGGTAGACATACACCCACCAGGAAGACGAGAGGATACCTAACATAACGTGGATCTCGAAGATGCCAAGAAATGCAAACGGCTGCCAGAAGCTGAGGGGGGAGGGAGGGAGGGAGAGAGAGAGAGGGAGAAAGGGCGGGGGGCGCCTTTTTAACAGCTTCTCAAGATAGTGTGGTGATGCTCCCCTGAATTCCATACTTATAAAGTCCAGAAATGTGAGAGAATAAATTCTGTTGTTTAATCCACTCACATATTTTATCAATCCCAGGAAATTATAAGAGCAGAATTCTATGCATTGAGTTTTTTCTTTTAAAGAGTTTTACCTATTTTGCATTGATTAATTTTGCTCTTTGACAGTGTCTGGTCACCCCACCCCCTTATCTTTCCTCCATGGCTTTTAGCCCTTACCTTTCCAATCCTTGTCTGATCCACTTCCCAGATTCATGCTTGTGCGTTTGTTCTGTGACCCTTTCAGTTAGCCAAGGCCATTGGAGTGACCATTTGGATCTTGGTGAAGTGACAAGTAAGTTCACACCCAGAAGCAGTGATCCATCCTCCCCTTTCGGTGAATCTGTCACTGGATGTTAGCTCAGCACTGAGAGGTCCCCCTGCACACCGTCTTTCATCCCTGCCCGTTACTGGAAGGCCTTTTCTTGTCAAGACTCAGGCTCTGTGTGAGAACTGTCTTAAGACTCTTACTCTAGTTTTAAAGGGCTGAGCAGAGGTATACCAAGAACACCCTATTCCTGCAAACTGCCTTTCCCAATAGCTAAGCCAGAAACTAAGTGCTGGCCTGGATGGTGGTCTCAGTGGCCTGGGCAGCGGGCTCCGTGGCCTGGGCAGTGGGCTCCGTGGCCTGGGCCGTGGGTTCCGTGGCTCTGGGTACCCCATGCGTTCAGATTCTTCCAACACAAACTCATCTTCGCAGAGGCTTGATAAGGTGACAATGTGAGACTGAATCTCATACCCCGAGTTGCTCCTGGCCAACACTGAGGAGCAGTTTATCGAACTGACTAATCTCTGCCTTTAAAGCTTCTCCTTCATGTTGCTATTTTGTTCAATCCTGTAAAACAAACATTTCTTTGTAAACCTGCCATTGGATTCTTATTTATGATAAAAAAAAATACCTACAAGGCGTTCTAGGCATAAAATTATAGGGCAGATCACTCTGCCAACACCCTGAATGAAATCAGAGCTTCAAAAGAATGTTCCTCCCCAATGCTGTTTCAGTAAACGCAGTTTCCGCTGATGTTATCATGGGACAGCTTTGATTTTTATCTATACAGATCCATAAAAATATAGTTTTTAGCAACCAGCAAGCTGGTGACTTATGCCTATGATCTCATTTCCCAGCGAGAGGACTGGACTTTACTTCCTCCAAGGTGACTGTATTAGTGACTCCATTGCACTGGAGTTTAAGGGAGCACCCACGTGCTCTCTCGAGGGCTGCAGGAAAGCTCCCCAGGCACAGAGGAACCTGGATCTGAGTTTTTGCTCCCAGCGGCAACCTCATCACCAGTCATTAGTGATTCTGAGTTCTGTTAGGCGCCCTCCCCAGCCTGTGGTAGACTGCATCCATAGCTAGTTCTTCCAGCCTCTTTGTGGGCCCAGGTCTTTATTTTGTTGCTGGCTATTGGCCAAAGCTGACGCTCAGTCATGCCTGCTTACCTGGACGGTCTCTTTGAGGAACTCCTTGGTGTTCAGTGTGTAGCATACAGTTATGATATTGACACCCTTGATGTTCACATTTGCGCTTCCACTCCAGGGTCAGGGGATTCTCCAGGAGGGGGTGGCGCTGGGGTGAAACTGGGACACATCTGATTCCATCTCATCATAGTCACGTGTGGATAACAGCCTCTGGGGCACAGAAGCACGCTCTCTCATCCGTGAGTTTCTTTTCTTCTGTGAGGGGAAAGGTATTTTTCAGTATCTAGTCATTTTGGGGGACTAGATGTGGAAAGGTCTCTTTTCTCTTTTTTTCACGTGTATGTGTGTGTGTGAGATGTGTGCATGCAAACATGCCAGCTCACGCACGTGTGGGTGTGTACGTGTATGTGTGCATGTGCGTGTAGAGATACGGGGTTGGTACTGGAAAGCTTCTTCAGCCTCTTTCACCTTCTTCACTGGGACAGGGTCTCTCAATCGAACCCAGAGCCTAATCTCCCTGCCAGCTTTCTCCAGAGATCCTGTCTCTGCCTCCCCATGATGGGACTGCAAGTAAGGCTCCATGCCAATAGAGTAGGGATGTGGCTTCTGGGGCCCAGACTTGCTTGTTCAGTGGTACCCAGCCCCTGAGATCTCTCCCCAGGTTTACTTGTGTCTTTCCACAGCTTGTTTTCTTGCCTTCTTTTCCTTAGAGACACGTATAGCTCTCTGAAAATTATAGCATACTGACAAGTATGTTCAGGTTACAAGTGAAGGCTATGCCTGAGTTTCCTGACTGCGCGACCTCGGAGCTGATGGTTATATGGACTGTGGTGATTTGAGAAAGCCCCTGTCAGCTCTGTCACCGGAGTGCTTGGTCCCCAGTTGGTGGGACCATGTGAGAAGGATCAGGAGGTGGCCTTGTTGGGGGGGCTATGATACTGGGGAAGAGCGTTGAGGTTTCAGAATGAAAGCCCCTGTTGGCTCTGTCACTAGAGTGCTTGGTCCCCAGTTGGTGGGACCATGTGAGGAGGATCAGGAGGTGGCCTTGTTGGGGGAGCTATGATACTGGGGGAGAGCATTGAGGTTTCAGAATGAAAGCCCCTGTTGGCTCTGTCACTAGAGTGCTTGGTCCCCAGTTGGTGGGACCATGTGAGGAGGATCAGGAGGCGGCCTTATTGGGGGGGGCTATGATACTGGGGGAGAGCATCGAGGTTTCAGAACCTCATTCCCAGTCACCTTTCTCAGTCCAGCGCTTGTGGGTCAGGACACAAGCTCTCAGCTATTGCTCTACACCCATGCCTGCCTTCCCGCTGCCATGTTCCCCACCATGGTGGTCACAGACTCTAACCTGCTGAAAGTGTACGCCCCCAATCAATTGTCTCTTCCATAGGTTGCCTTGGTCATGGGATTTTTCACAGCAATAGAGAAGTAACTAAGAAAAGAACCCAGCACATTTTGAGGACAGATCTGATAACATTTGTAACATCCACATTGGGGCTACAATATCACATCGTAATTAAGTAAAGCTGTATCCTATCTATAAACTGCTTGCACTAAAATGGATACGGTAAAGTTGTATCATGTAATTGCACTAAGTTCTGGCAACTTTAAGGTGGGAGGAAACAGCACGCAGAAACCATGTACAGCATTAACTCCTTCCTAGTAAGCTTCTGACGAATAACTTTAGCATATTTGTATGTCAATAGTGTATAAGCCCATGAAAGCAGAGAGAGACACAAGAAGGATGCTTACTGGGTCGTCGGCTCATTATCTGGGTTCATGAACAAACGCACATAAGGGAAGTGAGAAAGAGGGACACCAGGGGAAGACAGGCAACCGGGAAGACAAGAGCATAAGCCCAGCTGCCTTCCCCGGCGTGTATCTCTCAATGCAAAGCCACATTTACAAACTTTTACATGTCCATGGGAGCAATAAGCATACAGCTGGACAAATGGGAGAAGCTAACAGGAGTTCTTAGCTTAGATCTGTCGGAGGGGGAGATCACAGGACGACCTGCTGCCTTCAAAGCTGAACAGACAGACAGACAAACTCGGGGGCACTCAGCTCACTAGAGCAGAAAGCAAGCTCTGTGCCATCGGTGTGAAGGTGGGAAAAGCCTGAGCTATAGGTGGGGTGCTGCTGGAGCTCAACGCTGAAGAACCAGAGTGAGCTCGAGGGGCCCGGGCGGGGAAGGGGGTGCCCAGTGAGTGCCTGGCTTCCCTCCAGGAGCTCTGCTGCCTCACCTTGTGGACAGGGCTTCCAGCAGGGGAGGGCAGTGAGACCATTCTGCTCTTAGCAAGATCTACTTTCAGGAGAAACCATATTTTACCAGAACCTAAACACTGATGGGGTGTTATCAGAGCCTAGGTGGCCAGGAAAGCCCCTAGGAAAACACACAGCTCCAGCCTTATTAATCACTGTTTCACCTAAGAGAAAACAAGCCCCAGAGAGCGTTGGTGAGGGTCACGGCCTAAGGCACAGGCTCAGCTAAGGATTGGGGTCCGAGGTCAGGGACTGTGGATGCCCATGACCCCTATTACCACCCCACTGCCCAAGCAGATACCATTCTGTGCCTGCACTGCAGCATGAGACTATACAGAACACTAAATAAAACATGAACCAAACCAAAAACAGGGCAGGAGAACTGCAGCATGCCAACCAGTGCCAGACGGCAGGCCAGAGGGGACTTCAAAGTCCGAGCAAAACGCTAAGGGCTCAGTGCAAAAAGCACAAGGCAGGGCGTGGGGACAGCTAGGGAAGGCTGCCTGGAGTGTTAGAGACTTAAGACGCGTTAGCTGGTAGGCTATGGTAGGACGCCAAGCACAGCTGAAGATGGAGTCTCTGAGCTCGAGAACACAGCTATGGAAGCTATCAATAGAAACTGAAAGGCAAAGAAAAGGAAACACGGAAGAAAATATCAAAAGACCGTGGGACCACAGAACACGGGACAACCGTATAATGGGAATTCCCCCCAAAAAAGAGTGAAGAAGCAGAAACGGCAAAGTCTGCCCTCGTATTATTGTCAGGTGCCGAGCTATAGAACCTTGAAGTACAGGGAACACTAAGCAACATAAATGGGTTGGGGGTTCAGAAGCAGGAGGACCCACTATCACACACAGCACATCTGAGCCTCAGGACATCGGAAGATAAAAATCTTAGCGTTGGGGCGGGTGGGGGGGTGGGGGATGGGGGGGGGACGGGTAAAAAAAACCTCAGCGTGAAGAAGGGAACAAAGATAAGAGTTTCATCTGATATCTTCTCAGAAATCTCACAAGAAAAAAAAGACAAAGACGCTTCATTGTTGGAGAAAATAATCTCTCTGTCTTTAGGTTCTGTGCCCTGTGAAATAATTATTCTTTTAGAAAGGAAAAGGAGAGTTTTTCCATACAGACGTAACTTAAACCCAACCGTTGCTGTGGTAATTGCTACTGTTGCTGTTGTCATTGGCAGTAGCTCTACTTTGGAAACAATGTAAAGAATAGGAGACCATTGGTAAATTAAAAAAAGTTAAAACACTTTCTCTTACTCTCAGTTGAGCTGATGGTTTTTGTGTGTGTAAAACAACGCTAGCAATACCATCTCCAGCATCCACAGGTGCTAGCAGTACCGTCTCCAGCGTCCACAGGTGCTAGCGGTACCGTCTCCAGCGTCCACAGGTGCTAGCGGTACCGTCTCCAGCGTCCACAGGTGCTAGCGGTACCGTCTCCAGCGTCCACAGGTGCTAGCGGTACCGTCTCCAGCGTCCACAGGTGCTAGCGGTACCGTCTCCAGCGTCCACAGGTGCTAGTGGTACCGTCTCCAGCGTCCACAGGTGCTAGCGGTACCGTCTCCAGCGTCCACAGGTGCACTTATATGTTTGCGTGCGCTTTGTGTACACGAAATGAACTATAAGAACAAAGCAGTGGACGAGAGGGGGAAGCTAAAACTATTTTGTCCTTATACATCCCACACCATCCGTGAGCTAGTGCTGTCTGAACGTGGATGCAAAGCTGGGAAAAACTTGCTCCAAACTTCAGGGTGACAACTACAAAACGTAGAAGGGGGAACAGTTACAGAAAAGGGCGCAAACCCGGTTTTCATGTTTTCACACACCTCTCTGATAATTGTGCGGGGAGCTCCTGTCCATTCCTACACATCAGACACTTCTCCAGCAGACACCAACAGGGTGTCCTCGAATTCAGTGCTGACGCTGCCTGCCCCGGGGCTGGGCTGGGGCCCTTGCGCTGTTGGCTCAGCCCACAAAAATGTTGTCTGTATCAAAGCACAAGAGCAAGAAGTAAGTGTCCTTTACATGATAGCAGAGGGCTCCCCTTACGCCCTTCTAGACTTTAGCTAATATATCAGTGACCTCACAGAACACAGGAAACACTGCACCCACTTGTTCATTAATAAAATGTAGACTCAAGGCCACAACCACTTCATGCTCCTGTACCCGTAAGTTCCCTAGCATGGTGGACTGAATCCCTTCAACTGTGAGCTACAAGGCAGGCTCTCAGAGTCCTCAGGAAGGGAGAGAGCATAACACATAGTGATGACGTGTCAGTTCTTGAAGAAAACCTAACAAAGCCGGGCGGGGGTGGCTCACACTTTTAATCCCAGCACTCCTGAGGCAGAGGCAGGGGGATTGCTATGAGTTTGAGGTCAGCATGGTCTACAAAGTGAGTCCAGGACAGCCAAGGCTACACAGAGAAACCCTGTCTCAAACTCACTCCCCCCCCAAAAAAAAAGAAAGAAAGAAAAAGAAGATGTAACAATGTGAAAATTGTGTAATTGTGTTTGGGGAAAATTGCAGCATATTCAAATACTTGAGGCAAAAACCGAATAGACCTGAAGCAGAGCATGCAACCAGCATGAGCTGGATGCCCTGACACCGATTTGTCAGAAGTGGGCAGACTGAGCAAGAAGAGATGCAGAATTCATGGAACTCGGAGATGGAACTCCACCCACAAAATGGATGCAAATGACATCTCCGGGCTGCTCCATCCCATGAGAGACTCAATTCCCAAATTGGGTAGATAGGCCACGTCTACCCACACGAGATATACATCTAACTAAAGAGCATAGAAATCACACTTGGTTCTCAGAGCATGAGAGAATAAAACTGGAAACCAATACTAGAAACATATAGTAGGAACCCCCCCCCCACCAAATCATTAACAGACTTATAGCATGTGGGTCAAAGAAGAAATATCAATTATCATTAACCTATTTTGAAATGTGCAAAAAATAAAAACATAATTAATGATATGTGGGGCCTGGAGCAAAAGCAGTGCTTATGGAGGGATCTATTGCATCATAGAAAACACAAAAGTTCTCAAGCTCACAATCCGACCTTTCTCCTTCGGAAGGAACAGAAAAGCAAGTCAAGTCCAAAGTAACGGGAGGAAACGTGATAATAGAAATTAAAGCCATTGAAAATGGAGAAACATAGAAAAGACCAACAAAATGAAGAAATGGTTCTTCAAATAGATAAATAAACAGGAAAAACTTCTATTTGGGGTACAGAGAGAGAGGCAGGGAGGGAGGGACATAGGGAGAGAGGGAGAGAGACTACTACAAATGAAACTATGATTTCACGTTACACAGACAGCACCTGAGTCTTGACATTTTATAAAACAAGGGCATCCATTCTTTATAGCTCTGGATGCCAGAGCCCCAAGGAGCATTTTGGTGGGGTCCACGGGGTCTGCATTGGGACACATCAAGGTGTCTCCTCTTGCACCTATAAATTCCGTGAAATACCATTACCAACACCAACAACTTGCCTTATGGATACTGACAACCTGACCCTGAAGTTTACATGAAAAGGCCAAAATGGAGGACAGCCAGCTCAGTGTTAAAGGGGAGTGCTATTAGAGGCTTTTCACATCCAACTTCAAGACTTATGGACAGTCAGGCCTCAAAACAGTACATTTTTGGTGAAGAGATCAGTGGGCCAGAACCCAGAAATAGGCCCTCAGGGAAAAAAAAAGAATCAACTAATCTTTGTCAAAGAAGGACATATATATCCTTATATGAATCCATATATATGCATAATTTCACCCAATAGTAGGAGAATATCGAGGCATATACATGGAAAAAAATAGAACTTACACCTGAAGAAAAATTAATTCAAAATGCATCCTAGACCTAAAAGTAAAGCACAAAAGTATGGAGTTCCTGAATGATAATGGGAAAAATTCTAGAGCAGGGCTGGTGGCTTCTCAGGGTCACACTGCACACACACACACACACACACACACACACACACACACACACACACACACACATTAAAATCAGGATGTTCAGCCCATGGCTCAGGGTTTTGGCAAAATAGCTGCACCCACTTTGAGTGACACTGGCCCAGATCATCATCTACAAAGTTAATGCTTGAAAGTCACATAAAAACATTGTAACAATACCAGCCAAGGACAATATGTGCAGTAAACTTTAAACCCCTACCCAGATCCAGCCAATGGACAGGACATTCTCCACAGGTGAGTGGAGAGTGGGGTCTGACTTTCACACGAACTCTGTTGCCCCATATTTGACCATGTCCCCTGGATGGGGAGGCCTGGTGGCACTCAGAGGAAGGATAGCAGGCTACCAAGAAGAGACTTGATACCCTATGAGCAGACTTGATACCCTGTAAGCATATACAGGGGGAGGAGGTCCCCCTCAGTCACAGACATAGGGGAGGGGAGTAAGGGGAAAATGGGAGGGAGGGAGGAATGGGAGGATACAAGGTATGGGATAACAACTGAGATGTAACATGAATAAATTAATAAAATATATAAAAATAAAATAGAAGGCTTAGTGTTGGTGTTATTAAAAACTGGTGCTGTAAATGTTGATAATACAGATGCAAAATGCCACCTTCAAAAAACAGGTCACCTGTGACCTTCATTTCTGCTTAAACTACATAGTACAACTCAAAGATCTAGTAAAGAAGTATATATACATTTCAAAAAATAATTTTACTTCTAATACACAGATATGTTAAATCTTGAAGTATCTAAAGAAACGCTCCAATTGAGAACTGAGGCTTGCTCTCCATTGTGTGGTTAGATGGATTTCCAGGTAGCCAATAATCCATGCCTCTGTCTTCAACCATCTCTATCTGTAAAGATATTTGCAATGTATATACTAAAGTTTTCATAATAGGAAAATTATGTAATATAATACATGTATAATAAACAAGCTATAAATATTCAAAAAAGAAAATGTATACTGCTTCAAGTACACCTGTGCTTTCTGTATAGGCCTGCGTGTAGCTCTCTCAGGCCACACATGGCCCAGGGGCCTCAGGTTGGACATGCCCCAGTGGGGTCTATCAGAAACAACATCAGTAAGATGACCCTTGAAGTAAAAAAAATGACAATCTAGACTTTATTACATTAAAAATTGCTCTGGAAAATAAAACTCCCAACTGGGAGAAAATATTTGTAAAAGACACATCTAAGAAAAGATTGTAGTTACGTTTTCAGTAGTTACTCCACTTTAAAAAAAAAAAAAGACTTATTTATTTTTTTAATTGTGGGTATGCACAGAGGCCAGAAACGTCAGAGTCCCTGGAGATGGATGTTGTGAGCCGCGTGGCGTGGGTCCTCTGCAAAGGCAGCGTGTGCTCATAGCCGCCCAGGCACCCTTCTGCAGCCCCATAGTCTCTCTCCTCTCCCCCCGTTTCTAAGCGCCCATCGATTCAGCCATCTTGCTCCCGTAGCCTCTCCCTCCGTCTTCGCCTTGGTTGGCATTGTCATAATTTATAGCCTGTAATCGCACACGTCCCTGAAACGCTCCAGTTCCCAATCTGCTCATTACCATCCTTTTCCTCAAATAAAAACGCTGTTCCATTCATACAATGAAAAATTTTGTTCATTTGTGTAAGTTTGATTATTTAAGAGTTAGCTATATGGTTTTTCATGCTACATGGGCATGAGCCCACACGTCCATCACCTCAGCCGTGCCCACCACTGTCCCTCCCTCACTGCACTAGGGTCATCGCCACACCGGCTCTGACGGTTGTGTTTCCCAGCATGCCATGGGATGTGTGTTGCTCTCCTGCCCTGGGATGCTCTCTTCCTTTGAGTGTTTGGCTTCTCCTTGCTGGCGTCAGTGAGACACTCACTTCTGGTGAAGAATTTAAGTAGGTGGGAAGGCAAACTCAGTTACTAACATAAATAAGACTGAAAAAAATAGCTCAGTGACCCTTGATGAGAAGATGAGAAGATATTGAAATTTCACACGAAGGTAGCTTCTAGCCACAGCTGCTATTATTCTGCATTTATTTATTTATTTATTTATTTATTTTATCCCTCATTGATCACAGTCCTGGCCTTGAGACGTTACAAAAAATGCGTGGTCAAATGCCAGCTGCTGTCTGCCATATAACTTAAAAATATTTCATTTTATTTTTAATATGTGTCTGTCCGTGTGAGTATGCGTGCATGAGTGTGGATACCTGCAGAGACCAGAGAGAGGGCGCGGCATCTCCTGAAGCTGTACTTACAGACTGTTGTGAGCCATCTAATGTGGCTTCCGGGAATCCAGGCTCCTGTCATATAACTTTTAAACACATGAGCATACCCTTTATTTTTGGTCAGAATATTGGAATTCCATAAATTTACTGCCCCAGTCAAGTGCCCATATTCACACCTACTTTCCTTTTCAGGCGCAGGCTAGGTACGGCTTCATCTGGCACGCATCCGCTGTTGAACTTTTTGCAGCTGACCTCTAATCCTGCACCGTGTGTCGCGCTGGCTGTGCCCACTCCTCGTCTACAGGGAACACTCTTTAAGCACACAGGCAGCCACATTCCCTTATCCTCAATTGTATTAGTTACTTTTCCCATTGCTCTGACAAGATGCCTATCAAATGTGACTTGAGGGAGGGTTAAGGTTTTTTTGTTTTGTTTTGTTTTGTTTTTCGAGACAGGATTTCTCTGCGTAGCCCTGGCTGTCCTGGACTCACTTTGTAGACCAGGCTGTCCTCGAACTCACAGAGATCCACCTGCCTCTGCCTCCTGAGTGCTGGGATTAAAGGTGTGCACCATCATGCCCAACAAGAGTTAAGTTTTGACTCACAATTTAATGTGTCTACACTCAGAATGCAGAGACAGGACAGTGACCTGGCCAGGCTGTAAAACCTCAATCCCACCTCCAGTGACCCCGTTCCTTTAGACAGGTTCTGCTTCCTACACACCCACAACCTTCTAAAACAGCACTGACAGTGGGGGTGCGGCAAGTGTTTGAATACATGTGCCTGCGCGGGACATCCTACAATCCAACCACAGCCCTAGTCTGCGCATTCGGAGGAACAGTCAAGCAGCAGCCAGCTCAGAGTTTCTGCAGGACATGTGAGAATTGAGGGCACCTTAACGTCTGTGTCCTGGAAATTTTCTCCCATGAAATCTTGTGCCGTGGAGGGAGCGACTGTATAAGAGTAAGACAGTGTCCACTGTGAGGTGGGATGGGATGTCTCCCTCACCTGGAAAGACGTGAGGAAGAGCGTCTAGGATGGGCACCCTGACTAAGGTGAAGGGGCTGGGTGCAGCCTGAAGCAACGTGCTTTCAGTTGCTCTTCAGTATCTTCCAATTTTGTTTTGGGGAAGATACTAGAAAAAAGTTAAGAAGTCAAAACTCAGAAAGTACATCTCAACAAAGCTAAAATAAAGGGTTATTCCAACGTCTTGGGAAAAGTGCTGCAAGCAGTGGCTGACTGTCCACATCAATAACTCTTGGTCCCTTAGGTTGGCACGGTGGGGCACACAAAGACTAGTGCTGTCTCCTGGTTCTTGGCTGCCTGCTCTGGTCTGAGACATCAGTTTGTATGACGGCTACCCTTGTGTAGTGCACACTGCTGGACTCTTGTCAACTTCCAATAGATTAGGAACAACAGTTACACTTTGCTCTTAGCTGCGAGCATCATTCTGTAAAATGGGCATTAACGGGAGAATCTGGAGAGGTAAAGCTTCATAGTTTGATGGTTTCGCTGTGCAGAAAAGCACTCGACGGCCTCAGTGGGGGTGCCCGGACAGGTCAGACACTAAGATTGAAAAGTCCCTTCTGTTTCCTGGCACCCTTTACCTCTGGGCTGGCCTCTGCTCCCAGCTGCTCTCAGCACGTGCTCTGGTTGCATTTCCATATGTGGTCATTTGAATGAGCATGTTCCCCAGAGGCTCTCACATTTGAATACTTGGTCCCCAGTTGCTTGGGGGTACTCTTGGAGGTAGGCCTTGCTAGGGAAGGGTGCTCCTGGGAGTGGGCTTTGAGACCATAAAGCCCCACTCAGCTTCCAATCTGCTCTTCTTGCGTCTAGCTTGCTGTGGTGAGCTCTCAGCTTTCTACCGTGGCTGCCATGCCTGCTGCTTGCTGCATGCCTCCTGGCTGTGATGGACACAGCAGGCCCAAACAAACGCTTCCTTCCATAAGTCATTTTGGTAATGGACAGAAAAGTGACCAGCACAGTGCCTCACACCCTCCTCTCACCTGCTGTCCACAGATCTGTCCTCCCCCACCACTCAGGCTTGTGTATCCCAGGTCTTCCTCCCCTCAGGAGTTACCTCCCTCCCCAGAATGCATCGCCTCTGTGCAGTTCTTCCCACGAAACTGTCTGGCTTCTCTCCTTTTCCTTCTATGCTACGTTAGCCTCCTCACAGCCCAGCCCCTCCCTCTCTAGGTTTCCCATAGTGTTAGCATGTCATCTCCACAGCACATGTGTTCATTTTCAAAACAGCACAAATAGACTTTTTTATAACATACTTTTTACTGGCTCTTTAAGAATTTCACATCATGTACCCCAATCCTACTCATTGCCTAGGCCTTCCATGTCTGCCCTCCAGCCTTGTAACCTCTCCCAAGAAGGAAATTTCAAAAATTAAAACTAAAATTAAGCAGCAGCAGCAGCAACAACCACAACCACAACCACAACATCTCGCCTAGCCCCCCGGCCAATGACCTGCTCCTCTGTTAACCGTAGCGTTCTCTCACACGTCACAGCTGTCTGATCTCCAGTCCTGCCATGTGTGTGCTACTTTGTTTCTCCTTTTTTCCCTGCCTCTCCATAGCAGTTGCCGTAGTGGCCTTGGGGGCTGCCGTGCGTCACACAGTGCACCATTTTGCCCAAACAGCTTTGGTTGCGATTGTTCGCTGCAGAGTCATTGGTCTGGGCGAGGCCTCTGGCTTCTGCTATGTCATCACTACGGGGTCCTCACTGAGATGCCTCTCTGCTGTCCCACTGTTATCCTGGGGCCAGCAGTCCCACGCCCACAGGTCAGCCGGCACTGCTGCTATTCAGCAGCCAGTGAGGGGTGGGGCAAGCTTAGCACATCCCTCCAGCACCAACATGGCTTCAGGTGGCAGCCCAGGCAACAGGCATCTGCATGGCTTTTGGTTGTAACATAGGCCACAGACATCGATGCAGACCCTGCCCCTTCCCCCCACCCCCACCTCCCGCCCCCAGACCAAGGCATGGCCCTTGGATGCAGCATAGGTCTAGAGATCACCATGGCAGCGCAGGCCACTAAGATCAGTGGTGTGAGCATCAGTCAATGCTGCATCTGGTGGCGGCCCCAACCGTGAGCATCCCCATGTCCCTCGGTGGTAACATGAGCCACTCTGGCTGAGATAGGGACACTGACCCAGACGTGGTCCTCAGAAGCAGGAAGGGACCGGACATCACATGGCCTCCGGTGTCAGCTCAGCCTGTTTCTCCCCTCCATCATGGCTCCACTTAAGCCTCTTTTCACAGCACAAGGACCACCCCACCTCTCTTTCTCTTCCATCTCTCCACCACATACTTGCTTATGGTAGTGGCAGCTGCCCAGGCCACGACTCAAGGCATCGGGCACGCGCATATGTGTGGGCCTGGGTACCACAGAGTACAAGTGGAGATCAGGGGACAACTTGTAGGAGCCCAGTTCTGACCTTCTAACATATGGGTTCTGAGGAGGATCAGACTCACGTTGTCAGGTTCGGTGGCAAGTGCCTTTACCAGTTTGAAACCTAGAAAGACTGTCTCCTACACACACAGAAGTCCGTACAGACAGCTCCACCATCACCGCGCTGTCATCTTTTCATGGAGGAACACTTTTTTTTTTATACAAGCTGTTCTGCCACTTGTTGTTGGAGAGAAGTGTGTGGCCTCCTACAACCCACACTGTCATGTCGTGTGAACTGTTTCTGAAAACACCACAGCTTTCAGATGAATGCCAGCAACTCCTGCTTGATGATACTTGCTGTGTGCCATGTCAGTGAGGGTACCTAGCCCAACTGCCAGCAGCCCCATCCCCTGAAGGCCGCAGGCTGGCCTCCACACAGCCCCAGCCTCTGTAGATGCCCAGTCCAGCGGTTACCTGGCCCCAGTCCCTGGAGGTGAGCTATCCAGCCCCATCCCCTGAAGGCTGCCGTCTGGTCTCCACACAGCCCCAGCCCCTATAGATGCCCAGTCCAGCGGTTGCCCAGCCCCAGTCCCTGGAGGTGAGCTGTCCGGCTCCAGCTCCTGAAGGCCGCAGCCTAGCCTCTAGCCATCCCTACCCACTCTGTACATCTGCTCATTAATTCTCACAACAGTCTTAGAAAGTAGACATTATTGGCTTTCCTAGCTGAAATAACTGAAAAGATCAATTGATAATTAATAGACCATGTTTAGAAAACAGAATTTAGTTGTGGTGGAGAATTTCATAACTGGAAATAAGTGTGTGTCGATGTGCCTGAGTTTGTGTATGTGTTCATGACTGAATCTATCTCTGTGTATGCACATCTCTCTCTCCGTCTCTCTATTTCTGTGTGTGTGAATGTATTTGTGAGTGCGTGCATGTCTCTCTCTCTGTGTGTATGTGTCCATGTCTCTGAATGTATCTCTGTGTATGCATCTCTCTCTCTCTCTCTCTCTCTCTCTCTCTCTCTCTCTCTCTCTCTCTCTCTCTCTCTCTGTGTGTGTGTGTGTGTGTGCATGTCTTTCTCTCTCTGTGGGTCAGACTGTAAGAGAAACTACTTTTCCCCCTTCATGGTTTTGAAACACTTGATCTCTCAGAAAATGATAAAAGAATTTTTACTCCACGAGTGAGAGATAAAACAGAGAACAATTAATTAAAAGCTCAGGTTATATGAAAACCAGGACTTAAATTCTTTCTTTTAATACATTTACTGTGATGACACTTACCATGTGAGTTTCACTATAAGGAAGTAAACAAAGGAAATATTTGACAGCAAGCTTGCCCCTTTCACTGTAAGGACACTGACTTGATATTGGTGAACTCTGAGTGTCAGGGATCAAACCTCAGACCCCAAAGGGATTGCATGTCATGTGTTTGTGTGTGTGTGTGTGTGTGTGTGTGTGTGTGTGTATACATATGTGAAATTTTAACTTATCCTTTGAAAACTTCACACACTTTCACAATGCATTTTAATTATGTGCACTGCCACTGCTTCCTTCACTTCTCCCTGGTGCCGTCTCCCAGCTGTTAGTTTCTGCTTTAAAACTTTGCGTTTGCAGTTTCTCTTTTCTCCTTGTGAGCACCCAAGTGTTTGAGACTGAAGTACGTTGTTTATTTAATAAGCCTCATGGCACAATACTGAGCAGTTATTACTCTACTCTTAACCCTCTAAACCTATCCGGGCTCCTCCCAGTGTACATCCCCAAGATGCGTGCACTTCATGGCTTTCTCTGCTCCCCTGCTCTCTCCTCATGTCTCCTGAACCTTCACCTGTGGCTGAATGCCCACCTCCTCTCTCTATCTCCTCCTCTGTTGACGCTTGACTTTTTTATTTGGGGTATTGCTGCCTCCTGTGTGCCATGTTAGTGAGGGTACCCAGCCCAACCTCCAGCAGCCCCTCCCATGAGGGCCACAGTCTGGCCTCCACACAGCCGCAGCCCCTGCAGATGCCCAGTCCAGCGGTTACCCAGCCCCATTCCCTTCCCTGGATATGAGAAAGAATGTTAGTGGGGAGAGGAGGTGGAGACCCCTTTACTTCTCCTGCATGTTTAGGGTCAATTAGGTTCTTTGGGGCAATACCAATCTCTGTCAACAGCAAATGCAACAGCAGCCTCTTCCACTGTGTTGAAACGTTTCTCTTCATCGACCACACCGGTCTCTCCAAACTGCTGCAGGCCACATAACCACCACACGCCACACCTGTCCTATTTATCTTCCTCACAGCCCTAGACCACGCCCCTCTCTGTGCCACACCAGGCAGGCCGTTAGCAGCTGGCAAAGACCATGCCCTGCACAAGACAATTATCAGCTGTGGACAAACTGAAGCCCAAATTCAAATCCCACACTTGGGATTAAAAAAAAAAACACACTTATATAACATAACTGAGTTTACAAAGAACCTGAAAGTTCCATTACACTCCTCCTCTGGCTGGCAGGCAGTCCAGCGCTGTTCTCTGCCCTGCTCACACACTGACATATCAGGGAACAATTGCAGAGCAGTGTTTACACAACACTGAGACAGGAGATTCTCAGAACAAGGATTGCAACCAGATATGGGGGCGTGGCACAGAGATCAGTGTTGAGTCTTCACACAGTACACTATAACATTCCTACATCCAGCCACCTTCCCAACGTCACAACCTTCTTATTTTGGCTATCAATAACGCCGAGCCCAATTTCGCTGTCCACATGTGCACTGGTGTGGGGCTATCCACTTGGGCATGAGCAACCGACCCTCAACGATGTCCTCAAAGAAGCACGCTGTCCCTCCCTCAGGAGGATGCTCCTCCACCCAGGGTAGGGACTCGGGACCCCTTTTCTATGCGTGCTGCAATTCTATGGGCTTGATCTTGCGCGGGTCTTGTACCCACTGTAAAAAGAAGCTTCTCCGACCAAAGCTGAGAGTGACACAAATGTACGGACGGATACAAACATAAAGATTAAAAGGCAGTATGACACAATGGCCCTCTAACATAACAATAGTAGGTTCCCTGCTGGGGCCTGTGACTTTCCCAGCCATGGACTTTTGGGCTGCCATCAAATCCCTCCTTGTGGTGCACTCCTCATAGACAATCAGAAAACAGCTGGTCACCCCCGTAACCACCATACCACGTTTGCACGGATGGGCACATCTTTCCGGATTGATAGCGTAACGTCGTTTCAGGGTCCAGCGCTGGGTGAGACTTGAAGTCCTTTCTCTTGGTAGCCTGCATAGCTTTTTCTGGCTCCGTGTGAGCTAGACAGCAGGAAGAGAGTTTCCTGGTCCGCTAAGGTCAATTTCTCTATGTCATGCATCCAGAGCGAGGGCTGTCCTCAACAATGGGTCTTGCCATTTAGCCTTGGTGGGCAACCAAGATTATTAGTAATAGCTTGTATTGTTTTGGGTGCCTCTGGGCCTCTCTGGCCTATTGGTTCATGCCTCATAGAGGGGAGCCCATGCCCAGCACTGAGATTTTTCACTCAGTAACCCGTGTTTTATGGGGACAGTATTGTTCACCCATGGAGGAAACTAAGTTCAAATGCCACGCACATTTGATGAGCTTACAAACTAGTGGATTTACACAAAGCCTCCTCATGTATCCTTAGTGTCAGTTAACTCAACTCTTTCTCTACCTTCTCCTAGGGGCCTGCCTCCAACCCCACTTAACCCTTTACCTCAGAATGTTCCCTCTGTGACTTCATATCAGCGGATTCTACTTTCCCCTCTGACTGTATCTTTTACTTGAGTTTCAAGATACAGATTTCCATATAGTGTTTGCACATGCCCTTCAGCTTGGTTAACCCTTCCCCTCCCCCACTCCCCCACCCCAGGCTAACCCCCCCTCCCCCCGCCGTCACTGCCCTTCCATGTTGACTCTTTCTACCCGGCTGCCCCACCCCGTACCCCCCCCTTTCTGCTTTCAGACCCTACCACCCCACCTCCCTTAATGCATCTGCTCTCAGTGGCTTGCTCCTAACGACCTGAACTCCACATGTGATTCAAGTTAATCACACAAAGTAAAAGATTCAAAGCACAGTTCACACAATGAGAGAAAACGTGAGGCATTTTTCTTTCTGAGCCTGGGTGATCTTACTCAGTATAATTTCCCCAGTTTTGTTCATTCATACCAGTCAATAGTGTGGTTTTTCCCCTTTACAGCTGAGCAAGGTTCCCCGGTGTACACATTGCATATTTACCTTATTCATCTGTCACTTGACTCCATTTCCTAGAGACTGTAACTAGATCACTAGTGACCTCGGATGTGTACGAGTCTGTGCAGCGGGCTGTAAGGGCTGCTGCATGCATGCGTGTAGGTGGGGCACAGCTGATGGTTCTATTTTCAGTTTTGAGGACCCCCTGGACTAGTTTCCAAAGTCACTGCAATAGTCTCTTGGCTTTGTCTGGCTTTAGTGTCAGGGTCATACTGGTTACATAAGTAGGATTTGAGAGCCTTCTTTCCTTATTAATACAATGTTAATTACTCCTTAAAGTTCTGGTAGACTCTACCATGAACCCAGGTCTTCTGCAAGAGCAACAGGTGCCCTTACCCATGAAGCCTTGCCTCCAGCCGCGTCTGTCTTTCCATTTTGATGGGCAGTTTTGCTAGGCTAAGTGTCTGGATTGGTAGTTACGGCATTTTGGAATCTGGAATACATCTCTCCAGGCACTTCCAGATTTGAAAGTTTCTACCAAATAATGTGTTGCTGTTTGATTGTTCTGCTTTTGTAAGTGGCTGCAGATTTCTCTCTTACAGCATTTGGTATCCTTTACTTTATGTTTTCAGTGTTTTAACTATGACAGGTTGTGAGGAGTTACTTTTCTGGCCTGTCTATTTGTTCTGTAGGCCTTGTGTATCTTCATGGGGATTTCTTTTTTCTCCTATGAGTTTATCGGGAACATCCCCTGAGCCTTCACTGTGCCACCGCCCTTCTCTGTTTTCTACGACTGCAGTTGGAAGGTTAGGTCTTTTCTTGGTGTCTCAAACTTTTCCTTTGTTCTGTCTATATTTCTTTAGTTTTTCACTAATCTTTTCTGACAGATTCAGTTTTTCTGCTTTGTCTTCTGACATTCTGTTTCCCATGCGATCCATTCTACGTGTGAGGCTGTGCACTAAGGTTTTTATTTGGCTCACTGTGTTTTTCATTTTAGGTTTGGTTTCCTTTAGCAATTCTACTTTCTCATTAGGCTCTATTTTCATATCTTGGGTTGAATTCCTTATTTTATTCAGATTCTTTAGAGACATGTCCTGGTGTGTGTGTGTTAATTTTTTTCTGTGTTGGGATTTGAAGGAGTTTGTTAGATGACTCTTTCTTCCTGTTCAAACCGCCCTTCTTTTTTTTGTAGCGATGTAACATTGCTCCAGAGAGGAACTGAGACAACGCTTCCCTCGTGGTGTCTTCTGAGCACGCACTACCATCTGTGCTGGAATTCATTACCCAAGCATCAGAACACACCTTGACGGTCCTCTCCTCTGCCACCTTCTAGATTTTTCCCCTGCCTATATAGGTGCCCTCCCTTCTTTGAGTCATCACTGTTCAACTAGAGGTTGAAGGCAGCCAGGTGTGGAGCCATGGGGCTTACACGGAGGCCCAGGCAGGTAAGATCCCAGGGGAGCTGGGTAGTCTATGAATGTTTCATCTTATTTTAGAGACAAAGTCTCTCATCACACCTGGCTATCACCAATTCAGCTAGACCCTCAGGACAGAACCCCAAAGGATGCTCCTTTCTGCTTTCCTGTGGCCATGGGGTTATGGACCCGTACAGCACTCTGAATTTCTGTGTGGATGCTGGAATCTGAACTCAGCCTTTACACTTGCCTCACAAGCACTTTCCTAGCCGAGGCATCTACCCATCTCTTCGCTCTATTAGTTTTATTAGTTTACATTAACGCTAAAGAGGTAACTGGCTTCATTACGACATCTACACACACACACACACACACACACACACACACACACACACACACGAGATCACATTTATTCCCGTGTTCCCCTCTCTCATCCTCACTCTCCCTCCTCCTTCTCCCATATCCTTGGCACTCTTACTATTAATTTTCATGGGTTTTATCTGTATAAATTTCATATAGGAGAGAAACAGATGCTTCTTGCTTCTGCAAGTGTGCTATGTTTTGCTTAGCATAACAGTCTGCAGCCCCATCCACAGCAATCTTGTTTTTTGTTGTTGTTGTTGCTGTTGCTGTTGCTGTTGACTGAATGAGGCTCCACTGTGTGCCCACAGCAGGTGTTCTTCATCTAGGCATCAGTTGATGCACAGGGAGGCTCGGTCCCAAACCCGCCCATCAGGCAGGCCTGTCACTTCTTGCTAGAAGGTCAGACTCTGCCTCTGAAGACTAGGAAGGAAAATGAGCAAACGTCCCAGTTCTAAACATTCACTGCATTCAACAGAGCTTAGTTGCCAATCAAGCAAACGACGTCAAGAGATTCTTTACCCAGTTCCTTGTCATCAAAGCCCTCCAGTCTATCTCACAGGAAATAGGTATGCGGGGACTCAATGCTAGCTTCTGGGGCGGATAAATCGATATCCGAATCAGCTGAGCACATACCAATTGCAGGGTTTGCATCCACATCTATGAGGAGACTAAAATGGCAAGGGTCTCCTCCACAAGAAGGCTTTTTCCCCCCTTTATTTTTAACCATCAAAGCAGCTCTGCAGCAGGCAGTCTTCCACCTAAGAACTCGGACACAGGGCAACACGCCACTTGCTAAGGTCAACCGATCAATGGCAGGTTGATCAATGGCAGGTTCATTTTGTAAGAGTGGGTAGGGGCATCATCACACTTTTTTCTTTTCCTGAGGAGGGAAAAATGGCCCTGCATGTTACAGAACATGGTTGCCCTGTCTTGACCACTCTGCTTTGCCAGAGAACAGGATTTATCTCTAAACATCTCACAAGGTGAAAAAGCACAGCACTTCAGCTCACGGTTTTTAACAGCCATAGGCAAAGACTCATCATGAAACCAGTACCCAGTGTCTGGCCCCGTTCAGAGAACACAGTCGGGTTGACACCCTCCGTGGCCTGCCTCTCAGGGTCGGTCCTGTCCACACAGGGGCCTTGGTGACACACCAGGAGCTGGAGGCCCAGCTGGGCTCAGGGGTAGAGAGACAAGGCTTTCCTTACACTGCAGATTTCTCAGCAGCAGTGACCCAAAGCGTGTGGACTCACAAAGCTCCGCGAGGAAGTACACAAGCACAGGCTGTCTTCCTCATCCAGGGTCTGTCTGGGTTGAGAAACCAGAACGCTCTATTCTGCCTTCAAGGGAGCCATGAAAGTGTAACAGAGGAGGTGGCACTGCAACCGTATTGCGGTGCTGTGATCCGGCGTTCCTGACACAGCTTGCCGGTGCATTCGAAGGGGAAGGGCGAGATGCGCAGGAATGTGCTTGTCGAAGGGAGCCAGCCCCATTGGAACTGAACGGGGAGTGCTCCTTTGGAGCTCTGGCGAGGTCTGAGGGAAGAACAGCCGGTGAAGAGAGGAAAACAGTGTGCTAGCTTCCAAAACAAAAGGTTATGAAGGATGTGTGAGGGACCCACACGCCACTCTGCCGCTGCAGTGCCAAGGCAGGGGCTGGAGCTGTGTGTGGGGTGTGACACAGAGACCGGCAGAAAGGACACCTGACACTGGGCTCAAGGTCTGAAATCGTTGTCTACAGGCTGTGGAGGAAACTTTATGCATTGGGGCAGGAAATGACGTTTCCTTTCCCTGTCAGCCACAGCGGGGAACACAGAAAGTAACAGCGGATCGGTTGGTTATCTAGAATAATTTGGAGATATTAGTGGCAGTCACCGAGTCTGTTCTGAGACACTCCCAAGCACAGCACTGTGGGAGGCCTTGGGGGACTGCCCCCAAGAGCTCACACTAGCTTAACTTTGAATTCTGGCCCTACTCTGTGACCCTGGGCAAGTTACTGTTCCCCATATCTCGTTTCATTTGAAACTAGGGTGG
The DNA here is from genome assembly GCF_964271855.1 of Acomys minous. Taxonomy (NCBI): domain Eukaryota; kingdom Metazoa; phylum Chordata; class Mammalia; order Rodentia; family Muridae; genus Acomys; species Acomys minous. Next base: position 2,101,775 of record NC_140500.1, read on the forward strand.
TGGTAAAACTCTCCCTCCAGCTCTACAAGATAAGCACAGCCTGGCCAGGCCAGAGTGTTTAGCACCTGACAGGTGCTGGCATTTTTATTATATAACGAAGAGAAACATGAAAACCAGGCGATGCTGCGCAAACCACCAACAGCACGCCTGGAAGATCCCATGCCTTTGCCCAGTCGAAAATCATGCTTGTTTTTCGTTCCAGCTAGAGTTTAGCAAGCAATAATGAAAGCCCACCAGACTAAAAGTGGTAGAAGGAATTTAGTTGTTTTCTGCACGGTAAGCCCAGGCCTTGCCACTAACCTCTCTGATTTCAACGTGCGCCATTACATAAGCGACATGACCTCATGCTAAGCTGAAAATGGCTTCAGACATGTACGTGAGCATTGTGTCCACTGATAATGGAATCACGTGACACAGCAGGTACAGACCTCAAATCCACTTACTCCAATCCCAGTTCCTCCCGGCTGCCTGACGGTCACACCGCCTCACTGCGCCTCTCCGTGTCTGGCTGACGACAGTGATACACGCCTGCTCAGTGCATGCAGCCCCTTATTTACACCTCTCATCTTACCGTTAAGTGATTCGCCGTCCTCAGCATTTTCTGTGTTATTTTCTTTTGACTAAGACACATTTGCACGTGTTGTGCGTGTGTAACATTCAAGGCACGATTGCTGCATAATGACCGAGCTCTTCTGCTTCCTTGCCTCCGCCAGTCATAATGACCCGAGGTTTCTTCCACGGAGCCGCACAGCAGGGAGCGCGTCCTCTTTATGGTCGGCTAATATTCCACTTGTATATATGCTGCAGATGGGTTCATCTGCAGACAGTCGCCATTTGGGACACATAGGAAACACAGAAGAGCACAATGAAAAATAGAATCGCCTGTGTTTCTGCAGAGCTCTGGGTATCACGCTGTTGTCACTACATGCTTCCTCTCTACATCCCAGGCCCCGCCCCCACCTCTCACCTCCCCCCCCACAGCCCCACCCCTGTCCAGCCTCTATGGTTCTGACTAGAGACAAAGCCCTGGGCTGGCATAATCTTCTTGGCCAAGTACTTTTAAAGACATATTTATCGTGTGTGTGTGTGTGTGTGTGTGTGTGTGTGTGTGTGTGTGTGTTGCCTGCAGAGGCCAGAGGAAGGTATCGAATCTCGAGTCCTTTGAAGAGCTGCTCCTGAAGCCGCTTGCCTCTCCAGTCTCTAGGGTGAACCTGTCGGTCTTTATAAGGATGGTCAGTAGGGGGGGAGCTGTGCCACCAAGTGTTTCCATTGTGACTGTGAGTGCAATAGCGCTCCAATTTTAGTTCCTCTGTAGTCTATTTTTAGATGATGCAATTAACTGAAAAGTAGTTTTTTTCCCCCTATCAAAAAGTACTCCTTTAGATAAGTGGACTAAAATCATCTGAAAAATAAGAAAAGACAGCAAACTATAATTGGTAAGAATACCCATGCCAGAGCAGCTTGTCTGGGAAGTTTTTCAATGTCAAGACAGATGTAACAAAAACCAAGTACTTTAAGGAATGAACCATTGAACACAAAACCTCCAGGAAGGCCACAGAAAAACAATCCGGGTGGTCTTTGGTTTGTTTATAATTTCTTAGATTCTAAGAATCCTAGTGGATAAAAGAAAAATTGGAAATGCTAGATTTAATTAAAATTCAAAAGTTAAGAAAACAACAAACTACACTAAGAGAGGCGGGGGAAAGCACAGAGGCAAGTTCATCAAACACAGGTCAGATACAAAATCCGCACCCAAAATACAGAGAAGAAGTAGAAGGTTCTGGGTAACAAGCAAAGAACAACCCAATTTACAGATAAAGCCAGGAGCTGGGGATTTAGCTCAGTGGTAGAGCAAGGCCCTCAGCTCTAGGAAAGAAAGAAAGAAAGAAAGAAAGGGGAAAAAAAAAGACAAAATAAAAAAGCCAGAACCAGGTGCTCTAGGTGGCTCTCTCTGTGGTCTGTGCCTGCCAAAAGCTTTGCCTGCAGACAAGTGAGGTGAATGGCGGTGAAGGGCAACTTACAAAATGCCTTGACAATGAGAGATGCTCCTTAGCTCCTGCAGGAGAGCACGAACCCTGGTTTCAGACAGAACTCCCATCAAAGTAGTGTAGAATAAAAAGACCACCGAGCAGCCACTGAGACCTCCTCCCTGCCTCAAACCCACAGACCTGAGGCAGCCACAGCTTTGTATCCTGATGTTTTCCATGGAAAAGAAGTTTTCTCTTTTAGGCTCAGTGTGCCAGGAAACAGACAAAGGCTTATCAGGCAGATTCACATCTCAACGGGAAAGGGGCCTGTGTTGAAGATGTCAGTCCTGCCTAGGCCAGCCCTCCTTAGGGGTGTGTGGACAGCTGTTTGAGCAAGTTGTTCTCTGCATGTGAAGGCCACGTCTTCATCTAGGGTCTACGTAGTGGCCTTTACAAATGAGCACGGCAATTCAGCTAAGCACGGCAATTCAGCTAAGCTTTACATTAAAATGTTCCGGTCTTCTCTGTGACTACCTCCCCCACCTAACTATGGTGGAAGCTTTACTTGGAATACATGTTTAAGGGTTTGGGGTATTGTTGCTGTGAAAGAGCATATATTCCATAGAGAGAGAGGGGAGATGGAGAGAGAGAGAGAGAGAGAGAGAGAGAGAGAGAGAGAGAGAAGAAAAAGAAGAAGAAGGAGGAGGAGGAGGAGGAGGAGAAGAAGAAGAAGAAGAAGAAGAAGAAGAAGAAGAAGAAGAAATTTAGATAGATATAAAAAAAAAGAAAAATTGGACAAGAGGCCAGGGAGACGCCTCAGTCAGCAGAGCTCGCCGCGGCAGAGTGAGTTCTCAGCGCCGGTGTCAGTGCTGACATGTGGATGGGCAGGAGGCTTCTTGGTGCTCACCAGACATCAGCGTAACTACCGGTGAGCCCCGGATTCAGCAAAAGACCTCATCTCAAAAGTAAGGTGAAGAGTGATCCCGGAAGAGTCTGGCTTCTGTTCACCCATGCCTTCATATACATGTGCAAACCTACAAACAAGTACCTGTACACACACACACACACACACACACACACACACACACACACACACACACACAGCAGAAAGCCTAACAAAGCTATCCTGCACTGTGATGCCACAGGTGGCATGTAGCTGAGTGCTGAGCAAGAGGAATGGATGAATGAATGAACCAGCGAATGAGTAGTTTATCCCTGATAATCCAGTAGGTTTCTTCCTGAGGGAGCAAAATGAGATGAAAAAGTTTACCATTGCAAGGTACTTCAGCAGTTCATGGAAACAGCACACAACCAGTTTCCACTAGAAACAACACAGGACAAAATATAGAAAAATTTTTTTCTGACTTTGCTTTTGTTGTTAATTTAAAAGTACAGCCCAATAACTGTTTATTATTAGGCTTTAAAATATTATCATGGTGCTATTTTCTAACCTGCAATCATTAAAAGTCACAGACACCTGTTGTCTGTTAGACACCTGTTTAGAATAGCCTAGGTCCACCTGGGGCCCCTGAACTACCCTCCAGATCTCCCATCCTCCATCCCATCCCATCTGTGCCAACAATTCCTACCCAGGCTACCTCCATCCATAGTCCCAAACACTTGCCTGGGCTGTTCATCTGGGCCACTGCTTCTATTTGGAACTTCTGCGTTGCTTCTCTCCGCAGCTGGTTCCTATCCCATAATGATCTCCTCCTGCCTCCTCCTCCCGTACCTGACCGCTTCCTCTCCCAAGATCCTCTCTGTCCCAAAAGCCTGCGAACCTTCACCGTGCCTAGCTTCCTCCGGCCCTGTCCAGGTATCAGCTTTCGTTATTAGTCAAACAGGGGGCAAGGTTAAACAGCAATGGGGTACATGACAGTCTGCGGTGAGAATCTGGGGGGGGGGGCGTGCAGGGAAAGGCAAGCAGTTGAAAAAAACAAAGCACCAGGCCACAATGCAGCACTTTGCCTACGAACATTTTCTGCAGTCCAGTCTCTGACCGTCCTCTTATTATTTGTTTAAACAAGGAACCGTTTGGTCACATGTACAAAAACGGTAAATTCAGAATCAACACCTCAGTAGCTTTTCCCCAGTTTGCCGGGATAGCCATCTCTTAAAGTCTAGCCGAGGGCACATGGGAAAATCTCCTACCAAGTTCCATTCAGAAGGTCCCATTTCACTCTCCGAAAGTCTTCAGACTGAGTAAAAAGACCCAGAGAGAGAGAAAGAGAGAGAGAGACTGGAGACAGAAACCGTCCAACCCTGTGAGACAGCCCCTGAGGCCATGTGCAGCATAGGTTATGGCTGTCAGCCCAGCACTCTGGATGAGGAGGCAGGATGGCAAGTGCCAGGCCAGCTGGGCCCTGTCTCTAAACCCAAAGACAGACACTGGCAGGCTTAGTCCTGGGTGGCCTTAATTGAGATTTTTAAATGTGCCCTCATTTTCAGACCCAAGCAGAGGGAACAAGTAACAGTTTAGTTTAGATTTTTAAAATTTATTTTTATCTTATTTATTTATTTTTTTAGTTTTTCAACACACTTTCCTCAAGATTGGGTTCCTATCTCAGTCCAAGAGTCACACTACTGGAGTCAACACATTTCTCCTGGGTCAGTGTCTTCCAAACACTTCGGCTGGGTGACAGACAGCATAAATTTCCCCTGTGGGTACTGAGAAGGGGAACTGGGTGCCCCATAGCCAAACAGCAAGGACATATGACAAACCTTCTCCGTCCTTTGATCTCTAAACAGAGATAATGAGATCTCTTCTCTCTGTGTGAAGTGTTTGGTTTTTTCTTTTTAAAAAACCCATTTTCATGGGTAATTCCTCTATTTCCTTTGGGTAGAGTATACTTCTAAAATTTGACTTGAATTGTTTTTTTCTTTTTAGCATAATCTCTCTGTCTCTGTGTCTGTCTCTCTCTCCCTGCCCCCCTCTCTGTGTGTGTGTGTTTCATGCACACTCTTGTGTGGGTGCAGAGGCCAGAGCACAACGTCAGGGAATCCTGCTGTGGTGTTCTTTACCTTCTACCTTGAGGCAGAGTCTCTCCTGTGGGAAGCACGGGCGCCCCTATGCTCACTGATAAGCCCTAGGGAACCCATGACTGTTAGACGCACAGGGTTGTGTCTTCAAAGGGGGAGATGTCTAACGTGTCTACCACCCAGAAGGCTGGCAGCAGATGTGCTTAATAGCCTGGTGACTTTGTGCTATCCGTGTGGCCAGGGCGCACCAATTCTCCCCTAGACCTTTTTTTGAGCCTTTTTTTCTCCACTAATCCTTAGAACCTATTTTTTTTTTAGAACCTATTTTTATGAAAGATGCCACTTGTGCTTTGATGTGGTCTTGTCTTAAGCTTTGTTGTGCACAGAGGACTGAGTTAGTTATCGCCAGGAAAAACTTCCCCATGTTGTGCTGTGCTTAAATATGTCTCAAATAAACTACTTGGGGTCTCACGAAGTTTCAACCAGCACTGACTACTGAGTCCTGCTGAACCAAGCTGCCGTTTTGCCTCTTGTGTCGACTCTGCTGGCCATGGTGTTTTGGTGTTTGCCGAGCACTGTCTCCTTCAACTCCCCCTGCACCAGAATTTTGCCATTTAGGCGAGACTGGCTGGCTAATGAGCCCCCAGTGCCTGGGGTGCAAGCACACTCAGCCATGCCAGTTCCGCCCCCCCAATATAAGTACTCATGCTCTTCCTTACTTTCAAGCCCCACTTGGGCCATAATTTTCATTCACTGGCTTCTTTATAGCTACTATCCATATTTAAAGAGAAGCCAGCTATTTAGAAACACACACACACACACACACACACACACACACACACACACACACACACACGGATAAACAGTACAGTGAAGGGGGGTTGAAGATGACATTTGAAGCCACTTGCTGTGTGTTCATCCCAACCATAACCGGCTCCCTTTCTCCTTCCCCACCGAGCCTGCACAGGTCTCCTCAGCGGAGCCACCGCACTGTGCAGCATCTCTCTGGGTCCTGCACTTCTCCCGTCTCCACCCCTCCCTCCATCTCTGCCCTTACCCATCCCCGGCTCTGATCTCGCAAGCTTCCCAACACGGGCCTTTTCCTAGTCCTCAAGGCAGATGTAGCTCTCTGCTCTGTGATTTATCCTTCCATTGTGATTTGCCTGCATCCTGAGAGGTCCCCCTGGGTCCCTGGAAGGGACGTCTGCTCCCCTGCACTGTCCTCATGGGTTCACAGTTTGCCTGTTGCCCAGCATTCTAGTCCAAGTGTTTCCAGGCTCTGGGTGGTGCGGCCGTGGGAGATGCTGTGAGCTGGTCATCTCAGGAGGCTGGGCAGGCTGTGCACTTCGCTGTCCGCTTTGTCTGGGCTTCACAGGGCTCAGCAGCTGGACTTGTGCCCTTGTGGCTTGTGGTCGTGTCCCTGAAGGCAGGCCCTTCTCCCCTTTAGCTTTTTGTTGTTTGCTTTTCATGGAGTGTGAGTGGAGAAGAAGAAAGAGCCCTTCACCTCAGCATCTTCAAATAAAAATTCTCTCTAGAATTATCTTTAGAACTCTTTTAGGGTGCACAGGTGGCCAAGGTGTCACTTGGACCTTCCCCAGACACTCATGGTGAAAAGCGCAAACCGATGTCTCCTGTGCTTGTACCACAGCCCCTCCCTGTGTTCAGCTCTTCCCAACTCAGGAGGCATGTGTTAACCAGCCTGGTTCCCCAGGAGGCACGTGTTAACCAGCCTGGTTCCCCAGGAGGCACGTGTTAACCAGCCTGGTTCCCCAGGAGGCACGTGTTAACCAGCCTGGTTCCCCAGGAGGCACGTGTTAACCAGCCTGGTTCCCCAGGAGGCACGTGTTAACCAGCCTGGTTCCCCAGGAGGCACGTGTTAACCAGCCTGGTTCCCCAGGAGGCACGTGTTAACCAGCCTGGTTCCCCAGGAGGCACGTGTTAACCAGCCTGGTTCCCCAGGAGGCACGTGTTAACCAGCCTGGTTCCCCAGGAGGCACGTGTTAACCAGCCTGGTTCCCCAGGAGGCACGTGTTAACCAGCCTGGTTCCCCAGGAGGCACGTGTTAACCAGCCTGGTTCCCCAGGAGGCACGTGTTAACCAGCCTGGTTCCCCAGGAGGCACGTGTTAACCAGCCTGGTTCCCCAGGAGGCACGTGTTAACCAGCCTGGTTCCCCAGGAGGCACGTGTTAACCAGCCTGGTTCCCCAGGAGGCACGTGTTAACCAGCCTGTGTGGCGTTGTCTCCCTCCTCACAACACTCCTGTATCTTCCATGAGGCTCTAACATTGGTCTCTGTCCTTGGTGCCCAATGCTATGACAATGTAGCTTTGTAGTGATCAATATTCTTGATATAGTCGAACTTTTCTTTCTTTCTTTTTTTTGGGTGGGCTTTAAGGCTAAGCGATTGAGCTGTCACTGAGGAGGTGGTCAGCAGGGTCAGCACCGGCACAGTGTCCTTTAATCACCATGCAGTCTGCTGTGGGTGCTTATGGGAACATGGAGCAATTGTTTGCCTCAGAGATAACCTTCAGCTGTGATTAGAAAATTGAGCAAGTGCTCTCCCCCTCCCCTTACTCCCACTGAGGACCTTTTCTGTGTGTTGTCAGAAATGACAGGAGGGTGTAGTCTTTATTCAGCAGGCAGGGCTGAAGTGGACAGGAAGGCTGAAGGCTGCCTTCAGTGCTTCAAGAGCGCTTAGGGAATTATTGCTAGACGACACCTAGTGGCACTTTGTGGGATTTCACCTACGCTGAAAAGCTCAGTTGAGTCTTGGATTCCAACACAACTTAAGCAGGAACAGACTAGCACAAGGAGTCTGAGCATCAGCCAGGCTCCCTAGCCGCTCTGACAAACCCACTCCAGAGTTTCAGCAGCTCTGTATAATAGCTTGTTCTGCACATTCAAACAGTTGCTCAAGTCGGTGACTTTGCAAATAATCCCACAAAAGGAGTTGAGGTCGTGTAGGAAACAGATGCCATCTTTAGCCTTGTACAGGAAAAACCAAGGGCTTTGTTTACTCAAAACAAAACGGGCGAACACCATATGAAATGGGTGTAGAATATTCAGCGATGTAAAGTTGACAATTTAATAAGTATGCATGTTAAAATACGTTTCTATTAAAACAGATGCTTTTCAACATATTAAAACTATGACTCAAAATTTTAAAAAGGAATAAAAAAAAAACCCCACCTGATATAATTCTGGAAAAAGAAGAGTGATAAAGCTTAAGGAAATATTAAAGTTAATAAAATTTCAGTAATTAAAAGAGAATGGCACTATGATTTTAGGACTACTTATTGATAAAAAGAGTTGCTTAGGATTGTAAATAAGCAGATGAACAGGATAGAATACAAACCCCCAAGTTATAGAAAACTGTATATAGTGATTTAACAGAAGTAAAACAGCCCAGGAACTCCAGTCAGCTCTTCACTATGTGTTCAGGGGGACAAATGAGGATATCTGTATTATATTTTTAAGAAAAGAAGGGGAGAGAAAAGATCGTGCTAATCCTCGTGAGCTCTCTTTAGGGATCAGAGACAACAGCTTGTGTGCTGGGGTTTGGGAAGCAATGATTTAATGCTCTCATGGAGGCCGAGGAGCCTCGGGGTCTGCAGGTGAAGCCAGAGATGCAGTCAAACGGAAGGCTTAGCCCCGAGTGGAGGCGGTGGGTGTGGAACCCAGCGAGGGCTGCGGTTTCAAGCCACACCTGAAGGCAGTGAATCCAGTTTGAGGTTGAAAGGCAGGCAGTAGGTAGTAGATGGTTCTCTGTTGGTTGGAAAGGGTCAGCTTTCGTTTTAATTATTCACAACTTGAACCATAATCTCGTGCAAAAAGACTGTCACAGTGGACCCAGGAACATGTTTGTCCTGCTATCTGGGCATCTCATTAGCACATTCGTGAATATAGCTCATCCATCCCACAGGCATCAGAGAAGGTTCATGGCCTCTGACTGTTTTCTTAGCTGAGATCATGGTGTTATAAAGGGTCGTGACACTCACGTTAGGAGAAGCTTGTTGCAGCGTCCCAAAGGTGTGTTTTTAAACACGGGGACACAATTCCTCTGTCACTGTCCTCTACTCCACGTGTGTGAACCTCCATGTCCACATCACATTTGTTTGATGAGTACACAGGGAGAAATAGCGCTATTTTAACGGGCTAAGGAGGTGTTCTGTTCTGTTCGCTCTGATGGCCACTAATTGAACGTGGGCCTGCTGGTTGACTCTTGCACTCTGGAATGCTCAGTGTGTCTCCAGCCATCGGTGCCTGGGACAAACAGGCACACATTTCAGTTTTTCTCTAACGGGTTTGGATTTCTCCTGTGGGTTGTGGCACCGGTGTGGTTGGTTTATATTGATATCATGTGATATTGATGGTAACTTGATCTTGATTATTAGTAGCAGGAAAAAAAATGTCCTCAGGAAGGATGGGGCAGTGAAAGACGGGCCCAATCCATGGTTCATCTCCCAGCTCAGGTGCCCCCAGAGAGGCAGGCTTTAGAGAAATGCTTCTGTGATTGTACCAACCACTGTCACTTTGTGGTTATGTATGAATTTGAAGGCTACAGAACCACTGTGTCTGCCATTCCTCCGGTGCTGCCCAGGTGCTGGCAAGCACTCTGCTGACTGAGCCGTCTCCCCACACACCAATGTGACTTTGGGTTGTGAAAGCACATTTCTGCAGAGTACTTTAGTCCTGGACTCTTAACGAGAGCAATGTGCCTGGTGTAGCTCATTGGCCCCAATAGTTCACAAAAAGCGCCACAAAGTACACTGCTGTCAGAGTACTCGTTAAAGCTCAATTTCTCTCTTAACCCAGCTATCATACAGATAATTGAGACTCTTTTATATTTGTTTAATAACAAGCTTCATAGCATAAGAACTGAGCAGTTATCACTCTTCTTAATGCCCTAAGTTAATCTGGTTTCCTCCCAGCGTACATCTCAGAGATACTTGTTTGCTTCTAGCTATTTTTAATATGTCAATCTAGGAGACATATTTTTGTAATTAAGTAAACTAGTATCTAACAGGACCAATAGTTTGATTGCCTGACTGCATTTCTTACTAATCCTAAACAGTTTGTAATAGCAGTTTTCAAATGGACTAGAATTTAACATTGCAGTTTTAATAATTATATAGGTACAATACCTTAGTATGTTGTAACCAAATATAATCTTAAATCTGTATTAATATATAAAGATTTATACCAATGTAAAATTTTTTGGCTTATTAATGCTCTTTGTCTAAAACAAGATTCAATAATCTGCTCTTTTACTTATCATTGCTATGACCAACCCTTTAAACAATAACAAACATCTACCACCCATAGAATGACCAAAAACCATCCGCCCCCTCTTGGGAATGGGGCACAGTTCTCTTAAAATTGCTTCCTGCTGATTTGGGACATGCCCAGGGAAATTGGAATATTGTCCATTCTGAAGAAAGCTGGCTGTGACTTTTGCTGTCCAGTCTCTGAACGCTGAGGAAGCTCGGAGCTTAGCTGAAGCCTGACTGGAACCGTCTGGGATGCTGTTTATTTAGAGTGTGTTTTGGGTGGAGGTTTTTGAGGAAAGAGTTACTGAGGCCGTGTGTGAGGTAGGATCATCTGGACTAACTTCTTTATCTTTTTCTGGTGTCTGGTCCTCATATTCTGAAAAACATTAACTTTCAAGGTTATTACACAATTTTTGTGTTAACGTATGTATGGACTGTGCACTGAGCACAGTTCAGTTAAATGCGCTTGCTCTCTGTTCCAGGATGTAAGGCTTTTGCTTTTCTCTATAAGTTAGTTTGGACTAAATAACTAAACTTTAATATACATTTTTATTGATACCACTTAAAAGAATGGCGTGATAAGTCCTGGGGATTTTGTAGCCAAAGATTTATTGGCCATGCCCAGCTGGAGTCCTGGCTGGAGACATTTTTATGTCTGTCAGTCTCAGAGCTGTTCCCATGTGGAGGGATCAGCAAATTATGTGACCTGTCCTGAAAAAAAAATATATAATAAATGTCTATATTCAGGCCTTAATTTTTCTATTTTACCTTTTGGCCCCATGCATTTACTTTGTTTTATCTGAGACAATATCCCAGACATCTCCTAGGTGCTATGTAGTTACCTTTTGAAGTGGCCAGATTGGATTCCAGGAGTCTTGTGAGGTTTTTACATCTGCTCCTGTATCCATGAAGCCTTCAGTGTTATTCTCATCGGCTTGTAATTTTAACTCTGGTCTCTTACCTTTTACAGCAGTTTGCCAAGACACTTGTGTTTTGTTTGTTTGTTTGTTTGTTTGGTCTTTCCTGCATTTTCTGTTCTATCTTTTGATGCTGCTCTGGCTTAGATACCTGGGTTATTGAGGTCTGTATCCAGAGCAGTGCTGTTTATTGTTCTGTGGGTGAGTTTTTCTGCCGTTGACCTGAGATGACCAATTTGAATCTGGTATCGAGGCCCCGTGAGCATTCCTTGACAAAGGGCTACCTTGTTTGTCTCTTGTTGACTTATGCTCAGAGGTCAAATGTTGGCCTTTGTCACGTCTTCTGCGAGTTCCAAAATGTTGTGGCCTTCTTTTGGGGTTATCTCTAGACAAGCCATTGTTTCTAGGATTGCCTTGCATAAAATTCTTTTTAAAATGACCTTGTTTACCACAATTAAATATCTGAGAGTTTGGTTATTTTTAAAAGTTCTAGTGGTGGCTTCCATGTGAGGTTGAAGAGTCAGCCTCTGTTGTACCCTGCCTATGGGCAGCTTGGGCAGCCGGTAACTGTCTTTGATAACATCTTTTAATTTTTTTAAAATTAGAAACATATTATCCCTTACAGCCTGTTTCTAAAGTTGAAGGAATGTTAATTTGTGTTTTCCATTGTTGCAATAGATCTCTGCCCCATAAGTTCATGGCTATATCTGCCACGTGTGGCCTTAATTCTCCTGTTTGTCCTTCTGGTCTTACATATTTAAGCCATTTTAGACTTTGTTTTACCTGCAACGGTGACTCAATTCCTAAGAGCTGTGTGCAGATAGATATCTTTTGAATTGGCCAAATGGGATGTCAGGAATTTTGGGAAATTACTGTTACATCTGTCCACTAATTCTTCAATCTCAATGCCATCTAACTGTAATTTTAATTTTGGCATTTTATCATTTATAGTAGTTTGCCAAAATATCTTGCTGTTAGTATCTTTAGCATCTCTTGTTTTATCCCTAGGTGCATCTTTACCTCCATTAAATGGTTTATCTAAATTTTGAGTAACCCTGTTTGTCCTATCAGGCCTTGAATTTTCTTTCTTTCTTTTCTTTTTTTAAAGAATAATCCTTTTTTTGGTGGAAGGAAACAAATGGCTCATGTTAGTTTTTGTCAGGCCTGGAGTGAAGCACCTTAGTCAGTTTTATGCCATTAAGGAGTTGCCTCTGGTGCCATTGGATGACCTGCGATCTTGAGCCACAGGACAATTCCTTCCACATCTTCTACATTTCACAGGAAATCTTTTCTATGAATTATTTCTATTATTGAATGATTCATTGTTAGAAAGTGCTCAAAGTCTTTTAGGGAATGATTTGATTTTTCACAGCCACGGCAATGGACATTTTGTGTTTTGCTGTCTCCTGTAGCTGTTTGTCCAATTATAACTGAGTCATTAACGCTTGTTTCTGTGTCTGCAGCAGCTTTGATACGTTCATGAACAAGTTCAGATCTCGCTCTCAATGGTCTAACAGTCCTTGTGCATTCAGCATTCTCAAAAGCTAGGGATCCAAGTCGAATTTCTCTAGCATTTGGATCTGATTTTGTTCTATTCAGAGCTGTAGTTATTCTTTGTAAAAAGTCAGTGAAAGCCATTTGAACCTTGGGTTGTCTTTGTGAATAATTACAATGTGTCCCTGTTGGTCAACCTTGTCCCAAGCATTTCAGACTATTGCACATCATTGTTCCAGGGCAGCATCGTCAAGGGTAATCTTAATTCAGAATGCAAGCCTTCACCTAGTAACAAATGCTTGACAACATCAGTGCCTCTAGCCCTATTTGTTGCTCCATAAGTGAAGCCTTATCTTTCCACCGTGCCAGCCATTGCAATTGAGGGCCTGGATTTAGAATGGACGTCACAAAATCTCTCCGACCTTTTCAAGTTATATGATTCTGTGTGACCCAGTTATTAAGTACCCACTTAACATATGGTGAGTATAAGCCATAATTAGTTATTGCTTCCTTAAATCTTTTTAAGTCTTATGCCTGAATAGGTTGCCATTCAAATTCTTGATAACCCTGTGGATTTTCCTCATCTCCTGGTACATCCCTTATCAAAGCTAGGGAAATCATTTTAGTTTTGTTTATTTGTTTGTTTTGGTTTTTTTTTTAAACAGATCTAGACCATCCTGTAGTCACATTACAAAGTGATGTCACATGTTCTGATGTGTTTTCTTCTGCCTCTATCTTAGTCTCGTTTTCATTCCTAACCATTGGCCTCTCTAATTTTTCTTCTAAAGTCTGTTTCCAAATTTCATATTTTTCATTTTGTTTTATCTCTGATATCTTAGCATCTTCCTCAGTGCAATCTATGTAATTTTTCCTCTACAGCTTTCACCTTTCAAGAGGTATAAAATGCAAAACTGATCACCAAAGTAAAAACAGTAGTTATAGTCAATACCATGATATCTCTCTCTCTCTCTCTCTCTCTCTCTCTCTCTCTCTCTCTCTCTCTCTCTCTCTCCCTCTCTCTCTCCCTCTCTCTCTCTCTCTCTCCCCCCCATTTGTAACTTGGCATCATTTAAAAGACCACTTAACAAACCCCAACAGATCTGTGTTACTGTGTCTTTCATCTTTATATGTCTTTCAACTCTATCAATTTTAAAACTGTTTTTATCTACCTATGAAATTTCACCTCCAGTCTCTTTCCCTAAGGACTTTTAGCTTTCTTAGACCCAGCTTCCCTTCTAGACCTTACCAGCTAAGCTGTTTGAGGCTTCTCAGTCTGTCTCTGGCTCCTGCTTCTAGGGAGAGAGTTTCCTGCCTCCCTCAGAGGATCCTGACCCCTTCCCCACTCTGAGGGGTCCACAGGTGTTTGCTGCCCTGGCCAGCATAGGTCAGGCCTTCAGATCCCCTTCTCAAAGGGACTTAGCTTCCTGCCTTGCCTAGGAAAGTCTGGCTTTGAGAAGTTTGCTTGTGTTAAAGAGACACTTTTTTTTTCTTAGCAAGGGCTTCCTAAAAGAAAGGCCTCTCTGCGGTTTGTATCAGTTTTTTTTTTTCTTTGAGACAGGGTTTCTCTGTGTAGCCTTGGCTGTCCTGGACTCACTTTGTAGACCAGGCTGGCCTCGAACTCACAGAGATCCACCTGCCTCTGCCTCCCTTTTCTGAAGCTGACCTGAATCCTTGTTGCTCTACAAGTGGGGATGGAGGGGTGGGGGATGTCTAACCAGGAAGCCGTGGGTCCTGCCTCAGAAACTGTACTTGCTCTCTTAGTGAACAGAACTAAGAAACTGCTTTCTGTTTAAGTTTAGATTCTAAGTTCTAGCTAGATTTTTCTGTAAGTTCTTCCTCAATTTGGTATGCCAAAATCTTAAAGTTATCTTTATAAAACTTTGTTTGTTTCTCAGTTTTCATCCTAACCCAGCTATCACACAAATAGCTCAGACTCTTTTATATATGTTTAATAATAAACTTCACAACACAACAACTGAGCAGTTGTTACTCTGTTATTAACCCTCTAAGCTGATCTGGTTTCCTCCCAGTGCACATCCCATCCTTGCACTTTGTATATTTCCTGCTCCATCTCTTTCTCTTGATGTCACCTGGACGTCTCCCCTGGCTGAGTCCCCTCACTTCCTCCTCTAACCCCTTCTCCCGTGGGTGGCAGGAAGCCCATCCTTATTCTCTCCCCTGCTCAGTGATTGGCTGGAAGCTGTTTTCTTGGCATATCAGAGCACAACTGGGGAGTGATGTTTATACAACCTTGAGACAGGAGATTCTCAGAGCAAGGATTGCAACCAGATACGGGGGTTACAGAGATCAGCATCTGAATTACACAATAGCCTTATGCCTGTAAGCAGGTGTGAGAATGGAAGGTGCCCGAGGGAAAGTGGTAGAAACCACAGTTGGTGGTGCAGCTTGAAGCTAGGTCTTAAAGACCCATATACATAATGCTAAAGTAACTATAGTCTGCAAATTCGCAGAAGTTAATTATGTCCAAATTAGCATGTATGTCAATTGCTAATTACTTATGATCAGACACCAGGCAAGTACATAGGACCTCAGAAACCTAGCAATGCCACAGTCAATGTGCTGAGGCATGAAAACCTTGAATTTTTATTTATAAGGTAAGTAGACTCAAAATAACCAAATATGCCACATATTATTAATGTAATTATAAATTCCAATCATTTCTCTTGCAAGTATTTAGGGAAAAAAAAAACAACTTCTGGCCCATAGGACTTGTGGAGCCAGTCTGTAATCACCGTGGTCACCCCTGTTGTCTCCTGACCATGTTGCCATACTCTGAAAGAGCCACACCACAGCGCAGCTGAGGACTCACTGTGAAGTTCCCCTTCCGCTTAACTAGCTTCTCTGGTCTTATTAGCAGTAGGTTCCTGCCGGCAGTGACAGCCCTTGTGGTCACCTGCATGCTTACCCATCCAGGCCAACTGTGTCGTGTGGGCGATGAATGGCTTAGGTCTGCAGTAGCTTTTGGTTCAAGTGAAAGGATGCCACTGCGTGTCCCCAAGAGACACATCAGAGGCCATGGGTGGCAGGACATGTAGGCCCAGAGCAACCACTGGCCCTGAGCTCTCCAGTGCTTTGTTCTCTTTTCTTCTTCCCCCAAACCTCATATTTATAGCATGAAACAAGTTTGTCATAACTTGGAGTATTTCTTTTGATTTTGTTAGTGTCAGTAGATAGACTTCTTATGATCGGAATATTGACAGATTACATCAGCTCACGTCAAAATCTCATCACATCATAGTTAAGTCTCGGAAGCTTGAGGCTCCAGAAAGAAATAGATAATATTATAGTATTTAGGTAGGCATACCCAAAGCAGTGGCTGCCACGATTTTCTGAGTGCTTCCAGCGGTTCAAGTATTACATCGAATAACATGTGTAGTAATAATAAAATCTTTTAAGGCAATATCACACCAGGAAGAAACAAGTGAAAAGGACACCGACTACATCATTTTTTATATTCGTGCCTGCCAAATGTAATATTTAGTTTTAAAACTAATAAAATATACACAAGACCTTTCTGAGGAAAACCACAAAATTGTGATGGATAGGACCAAAGAAAAACTAAATAAACAGAGAAGGTCCGTGGTCATGCCCATAGAGACGCAATGTTGTGTTGGGTCAAGAATCTTTAGTTTGCATTACCTAAGTCCCAGCTCGTTCCTTGGTGGACAGCGACAGACCCACGGGAGGGTTTAAGTGAAAAGCAAGAGGCTGAGAGCAGCTGACTCAATAGTGAAGAGCAAAGCAGGGGTGGGGGGGGCGTGGCGGGGAGGGGGGACTTCCCCTGGCCAGTGGACTCTGCACTGTGTCCTTGCTACACTGAGCGTCTTTCCCAGGATGAGAGTGCCTGAAGGTGGAGCCTCTGAGCTGTGGTTATGTCACACGTGTGAAGCTTGATTTATTACACATAAAATAAGCCAGGAATAGAAAGGCAAACATCACAGGTTTTTCTCTCACATGCAGAATCTAAAATAAAAATACATGAGAGTAGAGGTGGGAGCACCAGGGAGAGAGGAAAGGGAGGTTGAAAGGGGTGAATTCGACAGACCTGCATATAGGAGGTATTACTTGCATACTACACCAGGAAAGTACTAAAATATTATTTATAATTTCTAAACTTAAATTGTTCCATGTGTATCTTAATCATTTGTATCATATTATATAAACAGTAAACTATTTTAAAGAAAAAAATAAAAAAAGAGACACAGCAGAGATGACATTTTCTCGACCACGTGGGGATACAACAGAAGGGGCTTTCTCCCTGACCTTTTTTTTTCTTGGCTTCCAGAACTTCAAAAAATGAACATATTTTGTTGATGCTCCTTGGGGGCTGTAATGATTTCTTCCAGTATCCCAGATAAGACACTGAGGTAATCAAGGAAGAAGAGTGAAAGAACAGACAGGAAACTCAGTGGCCCAGGGTAGAAAGCCAGACGCACTCCACAGGGATCTTCAATGGGGCTTTGACAACAGCAAAATGAGGCAGCCAAGGCAGTCTTCTCAAGAAAAGGCTCGGAGGAACTGACTGCCCGCAGGTGTAAAAGTGAACTTGGTGTAGACCCTGCGCCCTTGCCGGAAGCCAGTTCGCTGAAGCGGACAAATGCCCCGAAGGTCACAACAGAAAAGCTAGGGGACCAGATCTAGGGACCACAAGCTTGTCAAGTATCTGCGCATGTAAGAACAATATTTTCTCCTGTAAATAAGCAACCAAGAGAATAGCAACTCAAGTGTTTCAATAGGAAGAGGGGGCGGAGCTAGCAAGGGGGCGGGGCCATGCATTTAACTTGGTTATATTTAGCTACAACCTTCTTGACATTATATTTTCATTTCAAAGGGGTACTCCTTAAGAGCAGCACTCGGATCCCGTGCGTTCTGTTTCCTGACATTGCTTATTAGAAGCAGCTCTCTGCCATGAGGCGTTTAGAGGGGACATTGAGTAGAGGGTAAATAGTATCGAAAACAGCAGAACATGTGCCGCGCACAGGTTAAACAGTTCAACCACATTGTTTTCAAGTTAGATAAATAAATCCTAGAGTTTAATTGGTCGGTTGCCTTTTATCAACACAATTTTATTCATGGCCATGATAAAGCCATTGGCAGAGGCAGTGGGGCTAAGAAGAAGTGAAAACCCGCAGAACAGACCCAGGTCAGATGAGGGCTTTTAAAGCAGCTGCCTTGTCAAATTAAGTTGTTATAGCTTTTCACACAGGTTGTCAAGACTAAAGGTTAGAAATACAGATCCCTCAACATGACGACTGATAATTTTCAAATATGACCTCTAAATAAACGTCTTTTTCAGCTGTGCCAAACACTGCAGCTTTGGTTGCTCAGCACGTGGGTCTTGGTGCCAACTTGAATTTCTTTCCTTTTTGCTTTTCACAGGTGAGGAAAGGAGGGACCCAGAGAATGTGTCATTCCTTCCAGCCCTGCTCCCTCCTGAGATCCCAGCTTCCCAACGGTGTGTGTCAGCTGCTGCTGGGCTGTGGTAAGTTGGGTGCCGGCCTTGCCTCTTCATACGGAGGGATCTCGGCTCCACCCACTTTTAAATTTAAGTTTCTTGTTTTGGGGTTTCTTGCTGACTG